>NC_053500.1:117444328-117814328 GCF_905171775.1 Rana temporaria | reverse complement strand
TGGGCATGATGGGAATTGTAGTTCCTGAACAACTGGAGGGCCATAGTTTGGAGACCCCTGGTCAACGGAGTCCAAGCAAATGTGCAGAACATTTCCAGAAGTCAAACATGGAATTTTCCTTCATCTCTGGTACATAAATCTTTTTTTTCCTCCCGAGTAAATAATAAATACCTATGAAAGAATTGAGAAAAAAGGAAAGGAAGAGAGCAAATGGTTCAGAATGCAAATTGGGATATTTAAAACTATTGGTCAGCAAAATTTGAGTAATATCAATTTCTTCAGTTAGCTCACATTAACTAAGGTGGAAAAGGTTTTACATAAATTATGGATTTTATAATTCAATGTTTTTGGTCTCAAGTGCTAGAAATGAAAGTCCCCTTCCTTTATCCAAAACTGATATGTAGTTAGTTATGGAGTCTTCTGGCCTGAGTTTGCCCTGGGCTTCTAATGTCTTGTGTATTCCAACAACAAGATCTCAGTGCAGTAATTCCTTTGTTAGCAACCGGCTGGGAGTTTTGCCATCCAAATTCATGTGTTCCAGCTCCAACTGTTACATTCTCCATAATAGAAATTGAAAAAATCCAGCAGGGGGAGTAAAAGGCCCTTATAATGGCCACAGCAGGTGTGCAGACCGGGGAAGTGCAAAGATCTCTTTAACAGAGCCCTCAAGATATATAAGGCCGCGTACACACGATCGATCAAAACCAATGAAAACGGACTGAAGGACCTTTTCATCGGTCCAAACCGATCGTGTGTAGGCCCCATCGGTCAAAAAAATGAGAACTTGCTTTAAAATTGAACCGATGGACTGGTAACCGATAGGTCAAAACCGATCGTTAGTATGGAAAACCATCGGTTAAAAACCCGCACATGCTCAGTATCAAGTCGACGCATGCTTGGAAGCATTGAACTTCGTTTTTTTCAGCACGTCGTTGTGTTTTACGTCACCACGTTCTGACAGGATCGGGTTTTTAACTGATGGTGTCTACACACGACGGACCATCAGTCAGCTTCATCGGTTAACCGATGACAACGGTCCTTTGGACCGTTCTCATTGGATGGACTGATCGTGTGTACGCGGCCTAAGAAGCTTTTAGAGCAGTCATTATCAACCTGGGTTAAATGGAACGCTATGGTTCCTCTAGAGCAGTGGTTCTTAACCTGGGGGTCGAATGACGATTTGCCAGGGGCCACCAAATCCTGGGCTTTTCCTGAAGCCTGCACCGCTCTCCAGCATTTTTGCGGTCGCCCAGCTGGGCTGTTCCTGGAGCCTGCTGCCGCCCACACAGCCTCTTCGCAGCCGCCCATTCAGTTGACAGCATGGCTGGGGGGCAAAGACTAGAGGTCAGCTGACTGGTTAGGAATTTGAAGTGGGAGGGGCTGGAGGAGACCCTATCTCCTGATTATGACATAGGTGTCACTGCTGCGAGACACCACAAAGTTGGAGACACAGTGAAGCTGGAGACACAGTGAGTAACACTACCCGTGATTATAGTTGCCATTAAAAGTCCCCACTACAGTTCTCAGATCAGCAGATGACCTTGATCAAGAGCACCTAAGATGGCTGATCAGAACTCCCCCCCAGCACTGACACTAATCCCAACTCCCCGCCAGCACTGACACTCATCCCATTACCCCCCAAGGAGTAAGAGAAGGAATAAAAATAGAGGGGTAGATTCAGGTACCTGCGCTTTATGTTACCGCGGCGCAGCGTATTGTACTTACGCTACGCCGCCATAACTTACAGGAGCAATTGCTGTATTCGCAAAGCACTTGCTCCGTAAGTCGCGGCGGCGTAGCGTAAATGGGGCCGGTGTAAGCGTGCGTAATTCAAATGTGGAATGGGGGGCGTGTTTTATGTAAATGTATGATGACCTGACGTGATTGACGTTTTTTACGGACGGCGCATGCGCCGTCCGTGTACATATCCCAGTGTGCGAGGCTTCCAAGTACGAAGCAACGACGTATTGTTTTCGACGTGAACGTAAATTACGTCCAGCCCTATTCGCGAACGACTTACGCAGACGACGTAAAAAATTAAAATTTTGAAGCGGGAACGACGTCCATACTTAACATTGGCTGCGCCTCCTAATAGCAGGAGCAACGTTACACCATAAAAGCCTTAACGCAAACGACGTAAAAAACGAATGCCGGGCGCACGTACGTTTGTGAATCGGCGTATCTAGGAAGTTAGCATATTCTACGCCGACAACAACGGAAGCGCCCCTAGCGGCCAGCGTCAGAATGCACCCTAAGATACGACGGCGTAAGAGACTTATGCCAGTAGTATTTTAGGCTAAAGTCTGCGTATCTAGCTTTCTGAATACAGAAAGTAGATACGCCGGCGCAGATTTGAATTTACGCGGTGTATCTATGGATACGCCGGTGTAAATTCTCTGTGAATCTACCCCTGAGAGTACATGGAAGGGAGAGGAAAAGAGGGGGAGGAACAAAGAAAAAGGGAGAGAAAGAATAAGAGAGAGTAAGAAAGACAACTAAAGAGAGGGATGGGGAATAAAACAATAAATTATGATAAAGAGAGATCAAAGGGAAAGAAAGGAGAACAAAGAGAAAGAGTGGTACATCCTAACATGTACAATCAGGGGTTTAATACTGTACGAGTGGAAGAGACTCAGGGAGCGCTAAATCTCCTGGGTTAGGTGCACAAATTATTTGTCTTGCCTTGGGTGCTGACAACCCACGCTACAAAAATTATTTTACTGTTCGGGGTCCCCACAACTTGGGAAATTTTATCAAAGGGTCACGGCAGTAAAAAGGTTGAGAACCACTGCTCTAGAGGTTGCCAGGATTCTTTGAGCTGTAGTTGGCAGTTGATTGACCTCCCATGTGGTGGTATCTGTATAGTTGTAGGACCAACATCACTTGGCAGAGTCAGCTGCATGACCAATGATATTTTAGCTGTCCGTATGGGTGCCATTCTTTCCACTGGTCACTAAAGTAAGGGCTGATTTTCCCATTGACCTTTAAAGTGGAGTTCCACCATTTTTATTTTCTTCCCCCCAAAAATCTTAAAATAAATTAAAAAAAAATATTTGAAAGGGCGGTTGCTATGCGGAAGTAGCTCTTCTGCCTCTTCTTCCACCGCGGTGGATCTTCTTGTTCGTCCTCCGCGCTGCCTTCTGGGAACTGTGTGTATCCCAGGATGCAGCTGCCCATTCACAAAGCGCCGCGCGAGTCAAGCATGCGCAGTAGGAAACGGGCAGTGAAGCCGCAAGGCTTCACTGCCTGTTTCCCTTAGTGAGGATGGAGGCGCCAGGACCGAGCGATCGCTGTCGGGGGACTGACATCATCGTGGGCGACTAGGACAGGTAAGTGTCCTTATTAAAAGTCATTAGCTACAGTGTTAGTAGCTGCTGACTTAAAAAAATAAATAAATTGCGGGTGGAATCCCACTTTAACGTGATACTAAGTGTACAATGTTTAATTGCCATCGTCCCTTCTATTTACGTATCATGCCACTGTATTTAATCATTTAATTTAATATAAAAAAAAGTAATTTGTATACATTATTTAATTACTGCTGTTCAGAGGTCACATGACGTTTCCTAGGTCTTTCCTGTCCTCAGGGTTAGTTCTGAGGGTAGAGTTTCTAGTACTCTGAGGTATGAATCTGTATCTGCACTGTGCTTATTGGTGCTGTGCCGGTCACATGACATAAGAAGCTTTCAGAATAGGGATTTAAAATAAACAATAGCAACAAAGTGTTTTAAAGCTTCATACAAATCTATATTTCAAAGCAAATGTTTATTTTGATTTTTTTTGCAATACCATGGTTTAGGTGGAGTTTAAGTTGACTGACGGTAGCTTTCACTTTGTTTACACTGTATAGAGATCTGGAGGAGGTTCTGCCAATCACAGGCTGTGTAACGCTCCCCCAGCCTGTGTCTTTGGTGGGTATGTGCTGGAACTAACAGGGAGGTGAAGCCTCCATCAATCATAATCTTATATCCCGTCCCATAGAGTTTAGCAATATGAGCACATGGAGGAGGAGGGAAGGAAAGGGAGTGTCATTTTCCCCTGCGGATATGCCCACAGGTGTGACTCTATAGTCATGTGGGTTGCACAGTTAAAAATGAGGAAATTAACAGCTTAGAAGGGAACTCAATTTGGAGCATGCTCAGTAGATGTCAACAGCTGGTCTTCACAATCTCAAGCTTCAGCGTGGACACAGACAAGGAGGGAGGGACAGTGAACAGGGGGATCAACCAGGATTTTTTCAGTCTACAGAAAAAAAATGCTGTAGTGGATGAATTAGTATGAACACAATGTAATAAAGCATGTATTGACAGTTGTTAGTGATTTGGGTTCAATGACACTTTAATGAATTGATTTTAGCAGGAGTTCCCTGAGACCTAAAAATTATTTTAAGGGCGCCTCCTGGACAAAATTATATTGGGGGAGTTATTTTTCTAACATCTACAAAAAACACTCAAATACCCAATTTTGAGTGGACTTACCCTTTTAGTGGCCACACCCACATTTTTCTGCAGCCCGCTATGCGCACCACATTACTACTCTCCTTGGGGAACTCAAAGTGTGTGAGTTTGGCTTGAAGAAAAGGTGGCAACCCTGGGCACTGATGAGGCCGCACTGATAGGCAGCACTAATGGGCACTGGTAGGTGACACTGATGAGGCACTGATTGACATCACTGATGGGCACTGATTGGCAGCACTGGTGGGCACTGTTGGGACTGCACTGATAATCAGGACACTGAATGCCGATAACCGGCTTGTGTTTGCATCGCGATCAACTGTCATTGGACACAGCTTATCACCTGGTAGAGGTCCGCTGTGATTGCCCTTTACCCCGATCTGTGATCAGCTGTGTCCTATGGACCCAGTGATCACACAGAGCGGGCCACCTGTGCTCTGCAACGGGCACGCAGGCAGCGTGTACATGAGAGGGCCGAGGGCGACCATGAATGCCCTCCCGGCAATGTTGGCTTGCGCTGCAGTCGTCTTTCGGCTATTATAGTGTGGGCGGGAAGAAGTTAACACTGGGCACACCTCTATGTTGCCTTTAGCAATGATAAGGACAGGTACCCAGACAGAGAGCCAATCACTATGCCTGAAGCATTGTGAAAAAAACACGGTTTAGGTTTCACTTGTGTTTCATAAGAGCGCAATTGGAACTTGCTGTATCATTGTAGTGTTTACTTTTTGCACATGTTTGCATAATGTAAATATAAAACCCAGTGTTTCAAAGAAAAGCATTTATTTTAGTCACTACCTAAGTGGAGCATACAATCTATAGCCTCTAGCACAGTCATACAAACACCCACACACAATTTGAGTCCAATTTATCAACAAGCCACTTGAATAGTGGGAGGGAAGCAGAGCACCTTCAACAAATCTACACAAGTACACATTAGGGCATGTGTGCAAGGACGTTGCTGTCAGACGCTGGTCTTTATGTTCGAAAAAGCAGCACAGCTAAAACACACGCATTGAAACAAAAATGGCGATATTTAGCCTGTTTTGGTTACATCTTCGATTGGACTTGCTGCATGCAGAAACTAGAGATGGGCTCAGGCGTGTACAAAATCCCACATGACCGATCCCGTCAGGAAGGAAGGCAGCCAACACTGCACATGGCTAATCACAGGCAGTGAGACATTTCCTGATCTGTGCAGCTGCGAACCAGGAAATGTCTCACTGTCTGTGATTAGCCGTGTGCTGGCTTCCTGGCGGGATCGGGCATGTGGGAATTCGAACACGCCCGAGCCCATCTCTACCAGAGACTCACAATGGGAACACGCCCGAACCCATCTCTACCAGAGTCTCACAATGCAAAGCAGGTCAAAGGCAGCCTTAGAACTGAGGTAGATGGGAATCTGGTTCCCCCCTACCCCAAAGCACCTTGTCCCCATGGGGACAAGGGCCTCTTCCCGACAACTCTGGGCTGTGGTTGTGGGGGGTCTAAGGGCAGGGGGCTTATCGGAATCTGGAAGCCTTCTTTAAGAAAGGGGGCCCCTGGATCCCGCTCCCTCCATGTGAATAAGTATGGGGTACATTGTACCCCCATACATTGACCAAAAAAAGCAGTGTAGTGTTGAAAAAAAACAAGAGATGGTTTTTGACAAGTCCTTTATTAGAAATTAAGAATGTCCCCCCACGTAGCTCCAACGTCAATCACGTTGTCTTCTTTCTCTGATTCCTTCGCCGATGTCTTCTTCCTCCGCTGCCGACCTGCTGAAAATAGAAAAAATGCTCCTCCTTCGACGCTGGTCATTGTGTCAGCTTCAGTGTCTGACAGTTCTTATAAAGCAATGGGATGTGGCCATGTGGTGATGTCACCCGTAGACCCCGTCCCCTTAAAATGTCACAGACCCGGCATGCTTGTGACGTCAGAGACCCAGGTGTAAACGTAGGGTAACTCAAGGTGGCCATTGCAAGAAATGCTGGGGTGGGGGGGTTTGATTTTTTTAAGTGATTTCTCAGCAAAAGAAAACACGGAAACATGGATGGATGGGCAAGTTGTCTTCGAATTTTAAAAATTAATGAAATTGTGTTTTTGGGTTGTGGTTCTCAGACGCAGTGTAGTTCCACTTTAATTTGAGTCTTTTATATCTGCCTAGAATTCAACTCAGTATTACCAGTATATAGTCTGGCAGTGATGTGGATTATCATAATTTTTCACTGTTGCATTGACAAATGAAATTCTGTCACCTAATTCCTTCTGTCTTCTATCTGCTGAATGACGTTGTGAGCTAATTAACCTTTTTTCACATCCGAATCCAAACCTTGCAGAAATGACTGCCGTTAGAGTTATGATAGTTTAAGGCCCCCCCCCCCCCCTGAAATGATGTGTTGCATTGACACATGTGCTTTAATACAACACAATACCGCTGGCCACTACTGTGCATTGTGTTAGGATACCATTAACAATGAGTAAAGCTGCAACACAACCCTACAATTCTGAAGGCCCTCAAGGATTTGTAAAGGACAATAATGAGGATGACAGTGTAACTGAATGTCCCGTGACACCCAGAGACTTTTGAATGATTGGGGGTACTCCTGTGCCAGCGTCACTATTGACTCTTGGGTCTAGGGTCACCCTGAGCCCCTTTTGGGCATAGGGTGAATGATAAATGATAATTCATGTATTGCAGGAGATCTGGACATATTACAGGTGATTTTCATGCTGACCCACAACCAGTCAATAAGAGACCTTCAATGACTGTTGAGATGCTAACTAAGTCTGCTACTGTGGTGAGGTGGATTGAAGCTGAGAGTCAGCCTGGCTGGCTATTAAGGGATGGTAAAGTATCTTGCTGTGATTACATTCATTGTCCATTGTGCTAATTACGTCTTCTCCTAAGACCTTTCATTGTGTGATGCTAATGACACTGTTTATGTGAAGATGCTATTGATGATAGATATGTGTTGTGAGTTAGCAGTCTAAAGGTCAGACGTCACTGTACGCCGCCCCATTTTCCATTGAAAACGTCAACTTATGACGAAACGCGTCTGGGACGGCATACAGTGACGTCACCGCGTTCGATGTGAAGGAGGAAGGGCTTCTATAGTGCCGGCCGGCATCTTTTTACATGCTTTTACAAGTTTATGTTTGTAAGTACAACTATTTTTTTTAAATAAACGGGTTAAAAATGGTATTATGCTATGGTCCGTTTTTTGTCATTTATGATCCATGGAGGACATTTGTGAAGGAGTTAGCAATTCCACGTTTGGACGATTCATTCCTGGGGCATCTGGATCTTGCGCTTTAACCCACGGACGGAGACCATACCTCTTTAATGCTGTTTATACCTGTCACTCTGGTAATCGGCTTTCCATGTGGTGGCGGTTCTCACGGATGTTAAAACGTTCACTGTGGTGCTGTTTGTCTCGAATGTAGACACCAACGAGATTTATCACATATTGGGACATTATTCACATGATAGGTTTATATGTCGTTTTTTGCTTTATGCTTACTATCTATCTATCCTGATTGCTAGTCAATTATTGTTGGCACAGTTTTTTTTCTTTTTTATCTTATTTGTGTTTACACCGTTTACTGCAGCCTTCTGGTTTATCACTGCCTTATTGTTTTTAGTTAGGTCAGCGCAATTTTCTGTTGTATTGTTGTTTCCTAGATGGACGTTTGATGCTGGATGACAGACAGCTCCTGGGATATTGCAAGTAAAGACTTTGCTGTGGTCTTTTGAGAGAGAGAGAGAGAGAGAGAGACTTGTAAAAGCGCAACACATGCGAACTGAATCGCCTCTGGGCGCTGTATCCATTTCATGGGTAAGGAACCCCTTGACCTCAGAAGAGATGGGTTTTAATCTTTCTCCTGAAGGCCAAGTGGTCCGACTCCAGTCGGACGGTGGTTGGTAGAGCATTCCACAGGCGAGGTCCCTGGACTGCAAATCTTCGATCTCCTTTGGACTTGTATCTGGCTTTGGGTATCTGGAGGAGGTTTTGATTGGTGGATCGCAGAATGAGATTGGGGTTATGGGCTTTTATTTTTTCGCATAGATATTGGGGGGCATTTCCGTGAATACACTTATGTATTAGACAGAGTGCCTTGAAAGTGATTCTGTCTTTTACTGGCAACCAATGAAGGGATCTCAGTGAAGGTGAGATTGACTCCCATGGTTTTTTCCCAGTCACTAGTCGAGCGGCCGTATTTTGAACGACTTGCAGACGAGTGATTTGGTATTTGGGGAGTCCTAGATAGAGGGCATTTGCGTAGTCGAGTCTGGAATTGATGATTGTTCCCACCACGACTGCAATGTCCTCTTTGGGGATAAAGGGCGTGAGTCTGCGTAGTAGGCGCAGCAGATGGTGGGATCCGTGTGCAAGTGCTAGAAAGGAACTAAGCGACAGAAGATGCTATATGGACTGGGATTGCTCATAGAGTCCTAGATATACTGCCCATTCCCAGTTATCTCTAGGAAAGGCTGCTTAGAGAAGATCAGTGAAAAGCTTGTGAGTAAGCCAGGAGTGGTGAAACATGTCAAGAAAGCTTTATTTTTGGGTGGAGACACGTTGTATGCATTCATTTTGCTGAAATCAATAAATACAGCAAGAAGAGCTAAGTTTGAAGTGAAGCTTACATGTTTTCATATCTTTGACCACCCCTGTAGACTTGATATATATATTTTTTTTGATAGCATGTTAGATATGATTTATTGCGTGTACATATTTTGGATTCCATTTCTTAGCCAAGCTTTTGTCTTCCTTTTATGTGTTTTCCTATAGCTCAAGTTAAAATGTACACACGTGAAAGTGAAAGAACATCATCCCTTATAAGATAAAGCCATTTCAGATTTCAGTCGAACAGAGACAGCCTGAGCCTGAGGGCTGGCTCCTGCTATTTACGAGCAGTTATTTTCTTTTGGTGCACAGAGGCTGCTCAGCTGTTGGTTAATTACCAGCCACTTGTTTTTTCCACAATTACTCACCTGATTACCATTACCTCCTTCATTAGTCCAGCCTACAGCCAGCCCCTTTTGGCTATGTAAACAACTTTACTCATTCCCTCCGGGCCCTTGCATGGTCAATTTTTCCAATATGTTCCTACTTGTGTTCCTGTTATGACTCAGCCTGGCTGACTTCTATTCTGTGACCTGTTTCTGATTTTGCTCCTCACCTCGCCGACTCCTGGTTTCCTGACCCCTGCTTGTCAGATTACTGGCTTCCATATTTGGCTCCTGTTTTTGACTACATTCCTGAACTGTTATTTTTGTAATTTCACTAAAGGTTTGATTTTAACTGCATTTGTGGCCTCAGCCTGGTTTATGGTTCCTGACAGGGAGTCACTGCTTAGCTAGCCCATAGTACTCTAGAAATCCTTTGCCATGTATGAAAATATAATCCCTGGGACTAATTGCCTAGTTACTTTAAAAAAAAGTTCAAACATAAAAGACCTTTAACTTACCTGATTCTTTCGTCACGTGATGCACCACATCCTAAGTCTTTTAGACTGAATTGTGGTCCTCTGGTGCCCATGTCACTGACTAGGTGATGAGGAAACTTCTGATTCACCATCTAGCAGCAGGGTTCTCTCAGGCTCAAGAAGGTTGAATGGCGTGATGATGTGATGACAAGGAGACTGCAGCCCTGGATAACTGGTCTCCAATCCCAAAATAGGCATTGGTGAGGGACATCTAATGGCAGACTTAAAGGGGTTGTAAAGGTAATTTTTTTTCCCTAAATAGCTTCCTTTACATTGGTGCAGTCCTCCTTCGCTTACCTCATCCTTCCATTTTGCTTTTAAATGTACTTATTTCTTCTGAGAAATCCTCACTTCCTGTTCTTCTGTCTGTAACTCCACACAGTAATGCAACACTTTCTCCCTGGTGTGGAGAAAGCCTCTTAAGGGGGAGAGGGCGAGCAGGAGTGTCAGGACACTCTCTACTTTGCAGATAGAGAAAGGAGCTGTGTGTTAGTGGGCGTCCTGACACTCCTGCTCGCCCCCTCAAGAGGCTTTCTCCACACCAGGAAGAAAGCCTCGCATTACTGTGTTTAGTTACAGACAGAAGAACAGGAAGTGAGGATTTCTCAGAAGAAATAAGGACATTTAAAAGAAAAATGGAAGGATGAGGTAAGTGAAGAAGGACTGCACTAAGGTAAAGGAAGCTATTTAGGGAATTTTTTTTTTTTACCTTTACAACCCCTTTAAGTAAATGATAAAGGGGTTTAAAGGTTTATTTTGAAATGAG
Organism: Rana temporaria; assembly: GCF_905171775.1. Lineage (NCBI taxonomy): Eukaryota > Metazoa > Chordata > Amphibia > Anura > Ranidae > Rana > Rana temporaria. The sequence goes on along the minus strand of NC_053500.1, from coordinate 117,803,636 downwards.
ATGAGCTTTACATATTTATTATAAAAATCCTGGATTGTATGTAAAGATATAAATTATACGTTTAAAAACTTAAAAGCTTTGGGGCAGACTGTCATGCAGAGTGCCCCAGTAATGTCAGCTTTGCTGAATGACAAACCATTGCTGCTTACCTAAAAGCACTAATGGCATGGTCTTGGCGTCCAGTCGTATAATAAAGTGGCTATTCAGCCTCTCTGCTTCGTAATGCAACATTTTTGGGCTGCGGCCATGGTCCACTCAGCAAAATGTGCAGCACAGAGAGCCATTTAGACTAAACCTTAATGACAACTGCAGTGAAAAGAACTAATATCTCCTGGGGAAGTGAGATCTGCTTGCTGGAGATCAGCGAAAATTCAACATGTGGATTGGATCCCTCCTGTATTGGCCACAGTAAATGGCTAAAGATCGGAACTTCTCATCCAGAGAGTCGTCTTAAAAACCAAGCAATTAGGATTTTCAGAAGGATGACAATGGCAGCATACATATCTCATATAGCTCCCAACTGTCCCTGATTTTGAGGGACTGTCCCTGATTTGGAGACATGTCCCTCTGCCCCTCTTTCCCCCTGATTTGTCCCTCATTTTGGTCTGATCCGCATAGTTGCATATAAAATGCACTTTTTATCTTTCAAAAAGTGTTTCCCAGTGCTAAACCTTTCATTCAAATTCTAAATTACTGCATTTGCACATTTTTAAAGCCAATATAAAGGAATAATAGTGGTAAAAAAAAAACTCTTTTGGATGTGATTAACCTTTTTTTTTGGGGTTAATTCTCCTTTAAGGGGGTGTGACAGGGGGCGTGTCTAATGTCTACATATGTTTGCTAGTAGGTGTCCCTCATTCCCATCTCAAAATATTGGGAGGTATGATTTCAGCTTATCTCTAAAGGATATCAAAATCAAAGAACAAAAACATAATATAATAGAATCTTAAAGTGGAGTTCCACTCATAAATATAACATTTCATCAGTAGTTTTAAAAAAATGTCATTAGTCCTTTAAGAATTTATTTTTTATTTTTTAGATGCCTTCAAAGTGTTGTTGCTAGGCAGAATAGTTAATCTTCCCACTTCCTGCACCTAGGTGCTTAAGCTTCCTAACCTACACCGCACAGACTCCTGGGAATGTAGTGGGTGTAACTTTCCAGGAGTCTGTGCACTCCCCAGTCTCGAAGAATCATGTGACTTGGACAGTACAGGTGCTGAAACCTGATCTGAAACCTATTGAACTGCTTGTGCAGCACTGAGCATGTGCGAGATCTGCAAGGCTGAAATCCAGGAAGTCATACAGTCTGGCTTCATGATGCCCACACTTAAGATGGCCCCAGTCAATTTCTATTTTATAAAGTGTCTAAATGCTGTAACAACCTAACAAAACGGACCTTAGTTAAAAAGTGAAATTGTGGCAGGAACTCCGCTTTAACCCATATATTATTAGAATACAGGATTTATTTAGTGCCAACAGTTTGCACAGCACTTTACAATAGGAAGTCAGTACAGTTCCAATACAATTTGAGACAAGAGTGTTATGAGGGCCCTGCTCCTGAAAGCTTACAAAAAGTAATGACTGTGAGGCCCTGTAAACGCGATCAGACCAAACCGATGAAAACAGACTGAAGGTCCGTTTCATCGGTCCAAACCAGTGTGTGGGCCCCATCGGTCAGTTGTCCTTCGGTCCAAAAATGTAGAACTTGCTTTAAAATTCAACCGATGGACGCCTAACCGATCGGTCAAAACCGATGGTTAGTACGCAAAAGCATCGGTTCCAAACCCGCGCATGCTCAGAATCAAGTCGACGCATGCTTGGAAGCATTGAACTTCATTTTTCTCTGCACGTCGTTGTGTTTTACGTCACCGCGTTGGACACGATCGGTTTTTGAACTGATGGTGTGTAGGCACATCAGACCATCAGTCAGCTTCATCGGTTAACCGATGAAACGGACCTTCAGTCCGTTTTCATCAGTTTTGACTGATCGTGTGTACAGGGCCCGAGGGATAAGCTTATGAAGAAGGAAAGGTTCAGCTGTAGGGTAAAGGCTGGAAAGGCTTACTTGGAGAAATTTGTTTTCAAGGATTGTTTAAAGGAGGACAGAGTAGGAGATCCAGGCAGATAGGGGTAAGGAGTTCCAGAGCATGATAGAGATTCTTGAGAAATCCTGGATGTGAGCATTGAAGGAAGAACAAGAGAGCCAGAGAGCAAAAGGTCTTGGGAGTGTAGCGCCCTGCTCCTAATGACCAGGCACTATGTTAAATTTAGTGGGTGTCTGAGCTGGTAGTTAGCTCAGACTCTTATGATTAAGGCTAAATCAGCCTCTGTTCTGGATATGGTTGTGCTTAGAGGATTTTTCCCATTGTTTGCCTGGAGGTGGCGTTACCGCCACAGGCCAATGTTGGAACACAGGCGAGCCAGAGTGCATTGGGTGTCTTTTCTCCGGGAATAGCCCAGTGGGAGTGGTCTCCCCGCTGGGCATGCTGGGGAAGGATACTTAAGGGGCAGACGCCATTTTCTGGGGTCCTTGTCCACCTCATGGCCCTTCTGGCTCTGAGGCATGTGATGCTCCATTTTCAGCCCCGGGACCACGTTGGCCCGAGGCTGCATTACTGCCAGGTAGGCCCAGTCGTCTTGACTGGGGCCTGCACTTTGAAGGTGATCCTGTGTCGAGGAAGCCACTCAATGGAGGAAACCAGTGGACCTGTCCTGGAGAGGGCCAAGCGGAAGGCTGGCGTCTCGGGAGAGGTCTGGTAACTTTATTGGAGGATGCACCGTATTCTATGATGCCTTACATTGCTGCCGGGTTGACTTAAAGGCCCTAAACTGTACGGCTGGAGATCCAGGTACTAAATCCTGTGGCAGAGGATTCTTGAGCATTTTATTTCTACTCTAAAAGAAAGGTGGCAGAGACTTTTTGTCCGTGCATCATTCCGGCTGCTAGGCCAGTAAGAGAGGCCTATCCGGGTGAGCAATACCCACTCTGAGGAAAGTGGTGAGTTGACTTTTGAAACCGTAGAAGTTCCCCAGTGATCTGCATTGTGTGCCTGAACCTTCCCCTGACCCTCCGTCCCTCTACCTGTACAAGTTTGTGTGAAAATAAAAACCTGACAGAAAAGGGATTTACAACTTGTGTGGACATTGAAGTTTCTTGAACTCTCATCTCATCCCCTAGACAACGAAGAGCGAGGTAACGTGCAAGACCCAAAACTAAACCAGCAGCTCCAAGGGGTAGTGCTACAGGAAGAACGAAGAGGACGGTTTGGGTGATATTCTGAGACAAAATTGTTGATGTAGCTATGGGCAGAGCTGTGAAACGCTTTCTGTGTTGCTGTTTTGAATTTTATTAATTTGATGATCAGAAACCAGTGGAGAGATTGGCACAGAGAGGTGGTTGACGATGAGCTTTGAGTCTGACAACATCATTCATAACAGACTGGGGGTGGGATAGTCTAAGTGGAGGTAGGCCAATGAGAAAATAGTCGAGGCGAGAGACTACAATAAAGAGAATAAGGATCGTGCTGGCTTTGTTGATTAAAAAGAGCCGCATTTTAGAAATGTTATGGAAGTGAAGGCAGCAAGATTTGGACAGTTAACCACTTCAGCCCCGGACCATTTGGCTGGCCAAGGGCCAGGCCACTTTTTGTGATTCACCACTGCGTCGCTTTAACTGACAATTGCGCGGTCGTGCGACGTGGCTCCCAAACAAAATTTATATCCTTTTTTTCCCACAAATAGAGCTTTCTTTTGGCGCTATTTGATCACCTCTGTGGTTTTTATTTTTTGCGCTATATAAAGAAATAGAGCGACAATTTTGAAAAGAAAGCAATATTTTTAACTTTTTGCTATAATAAATATCCCCCAAATATATATATATATATATATATATATATATATATATATATATATATATATACATATATATATATATATATATATATATATATATATATATATATATATAAAAACATGTTTTTTTACTCAGTTTAGGCCAATACGTATTCTTCTACATATTTTTGGTAAAAAAAAATCGCAATAAGCGTTCATTGATTGGTTTGCGCAAAAGTTATAGCGTCTACAAAATAGGGGATAGTTTTATGGCATTTTTATAAATATTATTTTTTTACTAGTAATGGCGGCAAACATCGATTTTTATCGTGACTGCAACATTATGACAGACACATCAGACACGTTTGACGCCATTTTGGGACCATTGTCATTGATACAGCGATCAGTGCTGTAAAAATGCACTGATTACTGTAAAAATGCTGCATCCACTGAGGTAAGTATGAATATAAAAAAAAAAAACATACTTCTCTTTTAAAGTTAGTGGCATGACTGCTGCCCCATGATTTCTTTTTTCAGGGTGGCTCCTTTTTTGTTTGCAGTGTCCTATGGCGTTGTGTCTCCCTACATTTCTGTTTCCATTTATTTATTTGAAAGTTTTTTCCCAAAAAAGGACACAAATTGTAGGCTAAGAATAACATCAAGGATAACGCCCACAACGCAGGTGGAATTTATTAAAACATGAAGAATGAATATAAAAAGATGATCCAAATAGCATGCCACCAGTCATTTTTAATACAACAGGTTGCCATATAAAATAAGTTCAACATAAAATAAAAATAAAATGTCTTATAAAAGCATACAACATTCCTACTCAGAAAACCCACACAGGGGAAATTTTAGAACCCAAACTACTCCACCACCCACTGAGTGGGTTGTAAGTATACAAAGTGCAATACAAAAGTGTTAGCAAAATAACATAATTAAAACAAAGTACAAAAAGAAGAGGAAGAAAGGGAAGGAAGAGACAAATAATGGAAAGGGAACAAGAAAGGGGGGAAAGAAGAAACAAAATAAAAGAAAAAAAGATTGTCCGAACACCCGCCTCAGCTGCACACACACTTCTCAGTAAGCTGGAAGTTGGAGATACTTAACCCCTTGTGTACCACCCCTCGCACATATACTGCGGCAGGGCGGTCGCGCTATACCAGATTGCGTACTTAAAGGGGTTTTCCACCCATTTTGTAAGTTTATTAAAAGTCAGCAGCTACAAAAAGTGTAGCTGCTGGCTTTTAATAAACCGACACTTACCTGCTCCACGGCTCCAGCGACGCGCCGGACGGGGCTCCGCTCCTCGCCCCCCCTCGCCGGCCGGCGTCTTCATGCTCAGTGTGGGCACCCGGTCCGTGACAGCTTTCGGCTTCACGGCCGGGCACCCACTGCGCATGCGCGAGCGGCACTGCGCATGCGCGCGCGGCCCGGCGAGGCGCCGTCTGATTGGACAGGCGATCGCCGAGGACCTGTCACGTGTCCTGGGCGATCGCCTACAGCAGCCCCTTCCTGTAGGTGATTAAGCTTAATCGCCTAGGCGATTAGGCTTAATCGTCTTCCCGGAAGGAGGAAGTGGGACAGGAAGTCCCACTCCTCCTGAAGCCCCCACTTCTCCCCCCAAAAAATTACATGCCAAATGTGGCATGTAAGGGGGTGAGGAGTGGGATAAGCGGAAGTTCCAAATTTGGGTGGAACTCCGCTTTAAGAGGGATTCCACCTGTGTTTTTTTTTTAAATTCAGCAGCTACAAACACTGTTGCTGCAGACTTAATACGGACACTTACCTGTCCTAGGCGCCGCGATGTCGCCCCCCCCCCCGATGCCAGTTGCCCGATCCAAGCAGCTCCCGGCGCATTGCGGGCGGTATTAACCCTTTATCGGCTGCTAGCGGGGGTTAATACCGCACCGCTAGCGTCCGAATCCCGCGGCAAATCCGATGGTATAGCGCCGCTGTTTTTAGAACGGCAAGGCACTCTCCTGCTTCTCCTTCTCCTTTCCTTCTCCAAACTAAGAGACTGACTAGAGACTGCACTGTCCACTGCTAAAAAGGGGTTGTAAAGCTAAAACATTTTTTGTCCTAAATAGCTTCCCTTACCTTAGTGCAGTCCTCCTTCACTTATCTCATCCTTCCATTTTGCTTTTAAATGTCCTTATTTCTTCTGAGAAATCCTCACTTCCTGTTCTTCTGTCTGTAACTCCACACAGTAATGTGAGGCTTTCTCCCTGGTGTGGAGTGTCGTGCTCGCCCCTTCCCTTGATGGGGAAGGGGGCGAGCAGGAGAGTCAGGACTCCCACTAATACAGCTCTTTTCTCTATCTGCAACGTAGAAGGCATCCTGACTTTCCTGCTCGCCCCCTTCCCCCTCAAGGGAGGGGCGAGCACGACACTCCACACCAGGGAGAAAGCCTTGCATTACTGTGTGTAGTTACAGACAGAAGAACAGGAAGTGAGGATTTCTCTGAAGAAGGATGAGGTAAGTGAAGGAGGACTGTACTAAGGTAAAGGAAGCTATTTAGGGGGGGGGGGGGAGAATTACCTTTACAACCCCTTTAACTCCTTCCCATGAAGACCAGAAGTTCAAGGAAGCAGCACTAAGAGAGCAGGAACCAGCAACATCAAAAACTGTAAATTGCAAGAGCTGGGGTTAATATTTTAACAAATAGTTTACTAGAAAATGTTTATTTTATTGTGTTTAATGTGTTAAGCTAAAAAACGCTAAGGGGTTTAATGCTACTTTAAAGAGCTTTCTTAAACTGCAGCTCAGAATCTCAGGGTTTTTGTATCAAATTGAAGGTTAGAATCATGCCTGGAAATAAAATGATTTATAACTGAAGGCTTTTGTTTCTTTGCAGATATTCCGGAGGGCAGACAAGAATGGTGAGTGTCAGATTCGTGTTGTCAGTCTGGACCCCTGCGGTACTAGTCCCTATCCGTACTATTAACCCACCAGTGCCCGCCTATAGAGAAAGGAGTAGCAGCAGAGTGTAAATGAGACCTATGAGGAGGATTCTGGGTACTGAAGACACAGTTCTAGTAAGGCTCTGTGAATGGCCCTCATAAGGGATATTTTGGATGACAGGCAGCACAGATGGCTCTGCAAACAAACACAGCAAGAGCCCAGTACTCAGACACGTACCCAGATAAAAGGATAAAATTCTGCCACTCACAGTGCCCCCCGCCGTTATATCTGTGCAGCATCCACCCCACATTAGACCTTTGCCTGCTAGCTGAAGCTTGCAACAACCCTTACAATGCCGGGTAAAATAACCACCATTGGAAATTCTGTGTTTGAGCATATTCAGGATCTAAATTGTGAAAACTAGAGAAAAAGATTTGATATTGTCCATACTAATCGGATTTCTTGCAGATTTAAAAATATGGGCTAAACATGCCTGTCTATGCTTTTGAATGTGTTTGTTTATTATAATGTACTTCTATATCACTATGACATGTGCAAGGTGATATTAACCTTCTGTATTACACCCATGTTACCTCTTTAATTATTAATAAAAATACAATAATAATTAAAATAAATAAATTATATATATATATATAGTGCCTTGAAAAAGTATTCATACTATGACATGTGCAAGGTAATATTAACTTTACGTATTACACCCATATTACCTCTTTAACCCTTTCATGCCTATGCCTATGTATGACATTTGGTGTTTACAAGTTAAAATCCATATTTTTGGCTAGAAAATTACTTAGAACCCCCAAACATTATATATATATTTTTAGCAGAGAATCTAGAGAATAAAATGGCGATTGTTGCAATATTTTATGTCATACGGTATTTGTGCGGCGGTGTTTTAAACACAACTTTTTGGGAAAAATTTACTTTCATGAATTTTAAAAAAATGAAAAAGTAAAATTAGCCCAATTTTTTTGCATAATGTGAAAGATGATGTTATGCCGAGTAAATAGATACCAAGCATGACACGCTTTATAATTGCACGCACTCGTGGAATGGCGACAAACTACGGTAACTAAAAATCTCCATAGGCGACGCTTTAAACTTTTTTTACGGTTACCAGGTTAGAGTTACAGAGTAGGCCTAGTGCTATAATTATTGCTCTCGCTCTTACGATCGCGGCGATACCTCACATGTGTTATTTGAACACCGTTTTTATATGCGGGCGCGACTTCCGTATGCGCTTTCTTTGCTGCGCAAGCTCGCGGGGAGGGGGGCGCTTTAAAAAATTTTTTTTTTGTTTTCTTATTTATTTATTTATTTTTTCTAATATTAAATTTTTTTTTTTTTTTTTTTTTACATTTTGATCACTTTTATTGCTGTCACAAGGAATGTAAACATCCCTTGTGACAGCAATAGGTGGTGACAGGTACTCTTTATGGAGGGATCGGGGGTCTAAAAGACCTCCGAGCCCTCCTTTGCACTTCAAAGTATTCAGATCGCCGAAAACGGCAATTCTGAATACTGTGTACTTTTTTAAATCCGGCGCCATTGGCATCTGAGAAACCCAGAAGTGACGTCATGACGCCGCTTCCGTGGTTTCAATGCGGACACTGAATCAAAGCCGTTTACGGCTTTGTTTCAGAGCTCGCCGAGACGCTGGAGGCGCCGGATCGTGGATCGGGTCTCCCGGTGGGACGGGAGGCCCGGTCAGAGCGGCGAGAGGCGGCGGGAGGGGGGGGATGTCCCCTCCCGCTCCTCCGGCATAACAACCGAGCGGCTTTTAGCCGCATCGGTTGTTATGTTTGGAAAGCCGATCGCCCGCTCTAAACAACGGTACCGGGATGATGCCTGCGGCTGCAGGCATCATCCCGGTATAACCCCTGAAAGCCGAGGACGCATATATGCGCTCCGTCGGCGTGAAAGGGTTAATCGTTAATAAAGAGTCAGGGCGCTTTCTACATTGCAGATAGAGAAAGGAGCTGTGTGTTAGTAGTTGTCCTGACTCTCCTGTAGTCCAACGGAGGGGGTGAGCATGACACTCCACACCAGGGAGAAAGCCTCGCATTACTGTGTGAAGTTACAGACGAACAGGAAGTGAGGATTTCTCAGAAGAAATAAGAACATTTAAAAGCAAAATGGAAGGATGAGGTAGTGGGTGTGGTTAAATTTCATTAACAGTGGGAGGGTCTTAAAGGGGCATTAAATACCGGGAGTGCATTAAGTGCAGTTCCCACTGAGTACAGGATTTGGGAGAAGTGGAGCCACCTACAGTGTGTGGGGAGGTACTAGAGCCAGCTGAGTGCTTCAACTTAATACAGCAACAAAAGTAAGGTAGAAGATGGTAGAGCTTTTATGGAAGGGGGGGGGGGGGATATGGGGGCAGTAGAGGGGGTTGCTTGCAGAGGTCAGCGCTGAAGAGGGGTGAAAGTGAGACGTGGATGGGGAATGCAGAGGTTAGCAGCTATGGAAGAATGCAAAATCCTTCACTCTGTGTGTAGCGCACCCCTGAACTCTGCACTCTGTATGCAGCGCAACCTTGTACTCTGCACTCTGTGTTACCCCCCCGAAATCTGCACTTAATGCACTCCTGGTATTTAATGCCCCTTTAAGACCCTCCCACTGTTAATGAAATTTGACCACACCCACTATTTGATGCAGTTTGGAGGGTGTGTGTGTGTGGGGGGAGTGGCCTGTGGTTAAGTTCCTGCACCTGTTTTCTGAGAAAAAAAGCCCTGGCTATCATATATCTGTCTTTTTTCCAGATGATGGCAAACTGTCATTTGAAGAATTCCAGACGTATTTTTCCGATGGAGTCCTTAATCAAGAGGAACTACGAAAAATGTTCATCCGGATAGACAGTCAGCAAAGCAAGTATGTATATCATAAGAGATGGAAGGCTTAGTCTGGACATACAGGACACACTATGGGGTTTATTTACTAAAGCTAGAGGGGCAGATTCACATGACGTAAGGTTACCCCTCATATAGCAGGGGTAACCTTACGCTTACGGAAACGACGTAAACGACGACGAGGCGGCGCAAAATCGTTTGGGAATCGGCGTATCAGGCTCATTTGCATAGTCAAATGAGAAATCAACGTAAACGCCACCTAGCGGCCAGCGTAGAATTACATCTAAGATCCGACGGTGTAAGTGACTTAGACCTGTCGGATCTACGCCGTATCTATGCGTAAATGATTCTAGGAATCACTCGCATAGATACCCGGGGCCAAAAACAGAGATACGACGGTGTATCTTGAGATACACCGTCGTATCTCTTTTGAGAATCTGGCCCGAAGAGTGCAAAATCACTTCTGCATAAAAACCAATCAGCTTCCAGGTTTTATTGCCAAAGCGTAATTGAAGAAGTTGAGGTTAGAAGCCGATTGGTTTCTCTGCAAAAGTGATTTTGCATTATCCGTGACTGCGTAAAGCTGGCAATAATACAACAGGACAGGCCAATATATGGGAGGTGTTGTGACCATATCCAAGTAGACTGGAAACTCTCTGGTCACCGATGATCCATTGTTTGCTCTCTTTACATGGACCATGTCTAGAGTTGCACACATTTCATGTTTGGCAATTACTTTGAGGATGACTTTGCATGTGCTGATATATCCGATCTCTGGTGTGCCTTATATACATATAGGCCGCGATTCAGATACATTGTCGTATCTTTGAGCGTGCGTAACGCATCTCCTATGCGCTACGCCGACGTAACATTGAGAGGCAAGTACTGTATTCAGAAAGCACTTGCTCCCAAAGTTACGTCAGCGTATCGTAAATGGGCCGGCGTAAGCCCGCGTAATTCAAAGTAGCAAGGCAGTGGGCGTGTTGTATTGTAATGAAGCGTGACCCCATGTAAATGCATTGCCGATCGAACGGCGCATGCGCACGCATGCTCAGAGTCATTTTGCAAATACTCCCTAAGATACGTCGGCTCAATGCTTTGTCGACGTGAATGTAACATACGCCCAGCCCCATTCACGTACGACTTACGCAAGCAACGTAAAATACGACGCTGTTCCGACGTTTCCGACGTCCATACCTTAACATGACTTACCCCTGGTTTATGAGGGGTAAAGTTACACCGGACCGACGCCTTACGTAAACGGCGTAGCTAAATCCGACGGGCGCAAGTACGTTTCTGAATCGGCGTATCTAGGTCATTCGCATATTCGACGCGTAAATCTACGGAAGCGCCCCTAGCGGCCAGCGTAAAAATGCACCCAAGATACGACGGCGTAGGAGACTTACGTTGGTCGTATCTTGGCCAAATTCAGGCGTAACTGCCTATATGAATCATCGCATAGATACGACGGCGCTCATTTGGACTTACGACGGCGTATCTGGAGATACGCCGTCGTAAGTCCTTTCTGAATCCGGGCCATATTCTTTCTGTAATTCTTACATATTCCACCAGCCCTGGACTAGGACAAAAAATAGGCCCCGGCGTTTTAGACTGATCAGCCATTTTTATTTTTTATTTTTAAACCAGCTTACAAATAATGAGAACTACCGGTTTCTCTGTGTTTTTTAGTTATATTTAGCCTGCTTCAGTAATTGTAGTTTATCAATCATTTGGAAATATAAAAGGAGGTGGCCAGGCTAGTGGACGGGGATACACTTCCCCTTTCTACAAGTCTTATAGGAGGTGGGCGGGCGGGACACACTTCCCCATTATACAAGTCTGATAGGAGGTGGGCAGGCGGGGACACAGTTCCCTGTTCTACAAGTCTGATAGGAGGTGGGCAGGCGGGGACACAGTTCCCTGTTCTACAAGTCTGATAGGAGGTGGGCAGGCGGGGACACAGTTCCCTGTTCTACAAGTCTGATAGGAGGTGGGCGGGCGGGGACACACTTCCCCGCTTTACAAGTCTGATAGGAGGTGGGCAGGTGGGGACACACTTTCCTGTTCTGCAAGTCTGATAGGAGGTGGGCGGGCATTGACAGAGACAGAAAATGCCAGGGCTACAACCGGGCAGGGCTTAGAATACTAAGCAGACAGAAGATGCCAGGACTAAACTGAGGCAAGTCTAAGCAAACTAAAGTCTTACTGGTGGTGTGCAGGCTGGTGGAAGGGGACAAAAGCTGACCGCTTTGGTTCTGTGACTAAGATGCAGAAGAAGCTGAAGCTCCCCTTCAACACTGCGCCTGGGGCAGGTTCCCCTTTGCCCCCTCCCCCTCATACCGGCCTTGGGCCATGCCCATAGTGTATCCTACATGCTGTGCATAGCCTGATACATATTTATTACTCCTCCGATGGGTTCCCTAGGCTACCAGCCTACTGTTCCTCCCTGAATGCCGACATCTTCTCCTGAGCGCCGGCATCTCTATTGAACACTTGCATCTCTACGAGTGCTGGCATTTCTATTAAATGCCGCGAGATGTGACACACTGCAGCAGGATTACTTGAGCGGAGTAAGTTCCTGCTGGAGGCCCGCACCAGACCCGATATGTAAGTATTATTATTTGCGTAACAGAATCTGTTTTCTTTCTTCCTTGTCTTGCATGCTGCATTCCTCCATTGCCTCTTTTGAATAAAACTATGGGTTCTTCTCCCACCTTCTGGGCACACCTTCCCAGGGATTGGCTGAATACATTTTCAGACTGCAGCTTCTGCCCTCCCTCTCACTATGTTCTAGACTAGATTTCTAGAATACAGGGGGAAGTAGCAGAGCAGCAGCTTGTGAAAACCTGAGCAGCCCTAACCAATCAACCCCTACTCCACTGAGTAAAGTGAAGTGATATTCAATTTATATAGCAGCCTTTCCTAAACCTAGGAGAGTGCTTAATTTTTTTTACCTGGATCTGACCTGGTATAAGGCCTCGTACACACGATAGGTTAAACAGACGACAACGGTTGTGTGTGGGCCCCATAGGTTATTTAGCCATCGGTTAAAACAAAGCCAACTTGCTTTAAATTTAACCGATGGATTCCTAACCGATAGGTGAAAACCGATCGTTAGTAGGCACAACCATCGGTTTAAAATCCACGCATGCTCAGAATCAAGTCGACGCATGCTTGGAAGCATTGAACTTCGTTTTTTTCAGCACGTCGTGTTTTACGTCACCGCGTTCTGACACGATCAGGTTTTTAACCGATGGTGTGTAGGCGCGACGGGCCATCAGTCAGCTTCATCGGTTAACCGATGAAAACCGTCCATCAGACCGTTCTCATCGGATGGACTGATCGTGTGTACGCGGCTTTAGTCTCTTCTAGACCACGAACGGCAGAGTGCAGACTGAGATAGGAAGATGCAACAAATGGAGCCCATCAGCCGTGCTGCATGCTGATAGGAACAGACAGAAGAGTGAGGCCCCGTACACACGACCGAGCAACTCGACGTGCCAAACACATCGAGTTCCTCATCGAGTTCAGTGTTGAAGCCGCCGAGGATCTCGGCGGGCCGACTTTTCCCATTGACTAACGAGAAAATAGAGAACATGTTCTCTTTTCGGCCCGACGAGTTCCTCAACGGGTTCCTCGCTGAAAAGTGTACACACGACCGAGTTTCTCAGCAGAATTCAGCTCCGAGTGAGTTTCTGGCTTAATTCTGCCGAGAAACTCGGTCGTGTGTACGGGGCCTGACAGAGAGATGGGCTCATCAGTTTGCTGCTTCTCTTTAACTGTCCAGTCACAAGGACTAGACCTGTACATAATATCTAAGGGCCAGATTCATAAAAGAGATACGACGGCGTATCTCCTGATAGGCCGTCGTATCTCTGAGATACGATTGTCGTATCTATGCGCCTGATTCATAGAATCAGGTTACGCATAGATAGCCCAAAGATCTGACAGGTGTAAGTGACTTACACCGTCGGATCTTAGGCTGCAATTCTAGGCCGGCCGCTAGGTGGCGATTCCATTGCGGTCGGCGTAGAATATGCAAATGACTAGTTACGCCGATTCACGAACGTACGCTTTGCCCGTGGCTGAAAATTTACGTAGTTTCCGTAGAGATACGCGGCGTAAAACTTAACCTGCCCTCTAGGTGGTCTAGCCAATGTTAAGTATGGCCGTCGTTCCCCCGTTAAAATTTCACGTCGTTTGCGTAAGTTGTCCGTGAATGGCGCTGGACGCCATTTACGTTAACGTCGAAACCAATGACGTCCTTGCGACGTCATTTAGCGCAATGCACGTCGGGAAATTTTAGGGACGGAGCATGCACAGTACGTTCGGCACGGGAACGCGCCTAATTTAAATGGTCCCCGCCCCATTTGAATTAGGAGGGCTTGCGCCGGGCGGATTTACGCTACGCTGCCGCAAGTTTACAGGCAAGTGCTTTGTGAATCAAGCACTTACACTGAAAACTTGCGGCGGTGTAGCGTAAATGTAATACGTTACGCCGCCGCAGCGTAGGGCGATTCTACGTGAATCTGGCCCATTGTCTTCTGCCCTGCCAGACGGGATCGTGCCCTGTGGTAGAGCTAAATAAATCCAAGAACTGGATGGACAGAGATACAAATCCTTTCAAAGGTAACGCAGCTCCCTTTTTTTTTTTCCTCTATGTATTTATCTGACTGCCTGGAGTTCCGCTTTAAATGTTCTACATAGCTAATGATGTGAAATAAAAGTTCTTGATGGAGGAAAACTGGAAACAATTAAACTGTCAACAGTCAAAAGTCAGGAAAGAGGGAACATTGAATCCACAGACTGTTGGAAACCATGGATCAGAAGAAGATTGACAAGGATTAGCTCATTTATGTTGGCCCTTTGTCTGGAAGACATCTGTAAGGAATAGAGAACTATAGAAAAAAGAAAAAAGAAGAATAAATATAAAAGAACACATTTGTATGAAGAGAAATGACTCAAGGTTGTGCGGGGAATATGCCTAGTGATATGTAGAATGAGTCTTAGTCATTGACAGAGACAATTGATGCAGCAACCAATTACGGTTTATAGCAAAGCCTCGTTTGGTCTCAGTCGTCTTCTCAGCGGGGCGCATTAACAATTTGAGATAAGTCTTTAAGATTATAGCTTTATTACAAAAAAAATTATTCCAGAGGAATTATACCGCATTTTAGAAAAGATGACTGCTTATTTTATCTATTGTTTGGCAGAGCCATGATTACATATATATCAGCGTTTCTTTCTCAACTTTTTTTTTTTCAGTTGCAGCACCCTATAAAAGTATACAGAATCTTGAGGCATCTAAAATGTAAAAAACGTAACCTTATCAATGGGAAACCTAAACCTGGGACGATGTATACAACCCTAGGGGCGGACTGACCATTGAGTCACTCGGGCACTGCCCGAGGGCCCCATGCCACTAGGGGGCCCCATCAGGGTTGCCAGGCTCAGTAAAACCAGGGACAGTATGTTTCTATGTTTTTTTTTAGATCTGTCCCCGATATGTCCGAAACCGACATGCTTTTGATGTGAAAATCCCGAGATTTTAGCTGCCCCGCCTCTGCACTGCCTCCTGGCGTGGTGGCCATCTGTAAGCCCAGGGGCCCCATAATATTCTATTGCCCGGGGGCCCAATGAGTTGTCAGTCCGCCCCTGTACAACCCCCTTCACATCAGAGGTCGCCCCATCAAATGAAAGCCCCCCTCCTTCACAACAGAGGTCTCCAATCATGTCAGAGGTCGCCTATCACATAAAATGTCCCCCCTCACATAAGAAGCCCCCCTTCACATCAGAGGTCCCCCCATCAAATCAGAGCCCTCCTTTCACATCAGAGGTCCCCCCTTCAGATCAGAGGCTTTCCTTCACATCAGAGGTCCCCCTTTATATCAGCAGCCTGCCTTTACATCAGAGGTCACCCCAATAAATCTAAGTCCACCCTAAATATCAGAAGTCCCCAATCCCGTCAGAGGTCCCCCAATCACATCAGAGTCACCCCTTCACATCAGAGGTCCCCAATGATGCCAGAAGTTCCCCCATGAAACCATAGTCACCCCTTCATATCAGAGTCCTCCCCGTAACATCAGTACCCCCCCTATACATCACAGGCCTCCCTATACATGAGAGCCCCCCCCTTAACATGAGAGGTCACCCCATCAAATCAGAGCCCCCCCTTTCTATCAAAAGTCCCCCTTCACATGATAGGTTTCTCCATCAAATCAGAGTCCCCCTTCACATCAGAGGGTCCCCCTTTACATGAAAGTTGCTCCTTCACATCAGAGGGCGCCTCATCAAATCAGAGCCCTCCCTTTACATCAGAGGTTCTCCTTTACATCAGAAGCCCCCCTTCACATTTGAGGTCATCCCAATAAATCAAAGTCCCCCTTTACATCAGAGGGTCCCCCTTTACATCAAAGGTTCCCCTTTACATAAGAGGCCATTCCATCAAATCAGAGTCCCCCCTTCACACCAGAGGACACCCCATCAAATCAGAGCCCTCTCTTTACAGCAGAGGTCTCCCCATCAAATCAGAGCCCTCCCTTCACAGCAGAGGTCTCCCCATCAAATTGGAGCCCTCCCTTCACATCAGAGGTCCCTTTTTATATCAGAAGCCCCCCTTCACATCAGAGGTCCCCTCATCAAATCAGATTCCCCCTTCATATCAAAAGTCCCCAATCCCATCAGAGCCCCCCCCCCCCCATCACATCAGAGTCATCCCTACAAATAAGAGTTTCCCAATGATATCAGAGGTCCCAAGAAACCAGAGTCACCCCTTCATATCCAGGGCCTCCCATCACATCTGTGTCCCCTTATACATCACAGACCTCCCTATAACAATGGAACCCCACATCATATCAGAGTCAGCCATATACATCAGAGGCCCCCTATAACATCAGAGCCTCCCCATCATACATCCCCCACAACAGAGCTCCTCAATCACCCAGTCCCCTCTTCAAGCCAGAGCCAGGTAGTAATGAGCTGGGGATCTGCTGAGTGGGGGTAATACTGAGACAGGGTTCTGCTGAGCCCCTTTAAAACAAATAGAAAATCAACACACACGCTTCATTAAAGCTTCAAAAAAAGCATCACCAAAGTACCAAAAACACATCAAAAAAGCATGTTGAAGCGCTAGGCGCTTTAATGTGTGTTAGGCCCCATACACACGGGAGAATTTATCCGCGAATACGGTCCAGCGGACCGTTTCCACGGATAAATCCTCTCAAAGATATCCGCTGATTTCGATGGGATGGAGTGTACACACCATCCCATTGAAATCCGCGCGGAAATCCTCTGGCGATGACGTGTCGCGCCGTCGCCGCGATTATGACGCGGCGACGGGCGCGACGCTGTCATATAAGGAATTCCACGCATGCGTCAAATCATTACGACGCGTGCGGGGAATCCCTTTGGACGGATGGATCCGGTAAGTCTGTACAGACGAGCGGATCCATCCGTTGGAATGGATTCCAGCAGATGGATTTGTTGTGCAGCACAACAAATATTCGATCTGCTGGAATCCATCCCAGAGGAGATTTCTCCGCGGAAAGAGATCCGCTGGCGTGTACACACCATAGGATCTATCCGCAGAAACCCATTTGCTGGGATTTATCTGCGGATGGATTCTATCGTGTGTATGGGGCCTTAAAGTCCAAGCAAGCATAAATGATCTCTTTAGATCTGGAAGAAAAGAGATTTAATCTTCACATATGGAAAGGCTTCTTTACAATAAGAAGTGTGAATATGTAGAATAGACTTTCTCAAGAACGGGTTCTGACCAGCTCAGCTTCTAAATTCACAAAATATAACTGGATACTCATTTTTAGAGGTAATGACACCAGGGGTAGTTGATCCAGGGCAGTGGCGGCTGGTGCTCAAAATTTTTGGGAGGGCGCAAACGAAAAAAAAAAAGAAAACAATTGCAGCCTCACTGTACCTATCAATTGTCACCACTGTGCCATGCCATCAAAACGCAACCACTGTGCCATCAAAACGCAGCCACTGTGCCATGCCATCAAAACGCAGCCACCGTGCCATCAAAACGCAGCCACTATGCCATGCCATCAAAACGCAGCCACCGTGCCATGCCATCAAAACACAGCCACTGTGCCATGCCATCAAATGCAGTCACTGTGCCATCAAAACGCAGCCACTGTGCCATGCCATCAAAACGCAGCCACCGTGCCATCAAAACGCAGCCACTATGCCATGCCATCAAAACGCAGCCACCGTGCCATGCCATCAAAACACAGCCACTGTGCCATGCCATCAAACGCAGCTACTGTGCCATCAATTGTCACTACTATGCCATCAAACACAGCCACTGTGCCCCCAATTTTTGCCACTGTGCCCCCAATTGTTGCCACTGTGCCCCCAATTGTTGCCACTATGCCCCCACTTGTAGCCACTGTGCCCCCACTTGTAGCCACCGTGCCCAGTACCCCCCCCCCCGGCACTTACCTTTATGGCTTCTACGTCCCTTGATGTCCCTCGTCCCGCCCTCGATGACGCTTCAGCCAATCAGGTTACCTGATTGGCTGAGACGCCTGTCAGTCTTATCCTTGGACGTACGTCCCGAGGATGAGCTTTAGGAAGCTGACTACAGCCTCAGGGCTGTACTCGGACAGCCTATAAGGGCCGCTGGCCCTGATAGGCACTTCCACACAGCCAGTCAGCTGCCGCTATTCAGCTGACCGGTGCTTAACTTCCAGCCAGCTGAATAGTGGGCGGCAGCGGCGATAATATACAGATTCATACAGTGTATGAATCTGTATATTTTACTGGCTGTGAGCGAGCCAGAGGGGGCGGCGCTCCTGCGTCCCTATAGACGCACCGCCACTGATCCAGGGAATACCCGATTGCCTCCTGAATCAGGAAGGAATTTTACCCCCCTCTGCAGCTTGATTGGTTGAATTAGATGGGCTTGTGTCTTTTTTCAACCTGACTAACTATGTGTGTTGCAGCGCACCACAAAGCATGTTCCATTAAAGAAGCTCATTATTTTTTTTAAATAACATCTAATTTTCTAGTCCTTAATCATGCAACTTTCCAGAAATCAACAGTTTATAAAGCATTGAATGGATGGAGATAATGGTCTATCAGAGAGACTACATCTCCGTTCCACCATAAATAACACACATAAGATATCTTTGGTGAATCATTTTTATCAGCTAGTTATGGGCTAATTGTGCTATCTGATTACTCCTGTTTTTTTTCAGGATGTCTAATTATTCTTAATTTGCTCCAATGGGAACTATTTTCTGTATTGTTTTCCAGATGTTTTATTGGTTCTTTTTAAATAGAAATTGTTTCCCATGGCAACAAAGTAGTTATATCATCTGAACTGCTAACATGTGACTCAGTTACCGTCTCTTAGATTTTGTTTAAATTATGACAGATGAGTCCCAAATTGGCCTTCATCTCCTCCAATGTTAGAATTAACATTTCCAAGAGATGCAGAATACTATTATACAAAGTAGGGATGGTCTGGATCTTTGAGTTGAACGTAAGTTTGACTCGAACATCAGCTGTTTGTTTGTTCGTAGAACAAATGAACACATGGGGTGTTTGCGGCAAATTTGACTGCCGCGGAGCGCCCCGTAATGCACTGCGAGGTCACAGTGCATTGACGGCTGCTGATTGGCGAAAGCGTGCACCTGACCTGCATGCTTTGGCCAATCACAGCGCGATGTGCTGTGAGAGCTATGATTGGCCAAAGGCAGGGTCCCTTTGGCCAATCATGGCTCATGGGCTAAGCCCACGCCCCACACTATATAAGGCTGCTGCTTATACGGCGGCCGTATATAACGAATGAATGGAGATTAGACAGGTAGTCAGTGTAGTGTGCAGTCAGTCAGTGTAGTGTACCGTAATTTATCGGCGTATACCGCGCACTTTTTTGCCCTGAAAATCACAAAAAAAAACTTTTTTTCCACAGGATTCGGGGCAACTTTAGGGGTGCGCGGTATACGCGGGAGCGCGCTATACCGCGATAAATACGGTATATAAAATTAAAAAATTATTCAGCGCTGAAACATAAATAAACTACAAACTATACAATAGGAATGCCAGCCAGCACTTAGGATAAATTCAAATAAAACATCCCAAAGAAACATGTGAAAAAGTGCAGCGCAAAAATTTATTAATAATAAAAAAATATATAAATAAATAAAGTCCATAAGTGAAATAAGTGCAAGAAAAATCCAATAATTTCATATACAGGTGTGAATCCAGAAACGTGACTAGAGTAAAGATCCTCCACCAAAAAGTATGGATGGCCTCTCACCTCCTTACTTCGACCTCCAGGAGGTCACAAAGCGTGGTAAGCAAATGACACAGGTCCTGGTATCAAGGGTCAGCAGATGTCTGATATCTCTGTATCCAAAACAAAACAGCCCAAGGTTTGGCAGCAATAGGACATGTAGGACAGAGAGGAAAGAAATCTAGTGCTCTCTGTAGCAAAACCAGCATTTATTCAGGTAAAAAACGATATAAAATACACTCACACTGCATGGCACTCTCAGCCCAGTGCTAAGCTCCAAGCAGTACACTCCACCAATGTGAAACAGCCAGGTACATCGCGAGGCGGCGATCGCGGGTGACGTCACACGTTAACTCCTCCCCTCGTACGCGTTACGTCCCAGTGGGCGGAACTTCTTCAGCGTAGGGTCAGTGATTTTTTTCATGACTGCGACATAATGGCGGACACACCGGACACTTTTGACACATTTTTAGGACCATTGTAATTTTCACAGCGATCAGTGCTATAAAAATGCACTGCTTACTGTGAAAATTACACTGGCAGTGAAGGGGTTAACCACTAGGTGGCACTGTAGGGGTTAAGTGTTTCCTGCATAATGTTTCTTACTGTAGGGGGGATGCACTCATTGCACCTGTGTTGCTAGGGACAACACCAACTCTCTTTCTCCTTGGTAAGCTCTGTTCAGGCATGTTAGGGGTTCGATCAGGTGGTAACAACCCCTCCAGCCACAGACCTCTGTCTCTCATCTCAGAAAACATTGCTTCCTTTTTGCGCTTTGACCGCCCCATCTCTGCAATCAGACCAACAATGGTTTTTAACACAGTTCCTTTTAACACAGGAAAATTTGGCGTACTGTCTCCAAGACTTGCAAACAGCACACTTTCACATGCAGACTTCACTCTTTGCGATTCCGCTTGAGCCATCCATTCACTGGCAGTTCGCCTGGCTGCCCATCACAGCATTGATACAAAACACACAGGCCCGGATTCAGAAACAATTTACGTCGGCGTATCTATTGATACGCCACGTAAATTCTAGCATGCGCCGGCGTATCTTCTTTCTGTATTCAGAAAGCAAGATACGCCGAAATTTGGCTAAGATACGACTGACGTAAGTCTCTTACGCCGTCGTATCTTAGTTGCATATTTACGCTGGCCGCTAGGTGGCGCTTTCGGATATTTACGCATAGAATATGCAAATTAGGTAGATATGACGATTCATGAACGTAGTTGCGCCCAGCGTATCTATATGCGTTGTTTGCGTAAGGCGTCGGACCGGCGTAAAGTTACCCCTGCTCTATGAGGCGTAGCCAATGTTAAGTATTGATGTTGGGACAGCGTCGAATTTTCCGTCGTTTACGCCGTTTGCATAAAACGTTCGCGAATAGGGCTTTGCGTAAGTTACGTTCACGTCGAAAGCATTGACTATTTGCGACATGATTTGGAGCATGTGCACTGGGATACGTCCACGAACGGCGTCAATTACGTGGGGTCATGATAGATTAACATACAACACGCCCACTACCAGCCAAATTTGAATTAGGCAGGCTTACGCCGACAAATTTACACTACGCCGCCGTAACGTAGGGCGCAAGTTCTTTCTGAATACGAAACTTGCGCCCTAAGTTTTACGGTGGCGTAGTGTTTCTCAGATACGCTACGCCTGCCCACAACTTAGACTATTCTATCTGAATCCGGGCCACAGTTTCTCTTTACTCACTGTTTTTGGTATGCAAGGATCTGGAACTCTTCCAAAACTGCCCGCATTCTCCACCATATGTAAGATTGGGGTGATCAGACTCCAGTGGTAGGTGCGTTTTTTTTAATGAGTACGCCAGTCCAGAACTGAATTTTTAAGGGCCTGGTAGCCCACTTTTATTTAAAAGCACAAAGTTCACAAATACATCAGTAGCCCTCGCAGGGGGGTTCCACCATTACTGTATCTTGCATACTCAAAACTTTAGCCTCCAGGCTTTCATTCTTGCCATCCGGCTGTTTCAGGCCTTTAGTCAGCTCCTCAGAACAAATAGAGTTTCCTTGAGTTAAGCTCTCTCCTAGCTTACTCCTGATCAGCACCTTGCTGCTCAATCACCAATGACATCTGCCTCCTGCAGACATGCAGCGTCTGACTCCTCTCAGAGGGATGGGCGTCCACCTGATTCACATGCACAGACTTTGTGTCTGTTAGGTGGGGCCCTGAGCCATAGTCAGGTCAGAACTAAATAGCCAAACACACAGCTGTGTGTCTTTCTCTCGAAAATCTGGCGTAAACCAACAATCTTTAAGGTCCCACCACTACACTGTGCATGCTCAAAATAACTTTGACACATTCGCGGTAGCTTCCATGGCATAGGTAGGGTGAAGCAAGATGGCGGCGACGGCATCGAATGTGACGAGCGCATGCTTGTCGTAGACAATGACGTCACTGCGTTCGTGCCATTCAAAAGAACGGCGGTTCTTTTGAATGGTGTGTGTGTACACTCGGCCGGCAAGAGATTCTTGCCAGGAATCTCGTCAGGAAAAACAACGTTTTTTTCCTGACGAGAATCTGGGCCGTGCGTACAGGGCTTTAGATAGAGAATATGTTCTCTATTTTTCCGACGGAAAAAAAATGGAAAATCCGTTAGTCTGTATGGAATTCCGACAGGAAAAAAAACATGCATGCTTGGAAACAATTCGACGCATGCTCGGAAGCATTGAACTTCATTTTTCTTGGCTCGTCGTAGTGTTGTATGTCACCGCGTTCTCGACGGTCGGAATTTGGTGTGACTGTGTGTATGCAAGCCAAGCTTGAGCGGAATTCTGTCGGAAAAAACATCCGATTTTTTTCCAACCGAAAATCCGTTTGTGTGTACGCGGCATAAGAGGCTAATGCCAGATCAAATCGTGTACGTGCACTGCTTGCATTAAAAAAAGAACTGCAGTAATTGGTGTCTTAGGGCCAGATTCACAGAAGAGATACGACGGCGTTTCTCTGAAACGCCGTCGTTTCTCTCAGAGTATCTATGCGACTGATTCATAGAATCAGTTACGCATAGATAGCCCTTAGATCCGACAGGTGTAATTGACTTACACCGTCGGATCTTAGGATGCAGTACCTCGGCCGCCGCTGGGTGGAGTTTGCGTCGTATTCCAGCGTCGGGTATGCAAATTAGCAGTTACGGCGATCCACAAAGGTTTTTCCCGTCGTTACGTCGGCGCAAGTCTTAGTTTCCCGTCGCAAAGTTAGGGCTGCTATTAACATGGTGGAGTAATTTTACACCATGTTAATAGCAACCCTAACTTTGCGATGGGAAACTAAGACTTGCGCCGACGTAACGACGGGAAAAACCTTTGTGGATCGCCGTAACTGCTAAGTTGCATACCCGACGCTGGAATACGACGCAAACTCCACCCAGCGGCGGCCGAGGTACTGCATCCTAAGATCCGACGGTGTAAGTCAAGTATGCCCGTCGTTCCCGTGTCGCTTTTGAATTTTTTTTTCCCGGCGTAAGTACGTTACGCACGTCGCGATTCACAAACACGTCGCGCCGCCGTAATTTTGCGCAAAGCACGTCGGGAAAATTGCGAACGGAGCATGCGCAGTACGTCCGGCGAGGGAGCGCGCCTAATTTAAATGGTACCTGCCCCATTTGAATTGGGCGGGCTTGCGCCGGACGTGTTTACGATACACCGCCGCAAGTTTACAGGTAAGTGCTTTGTGGATCGGGCACTAATACTGAAAACTTGCGGCGGTGTAACGTAAACGGGTTACGTTACACGGCCGCAATTCTATGTGAATCTGGCCCTTAGTTTCTGCCTAGCATTCAGTTTAAGAGTTAAGTTTACCGAGATAAACAAAGCTTTCACATGAAGACAAAAGATCGTTGTCGCAGATGTCGCAGTGACAGTTGCCAATTTTAGTTCTAGTTCTCAAACCTTTTTTTCCTGTTGGACATCATTCTTTCAATTCTGAAATAGGTCGTTTTGGATTATGCTCAGTTGATAAGATCTCAGCCATGAATAGCAGGGCACATAAGGATATCCAGTTCTGCAGCTATTCTTGGTATAACTACAGCTATAACAAATCACAAGAGACAAGCCGCAGACGTAATAATCATAATTGTTCATTTCAATCAGATAAATCCATGCTCTGCCTTTCAATGAGCTAAAGTGATAATGATACCGAGAGGGGACATTACAGAGACGGTGTTCAAAGGAATATTATTGCGGCTGATTATGTCAACCAATCACGCCGTTTTTGTTCTTTTTTATGGGGGTTCACGGACCCATATGCACCACATCAGCTGGGTTGGGCTATGTGAGACTTCTACCACACTTAGAGGCTTGGGCTACATCTACATCCGTTACACCGCCGCAAGTTTTCCTCGTAAGTGCCTGATTCACAAAGCACTTGAGTATAAACTTGCGGCGGAGTAACGTAAAGATGTCCGGCGCAAGCCCGCCTAATTCAAATGGGGCGTGTACCATTTAAATTAGGCGCGCTCCCGCGCCGGACGTACTGCGCATGCTCCGTTTTGAAATTCCCGCCAATGCTTTGCGCGAAGTGACGTCATTTTTTTGAACGGCGACGTGCGTAACATACTTTTGTATTCCCGGACGTCTTACGCAAAAAAAAAAAATTTGAATTTCGACGCGGGAAACGACGGCCATACTTTAACATGGCTCGTCTAAAGTTAAGCCATGTAAAAGCATGCTTAACTTTGCGACGGGAAAAAATTACTAGCGACGACGTAACGAACGCGAAAACCTTTGTGTATCGCCGTAAAAGCTCATTTGCATACCCAACGCTGGGTATCAGTATCAGTAGATACTCCGGCGTATCTCTTCTGTGAATCTGGCCCTTTATTGCCAAAAGTATTGGGATGGCTGCCATTAAAGCGGTAGTAAACCCGCAGATTTCTTTTTTCTTTACACCTGTAAGGGAAAAGGCATAATGAGCTAGTATGCACCGTATACTAGCTCATTATGAAATACTTACCTTAGAACGAGGCGTCGGTGTCTCTCCTGCTCCACGCCGAGGCAGCTGACATTTCGCCTTGGCGTGTCTTCCAGGTATCGCGGCTCCAGCGCTGTGAATGGCTCGAGCCGTGATGTCGTCACTCCTGCGCATACGCGCGGGAGACTTCTTTCCGGCAAGGTCTGGCAGCTGCCGGGCCTTAAGCCGAAAATCATCTGTGCGCATGCGCCGCTGCATTCAGCGGCTCATTGCGAGGGGAATATCTCCTAAACCGTAAAGGTTTAGGAGATATTTTTTTTTACCTACAGGTAAGCCTTATTATAGGCTTACCTGTAGGTAAAAGTAAAAAAAATAACTTTACAACCACTTTAATGGCATCCCAGTCTTAGTCCGTAGGGTTCAATATTGCGTTGGCCCACCCTTTGCAGCTATAACAGCTTCAACTCCTCTGGTAAAGCTGTCCACAAGGTTTAGGAGTGTCTATGGGAATGTTTGACCATACTTCCAGAAGCACATTAAGTGAGGTCAGGCACTGATGCTGGACAAGAAGGCCTGGCTCGTAGGCTCCGCTCTAATTTGTCCCAAAGGTGTTCTATCAGGTTAAGGTCAGTTAAAGTGGAGGTTCACCCTAAAAAAAAATTCTGACATCACACGGAGTCGCGCCATCCTACCGACAGAATGCCGGTGTTTTTTTTTTTTCTCAGCACATACCTCTGTCGGCAACCTGTGGCGCGCAGTATGCGCTGTTCGGAAGCCTGTCAATCACAGGCAGTGCTTGGGAACGAACGCCCACTCCCGCGGGATTGCCGTGAGGTGAAAATCGGGATTAAGAGGTATGTGCTGAGAAAAAAAAAAAAACACCGGCATTCTGTCGGTAGGATGGCGCGACTCTGTGTGATGTCAGAAATTTTTTTAAAGGGTGAACCTCCACTTTAAGTTCCTCCACCCCAAACTTGCTCATCTACAGTATCTTACAAAAGTGAGTACATCCCTCACATTTTTTAAACATATTTTAATATATATTTTCATGTGACAACACTGAAGAAATGACACTTTGCTACAATGTAAAGTAATGAGTGTACAGCTTGTATAACAGTGTAAATTTGCTGTCCCCTCTAAATAACTCAACACACAGCCATTAATGTCTAAACCACGTTACAAGGTCTCAGGTGTGAATGGGGAGCAGGTGTGTTAAATTTGGTGTTATCGCTCTCACTCTCTCATACTGGTCACTGTAAGTTCAACATGGCACCTCGTGGCAAATAACTCTCTGAGGATCTGAAAAAATTAATTATTGCTCTACATAAAGATGGCCTAGGCTATAAGAAGATTGCTAAGACCCTGAAATTGAGCTGCAGCACGGTGGCCAAGACCATACAGCAAAGGACAGGTTCCAATCAGAACAGGCCTTTCCAAAGAAGTTGAGGTCACGTGCTCATCATCATAGCCAGAGGTTGTCTTTGGGAAATAGATGTATGAGTGCTGCTAGCATTGTTGCAGAGGTTGAAGGGCTGGGGGGGTCAGCCTGTCAGTGCTCTGACCATACGCCACACACTGCATCAAATTGGTCTGCATGGCTGTCGTCCCAGAAGGAAGCTTCTTCTAAAGATGATGCACAAGAAAGCCTGAAAACAGTTTGCTGAAGACAAGCAGACTAAGGACATGGATTACTGGAACCATGACCTGTAGTCTGATGAGATCAAGATGAACTTATTTGGTTCAGACGGTGTCAAGCGTGTGTGGCGGCAACCAGGTGAGGAGTCTACAGTCAAGCATAGTGTTGGGAGTGTCATGGTTTGGGGCTGCATGAGTGCTGTCAGCACCGGGGAGCTACAATTCATTGAGGAAACCATGAATGCCAACATGTACTGTGATATACTGAAGCAGAGCATGATCTCCTCCCTTCTGAGACTGGGCCGCAGGGCAGTATTCCAACATAATGACCCCAAACACACCTCCAAGACGACCACTGCCTTGCTAAAGAAGCTGAGGGTAAAGGTGATGGACTGGCCAAGTATACAGTATCTCCATATCGAAACCCTATTGAGCATCTGTGGGGCATCCTCAAACGGAAGGCGGAGGAGCGCAAGGTCTCTAACATCCACCAGCTCCGTGATGTCGTCATGGAGGCGTGGAAGAAACTCCAGTGGCAACCTGTGAAGCTCTGGTGAACTTCATGCCCAAGAGGGTTAAGGCAGTGCTGGAACATAATGGTGGCCACACAAAGGCCCGGATCCACAAAGATCTGCCTATCTTTAAGGCAGGCGTAGTGTATCTCAGATAAACTACGCCACCGTAACTTACAGCGTAGTTTCCGTATCCACAAAGAATTTGCGCCGCAAGTTATGTCGCGTAGTGTAAATGTGTCGACGTAAGGGCGCGGAATTCAAATGACTAAGATGTGGGCGTGTTTTATGTTAATTCAACTTGACCCCACGTAAATAAAGTTTTTTTTGAACGGCGCATGCGCCGTCCGTGGGGGTATCCCAGTGCGCATGCTCGAAATCACATTGCAAATAGTCAATGCTTTCGACGTGAACGTAATTTACGCAAAGCCCTATTCGCGAACGTTTTACGCAAACGACGTCCATACTTAACATTGCGTACGCCTCATAGAGGCAGGGGTAATGTAACGCCGAAAAAAGCCTTACGTAAACGACGTAAAAAAATGCGCCGGGCGGACGTACGTTTGAGGATCCGTGTATCTAGCTAATTTGCATACTCAACGTGGAAGTGCCACCTAGCGGCCAGCGTAAATATGCACCTTAGATCCGACGGCATACTATGAGGTACGTCAGTAGGATCTAGCCCAGATTCAGGCGTATCTTGTTTTGTGGATACAAAACAAAGATACGCCGCCGTAAGTTCTTTGTGGATCCGGGCCAAAATATTTTTGGAAACAACATGACCTCAGAATTTTTTTCTCTTATTTCCACATACAAAATCAAAATAGTCTACATGTTTGAACAGCACAATGGAGATTTTCCTTTGTGTGGCCAATCTTTGAGTTATGAGTTATATTTTTTATGGAAAGAAAGATTTTTCAGTAATTAGGTCTGGATAAGCCATGTGGAGAAAAACTGACATTTCGAGACAGGAAATTCTCCAGCACTCGGATCATTTGGAAAATGATGAAATAAGAAAAACCAAAATCGTTTTGTCAGACTGTTCCAAAAGTGACAGCTGAGCGCTGATGATTGCCTCAGTGGATCACAGATAATAGGAGAGGCCATAAGATTACAAGTTCAGTAGATGACATCTTGCAGAAGAATTGAACAGCTTGTGCATTGTATTTCGGATGTGGTAACGAGCAGAACGCACAGGAAGACTCGCTAAGAGAGCGGCTGTTTACAATTCCGAGAGACACTTTTATCCAAATAATGAAAATATAGAAAATGGTAGTTGGCAGAACAAATGTGCCATAGAGGTATGTACTTGTTAAAGGAAAAATAATCTGTACTAACTGGAATATTTATCAGATGTTACAGCATACATAGAATTAAAAAAAACATGGCCTGTCGGGCTTTGGCACTCCCATGTTAGAGCAGGGACACTAATGAAGGAAAGTTAACATTTTGCCATACACAATAATAATGTTTAATATGTTAAAGTGGTTGTAAACCCTGTTAAACTTTAAAAATAAATAAAAAACCTGCAAGACAAAGCCACAATGAGCTAGTATGACTAGCATACTAGCTCATTATGAATGTACTTACCTTAGAACGAAGCACCAGAAGCTGTCCTTGTGTCCCCCTCCGCCGCATCCATCGCTCCCGGAGGTTACTTCCGGGTATCGCCGCTCCGGCGCTGTGATTGGCCGGAGCGGCGATGATGTCACGCCACGCATGCACGCGGGAGCCATCAAACACTGCATTGACGTGTTTAGGACAGCTATTGTTAGTGCGCCTGCGCTCCGTTGTCTACGGCGCATGCGCCGTAGACAGCGGTGCTTGTCATTATATAAAAAACAATGCGCCAAAATGTTTTATTTTTTTTTATATATATTATTAAACAATAATTTGGGTGTCCATGTAAAGGTCCCAAACACACAATGTGTGCTAAGCTGCTCCCCTAGAAAGTGATGAAGTGTATGTGACTTCTATCTGATGCGTGCTAAAAAGTGTACTGGGGGCGCTATGGAGTAATATGTAATTACACAACTTAACCTATAATATGCAACAACAAGTAAATTAATAAAAAATGTGTCCTGTTGTACGTGATAAATCAATCAATAAATCAATAGTAAATAATAAAGTCCCATTGGTGCAAAGATACAACATCTATGCTCGAATATCCTCTAGATATATTTCTTGCTGTGATACAAAAACCGTCTCCGGTCATGCAAACTTAATTTATCTTCCACCACCTGCATATTTAGTACGACACCCAATGTGCACAAGTAGTAAATTGTGCTTACCAGACCTGGTTGACCTCTTTAATGAAAAAAACGGTCAGATGCGCTTGAGCAGGATAATGCCTGCAGACATATAAATCGACTGGAGCACCCTCGGAATGTTGAGATTTTAGAACATGGAATACAAACAGAGAGATTCCATAGTGCAACAGAATAATAAATCAGATCATCACAGAGTGGGACTGTGGATATGAAAAAATAATAAAGTGCCACGTCCCGATAACTAAATTGAAAAAAGAAATATACACATATATATATGGGGATACACATGTGTATAAGGCAGATAATGGACTTTGGAGGCGTAATAGATTTAAAACATTGGACATTTATTATGAAAATACAAAATGATTAGAAAACAGAAATTACATAAATAGTGCCATATAAAAGGCCTAAAAAATTACAAAAACATTGGCATGACAGACTACCTAGTCCATATAGATACAATACAGGGAATCAACAGAAGTGGGAGACTCGCAACCACTTAATTAAAAAATTGAAAAAACCCTTGAAGTTCTCAGGAGGTGGAGTGTCACACGGTGCTCAGCCCGACATGTGGCACGTTGGACAAACGCTTCTTCAGGAGCTTACAATGAATTCTAAAAGGTAATGATAATAATAACACATTTTATAATGGACAAGAAAACAATAAATAACCAATGAACAGAAAAATATTAATTTCTCCACTTTGGACGGACAGCACAGGACCACTTGTAATTTTGTAGACTCAGTCTGCCTACTGAGTCTACGAGGTAGATTAATGCTCCGGACCAACGTGGTCCCGGAGCCAGGAACACTGCGACACACACACACCCCGGCCAGGAGGGCCACACACGGGGGTGGTGGGACGACTGCCCAGGTGGAGCGCGGCAGGGTGGCGATGACCCCGAACCAATGGCGTCTGCTCCCTAAATACCCCTCCCCAGCATGCACAGCGAGGTGATCAACCCTCCTGATTGGCTGCCGAGGAGAAGCATCCACACAACTCTGACTCCTACTGCTGCCACCTACCATCCGGGGGTACCTGAAGTCCCCAGACAGGAGGATAGGCACACAGTACAGCCAGAGCTGGAACAGAGGCCTTAAATTTAACCAAATAAACCTGGTCAATTAACTCTCTGACCCCTTTCTAAATTTACAAGAGCACCTGCTATGAAAGTAGCCAGGCGCTACACATGGATGGAGGAATCTGTTAGATTTCTTTCATTCAGCCAACAGGTTGAATGAAAATAAAAACGAAGTGTATGGCCAACACATTCCCTGTGCGCCTGATATCTTACAATGTATCTCAACAGTTGTTAAAAGGTATATTAAAAGGTATATTAAAAGGTATATTTTAAAAAATGCAGATCTATTTGTTTTGTGAAACTGCATGTACATTTTTTCTGTGTAAATGGGGGCAAAATTGAGTGTCATAAGGCTATTGTCAGATCTTGGATCACCTGCTGATGGCACTGTGGTTCCCTGGACAGAAGGGTTGTAGTTCCAATGTTTACCAGAATGTTTACCAGCGGGTGTTTAGTATATACTATGGGCCAGATCCACATACCTTGGCGCATCTATACGTCCGGCGTAGCGTATCCCAGATACACTACGCCGCCGTAACTTACAGCGTATTTCCTGTATCCGCAAAGATTTGCGCCGTAAGTTACGGCGGAGTAGTGTAACTGTGTCGGCGTAAGGGCGCACAATTCAAATGGATGAGATGGGGGTGTGTTTTATGTTAATACGTCTTGACCCGACGTAAATTACGTTTTTTCTGAACGGCGCATGCGCCGTCCGTGGGGTTATCCCAGTGCGCATGCTCCAAATTAACCTGCAACAAGCCAATGCTTTCGACGTGAACGTCATTCTACGCAAAGCCCTATTCGCGAATGTTTTACGCAAACGACGTACACAACGAAAAATTTGACGCTGGCCCGACGTCCATACTTAACATTGGTTACGCCTCATATAGCAGGGGTAACGTTACGCCGAAAAAAGCCTTACAGAATCAACGTAAAAAAATGCGCCAGCCGGACGTACGCTTGTGGATTCGCTTATCTAGCTAATTTGCATACTCGACGCGGAAATCGACGGAAGCGCCACCTAGCGGCCAGCGTAAATATGCACCTTAGATCCGACGGCGTACTAAGACGTACGCTAGTCGGATCTAGCCCAGCTTTAGGTGTATCTTGTTTTGTAGATATAAAACAAAGATACGCCGGAGCAACCTAGCAGTTACGCGGCGTATCAATAGATACGCCAGCATAACTGCTTTGTGGATCTGGCCCAATATGTACACAATTGAGAACACCAAAATCAGGGGAAAACTGGAAGTGCAGGGAGCAGATGGGAAGGGGGAAACAAAACTGGGATCAGAAACAAGGGAGTGCAGGTACAAGGCAGCAGGGTACAGGAAAGGAGCATGATTCGAATAAATGGCAACAGCAAAGCAAAACATTGAAGCAAAAAGGCACTAAAGGGGAGGACCCAAATACCCTCCCAGCAGCTAGCATCAGGAGGAAACTGATTACTGGGGTTTGCTGGCTGCTGGGAGACACTTACTGGTGGACACTGGAACTACAACCCTCTGCCCATGGAACCACAGTGCCACAAGCAGGCTATCTAGGTCCTGACAGCTGTTTTCCCATCAGGTTGAATGGTATTATTCATACTGAATAGAGCAAATTGGCCACTAGATCTGATTATCATAGGAAATAATATAGAGCTGATGATCATAGGAAACAATTACTCATTTACTATGATTGTCAGCTCCATCTAGTGGCTATAATGTACTGTTTTCCAGATTCACTCTATTCTGTATGACAAAAAAAGAATAGTAGAGTAAGACTAAAATTGTAAAAGCAATATAAAAAAAAAGCACTTTAAAGTACACATTACAATAATTTGCTTGTTGGGTGTATACTATATTTTCCTTTTATTTAATGAGTATAGGTATAGGTGTTAATGGCTTCTAACTAACCAAAACCATGTATTTATTTTTTACAGTAACAT
This sequence comes from Rana temporaria, assembly GCF_905171775.1. Taxonomy (NCBI): domain Eukaryota; kingdom Metazoa; phylum Chordata; class Amphibia; order Anura; family Ranidae; genus Rana; species Rana temporaria. The sequence continues at coordinate 117,771,403 of NC_053500.1, read as the reverse complement.
GGACACAGAGAGGATATGTGGTAAGTTCTCTTTAATGACAGCAATGTTTATTGTAGTAGCTGATGCTTTTATCATACATGCATTTTGCCTTATTTTGAAAGCATACATTGGTGGTTGAGCACCAAACAAAAGGGTGGTCAATTTAAAGCTATTAATAGACGCCATCATTTGAAGTTTACAACTTTTAATGCTGCTGGCTCCTGCTCTCTCAGTGCTGCCTCTCTGAACTTCTGGTCGTCACAGGAAAGGATTTACAGTGGACAGCACCATCTCCATCCAGTCTGTTAGCTTGGAGAAAAGAGGAGGAGGAGGGATGGGCAGGGGAGTGTCATGCCATCCTAGACTATGGGGGTGTGTTTTTCTATTGATGCACACAGTGTAGAGAGACACAACTCTAGTCCCTGCATGCAAGGGTGCTTCCATTGGATGCTGTAAGGAAAATGAGCCATCCTGAAAGAAACTTGGGGCAGTAATCATGGCACCAGCTTAAAGCTGAACTCTGGGAAAACTGAAGGTCTGCCATTGCAGTGGGCTAGACCCATACTGCAATGGCTATCTGTTTGTTTATACCTAGAGGGATCAGGTACAGCAGTTTTATGTTATTGTTTCTCCACTCCCACAGGCTCCTATGTCCTGCTAGGCTGGTCCCTGCAGCCTCTTCTCCCTTGCACTCCGGTCGTCTGGCTCTATGAGAGGATGACAGCTGTACCAAACGGTACCTATGTTTAGTGCAGTATGCACCCAGGGAGGAATGCTGGGAATGCAAACAGTCTGCATTACAGGAATTTGCCCCTGGGTGCATACTGCACTATAAACAAGTACTGCTCAGTGCAAAATCCTGCCCCATCCAGCTATAGCAGCAGTTAGCCTCTCATAGAGATGAAGGGAATGGGGGTGGACAATGCACATGTATTGATGAGGATGAAGCCCTGATACAACCTCAGGGCTAACCCATTCTGCCGTTTGAATCAAATTAATAAGGTGAGATATATAGATCAGATAAAGAATCTACATCTTATTCACCTCACAGCTCGGCTCAACAGAAAGGCCAAACCCATTTATTGGTCCTTTTATAAACAATATGACATCACATACACAAGCACATTTGATAGGTTCACATTATACATTTTACTCCCACTCACCCATCCCCTCACCCACCCCCTTGTGACGTTTGTAGCACATGGCAGACATTCCAAAGTCCTTGAGGGCCATCTTGATTTCAGACGGTGGTAGGGGCTATGAGAGCAAGGAGGACAAGGAGATGGAAGTCCATGTTTGGGCATGCTGCCCACATCATCCAGTGTAAAAAAGTTCATTCAGCTCCTTTCCAAGAGGTCCGAGTGAGAAGGAGGGGGAGGCTTTCCTGTTACAATTGAGGAATTTAGAAGGAAGGGGTGGTTTGGGAGGGAGTGGAAGAGTGAAGAGTGGAGAGTGGGGGGGATGGAGCTGCTTTCAATAATCCTTTTGCATCTCCATTTCAAATGGTAACTTTTTACAATGTAATATCTGTTTCTTCATATTTTCAATGCTGGGTTCATAACTTTAAAACAATATCTGACATAAAATCCTCAAGGAAAATAAGCAGTATTGATCATTCCCATACATACATATGCAAAATGCGTATAAAAACAAATAAACAGTATAAGGAATATAGGAAAGAGAAACATTTCGGTGATTCTAATAATAAAAAGAATTAGCCTAATTTGAAAATAGGAATTTTAGAATCATCCACCACAGTATCATCCACCGGCATCTAAACACTGGATGCTCATGCACCAGGGCTAAACACCGAGTGTGCATAGCACCTTAATGTTATAAACATTCTGACAAATGCTGACAAATGCTAAAGCCCTGATGAAGGGTTATTCCCCCTCAAAACACGTTGCCTTTTGTCTTCTTGTGTTGTCATTTGTGGATTAAATAAAAAAAATTGGACTCCAAGAATGTTTATTTAGTGCTCATTCTAGTTCCGATATAGAAATTACCTTCTCTAATGTCTGTTTGACACTTTTGGTTGAAGTACACATAAGACCTTCTCTAATGTCTGTGGCCAGAAGATAGATAAACTTTGCTACAGAGCGCTTTCTATCTTAGGTGTAAGTAAATAAAAGAAAAGATAGCCTTCCAAACGATTCAAGTCGCACAGATGTAAGCACTCCTTGTCTGCAAATAGTTAAAGCACAAATAAAAAAAATCTTAAATCCACATGGTGAGATGCATGTCATACTTTTGCCCATCACTGGCAGAAAAAGACTCACGCAGTTCCCCTTTCCCTCCCGCGGGATCCTCATTTGTAGATTTAGTCATCGCTCAAAGCTATGTTCTGATTTTTCCGTTCCTGCCTCTGGCTGCTTCTTTGTAGGCACTTGCTGCTTTTAAGATCCTGAGCTTTTAATGTTTGATCTAGCGGAATTTCATCAAACACGTCGCCCTACAACACCTTTGCCGGAGAACGTGGATTTAATGACGTGTGACTCACTTTAACCCCTTTCCTAGCAGGGCCTCCTGATGATAAATTTTATATATAGCCCTGTTTCTTTAGATTATTTACCTATATCTCAGGAATACTAAACTCCCCTGGCCTGGCAATGGAAACTGCTAGTGGGAGAAATAGGTAGTTTGCCAACACTAACGTCCTTCTGACAATGCTGGGTACCTGGCTGTCTCCGGTTTCAGTACTTTCTATATACATTCCAAAATCAAGGTGTGGTGGAGCCCTTGGGCTAGATTCAGGTAGATCAGCGGATCTTTAGATCCGCGTGATCTATCTGATTTAAGATACCCTGCCGCAAGTTTGAGAGGCAAGTTGGTAATTCACAAACCACTTACCTCCAAACTTGCGGCGGCATCTCGCAAATCCCCCGGCGGAATTCAAATTCCGCGGCTAGGGGGAGTGTACTATTTAAATCAGGCACGTTCCCGCGCCGATTTAAATGAGCATGCGCCGTCCGCGAAATTTCCCGGCGTGCATTGCTCCCACTGACGTCACAAGGACGTCAGTGGTTTCGACGTGAGCTTAACTTGCGACGCGCGGGTTTCTGAATCGGCGTACGCAAACGACGTAAAAAAATTCAAAATCAACGTGGGAACGACGGCTATACTTAACATTGGCTGCGCCTCATAGAAGCAGGGGTAAGTATACGCCGGGAAAGCCGCTACGGAAACGTCGTAACAACACTGCGTCGGGTCCGCGTACGTTCGTGAATTCGCGTATCTCTCTGATTTACATATTATTCAACGTAAATCAGCGGGAACGCCCCCCGCGCCATTTTTAAATTACAAATAAGATCCGACGGTGTAACACAGTTACACCTGTCGGATCTTAGCCATATCTATGCGTAACTGATTCTATGAATCAGGCGCATAGATAAGACCAGTGTAAGTCAGAGATACAACGGCGTATCAGGAGATACACCGTCGTATCTCTTTGTGAATCTGGCCCCTAGTCTGCATATTATTCCAGGTAGAAACAATGGGGCAAATTACCTAACGGTTACCGCATGCGATTACATGTTCACGTCATTCATTTCCATAAATTTTCGTATTTGGTAAATTAAGTCTAGTTCATGAGAAAAAAAATAACCATTATGTGGTATGTAATGCAAAAAAAAAAATGTGCCGGTAAATATTGTTTAAAAAGCCCAGAAAGAAGTCCAATTCACAAACAGACCAGAGAGTAAAAAAACATGCAATATTTACCACCAGGGTTTTGCTGGCAGTATCACATGCAGTATTTGTCAATAAACAGTGTGGGTACCCCCACGCTGTTTATTGACAAATAGCTGGTTGCTAAGGAGCGGGCTGGGAAGCCGGCTGCCACGTCCTTAGCAACGGATGACTCATCCACTGTAAAAAGTGTCTGGGAGGGGCCACATGAATGTTTTGTTTTTTATCATTTTTAATTGTCAGCATTTTTTTTTTATATTCAACTGTCAGCGGGCTTTGCCCGGAGAGCATGTAGAAGTTTCAGATCCCTGCCTCCCAGGCTACTGCTTGGGTAGCTGCAGAGATGTCCAGTCTTTGCTTACCAAGCCCTTTGCCTGGAGGGGGAGGCCAGAGCCAAAAAAGGATGTTTGTTTTCCTAATTTCCCACCTGGACCTAGAGTGTCCTAATCTACACTTTATAAATATATCAAATGTTTTTTTCAAATGTATATTATCGACATAGTTTAATCTCTGTAAATGTGAAATCTATTGTGGGACAAGAAAGTCGATTTAACCCACTTCTCCTCCATGAGACAAAAGTAGTCAAAGTTGCCCTTGTTAATAAAAGTTGGAATGTAATTTATCAAACTTTGTAATGATTATCTTTCTCTGGTTTTTAGATTACTTCTCAGAATATCTGGGTGAATACAAGAATGTCCTCTCAGCTCTGCAGAATCTGAATGGGACTATATTGACAGCTATGGATAAAACTAAAATGGTAAGAGAATGTATGGCTTCACCAACACCCAACCACAACATAAAGGGGAACCTAATGAGTAGACGTCCCCTTCTGTTCCTGTTTCATGACAAATATAAAATGTTGGGTTACATTGGTCACAATGACAAATAGAAAGGTTGAATTTCCCCTTGGGACACAGACAATATTAAAGTGGAGTTCCACCCATTTTTTCATGTTTGTCTGTGCTGCATGCCCTAATCTCATAGGGCCTGATCCTCAAAAGGGATACGCTGGCGTATCTACTGATACGCCGTCGTATCCCTGTTTCTATCTATGGAACTGATCCACAGAATCAGTTTCCAATAGATAGGCAGAAGATCCGACATGTGTAAGGGACTTACACTGTCGGATCTTAGGATGCAGTACCGCATCCGCCGCTGGGGGCATTTCTCGTCGAAATGCCGCTTCGGGTATGCAAATTAGCACTTACGGAGATCCACAAAGCTTTTACGCTTCGTTTTTTCTCCGTAAGTATTAGTTTGCTGTCGCAAAATTAGGGCTACTTTTACAAGGCCTAAACTGTTTACACCTTGTAAAAGTAGACCCTTCTACCCCGCGTCACTGTCATTTTTTTTTTTTTCCCGCCGCAACTCTTTTTTTTTTTTTACGCCCGTCGTGATTCTCAAAACTCGGCGCAACGAAAAAACCGCGCAAAGCACGTCGGGAAAATGACGTCGGGAGCATGCGCAGTACGTCCGGCGCGGGAGCGCGCCTAATTTAAATGGGACTCGCCCCATTAAATTAGGAACGCCTTGCGCCGGACGGATTTAAGTTACACCGCTCAAAATTTCTAGGTAAATGCTTTGTGGATCGGGCACTTAGGTAGAGATTTTGCGGCGGTGTAACTTAAATAGGAAAAAATACGTTGCGCCGGGTTTTTGTGGATTAGGCCCATAGTGTTCAGAATGGACAATTTTTATTTATTTTGTTGCTTGTAAATACCTTTATTTTGTAGTCCTTCATTACTTCCTCCTCCTTATTAGCCTAGGCTATTAAGTCACAAGGCTATTCGTACGGGTTTCTGGGATAGGCATCATGTATCCCAGTAGTCCTTGCAAATAAACCTGACTGAAACCTATTACATCTCTTGTGCAGCACTGAGCATGTGCGAGATCTGCAAGGCTGAAATCCAGGAAGTCATACAGTCTGGCTTCATGATGCCCACACTTAAGATGGCCACGGTCTATCTTGATTATCTCTCTCTCCACTCATTACCAACGCCTTCAACCTCAGTGCCGGGGCAAGGCACCCCTTCAAGTAAGAGGCCATTTGGCGTTGTTCTTAATTTTTAAAATCTCAAATAAATGGTATTATTCTATGGCGATTTCTTTTTCTTCTTTGAATACTTCATGTGGTGTGGAGTGTGGCGTTATCAAGACAACAAGAACCTAGCCTGGAATCTGATCTTTACCTATGCCTAATTTGACCTCTTTTTAATTAAAGTGGTCAACAGCTTGCGGTAAGGTGCCATCCATGTGCACTTATTTGGTGATTTATCTTGCTTTGGTGAAGGTGGAAATCTCTAATAATCAAGTTGTATCATCCTTCAAGTAGCTGTCACTCATCTACTTCACGTATGGACTTTTTTGCACGATAATCAACTATTTATTTATATTTAAATGTGTTTCCCCATTTGGGGGCTGTCACTTTAAATCGGAATTGTTTGATCAATTTAGTATATTTTTCTGACATTCACCCATCACTACAACGGTTATTTTTCATTGGTATTTATTTATTTATTTATACACAGATGTGCTAGCGCCTCTTATCTTTCACTCAATCTTATTATTACAACCCACTGTAATTTTTAGAGAGCAGCTCAGCTTTATAGTATTGTTCTATTACTATTTAAAAAAAAAATTGGCGCGAGATTCCATTTTCCATATTTCAGTAAAACAAGTATGGCGATGACATCCCTAGTAGTTCCTTCCCTTTAAAAATTGCATCAAAAACTCCCCAATGCTAATCTGACAGACTCCCTTAGGCCGCATACACACGATCAGTTAAACCGATGAGAACGGTCTGATGGACCGTTTTCATCGGTCCAAACCGATCGTGTGTGGGCGCCATCGGTTATTTATCCATCGGTTAAAAAAAAGACAACTTGTTTTAAATTTAACCGATGGATTCCTAACCGATAGAAAAAAAACGATCGTTAGTAAGTTCAACAATCGGTTAAAAATTCACGCATGCTCAGAATCAAATCGACGCATGCTTGGAAGCATTGGACTTCGTATTTTTTCAGCACGCGTTGTGTTTTACGTCACCGCGTTCTGACACGATCGGTTTTTTAACCGTTGGTGTGTAGGCACGACTGACCATCATTTAGCTTCATCAGTTAACCGATGCAAACGGTCCATCAGACCATTCTCATCGGATGGACCGATCGTGTGTACAGGGCTTTAGTGTAATCCCCTATGCTCGTATTCTGTTGGACTGTTACCATGGTAACACAGCATGGACTGGTTTTGGGAGCATTAAGTGTGACAGGTTCAACTTCCATCAGAATATAACGGTGATACGTCTTACACTTTATTTTCTTGTTCATGTCTTGATGATTTTTTAACTGATCTTCTCTTGCCAATGTCTTACTACTTTGGTGGAAATGACTTTCCTACCCTCCCACTGCAGTGCTCTATGTTGACCTGGATTATTAATGGCCACACTCCTCATTGTAAGCTTTCTCATGCAGACTTTCACACCAACCTTTGTTGGTCAAGGGAATATTTGATTACTCTCCGGGGGTTTAGAAGGATTTTCTTCCCCACTCTAGCACATTGAACCAGGCTGTATAGTTTTTTTTTGCCTTCCTCTGGAATGGATCAACGATTAGTAGGGTTTAGGGCTCTATAGATGAAGGTTTTCTTTTTTTTTTTTTCTGTTGGTCTTTTTTTCAACCTTACTATGTAACTTGTAGTGTACAGCAGTGGTCATCAACCCTGTCCTCAGGGTCCACTAACAGGCCAGGTTTTCAAGATAACTGAAATACATCACAGGTGATCAGGGCCGGTGCAAGGATTTTTGCCAACTCAGACGAAGGTGCATTTTGCCCCCCCCCGGCACGCACTACAGATCCCAGCAATAATACATTATACAGCGCAATGGAGAATACCAGCAGCTATAGAGGAACAACACATCCCAGCAATACATTATATAAAACGCAATACAGAATACCGGCAGTTACAGAGGACTACAAATCCTAGCAGTGCAGTGTGCCATTTTTTTTTTTAAACAGGAAACTTTAAAACAGGTCGGTCCCCCTGTTTCTGAACACCAATCATCTGTGCACCGGGCGGCTCCTTCCGTCCCGAGTCCCTCAACTGGTCTGTCGCCGTCGCCTCCTACACTGCCTGCTGCTGCGGGTCCGGTCCGTCTGTTGCTCCGCCTTCTGCAACCCTCGCTCCTTTACATCATGGGGCTGAGCGGCCAGGGGAACCAGGGGCGGGGCCACTTACGTCACTCACTGACGTAGGCGCCGCCACCGCGTAGCCAAGGACACGCACACTGAGACTGAGTGACAGAGTGACTCACTGCACAGGTCAGCGCCGCTCCGGGGACCGGGGGACTCGTCCTTCAGATGCTGCCCGCAGTGGCAGCCCAGCCACAGACATACTCTACTAGTACTATCTCGATGATCGGGCGGGCAACTGTCCTGGTCACGGACCGGTCAATTTTCCGCCCTGTTCCCTGCTGCCGTAAGGCAAGTTCCCATGTTGCCTTGCGCTAGAGCTGGCCCTGCAGGTGATATAATATGCTGCTCACTGATTGCAGTATTCTAGTCTGCATCTCTCCAAGGTAATACATAAAACCTGGCCTGTTAGTGGGCCCTGAGGACAGGGTCGATGACCACTGGTGCGGGGAGGGGAGGTGTGTTTGACCAGACGTGATAGATTACACAATGCCCTGGGTAGTGTTGTCAGACTCTAGTCACTACTGGACTGCCTAGTCATATTTAGAAATTCCGTACAATTGCTATGGGAGGAAAGTGAGACCTGCTGACATAGAGAGGCAGACATACATAGACAGAAACATGAAGATTGTTAGTGTAATGTCTCTCATGAATACCCTAGTTCGGTGATGTTGTGTGATGCCATCCCACGCAACAGAATTTCTAATATTCAGCATACATTATCATATGAAGCTTCTCTTTTGTGACCCAAACCAGCAACTATCGCTCAGTCGCTGCTCCCTTCCTAGGTATTAGTTTTAGCAGTACTACTGAGTTACTGTCACTTACTCAAACTTAAAGGGGTTGTAAGGGTTCGTCTTTTTTATTTTCTAAATAGGTTCCTTTAACCACTTAAGACCCGGACCAAAATGCAGCTAAAGGACCTTGCCCCTTTTTGTGATTTGGCACTGCGTCGCTTTAACTGACAATTGCGCAGTCGTGCGACGTGGCTCCCAAACAAAATTGACGTCCTTTTTTCCCACAAATAGAGCTTTCTTTTGGTGATATTTGATCACCTCTGCGATTTTTATTTTTTGCACTATAAACAAGAATAGAGTGTCAATTTTGAAGAAAAAGCAATATTTCTTACTTTTTTGCTATAATAAATATCCCCCAAAAATACAGTAAAACTTTGAGTTTGGTTAGAGAGCGTTTTGCAATTTTTTTAGCGATTTTCCATTTTCCGTTAGGAACTTTTTCCGTCAGAAAAATAAAGAACCTGCTCTCAATCTTTTGTTGGTGGAAATTTCAACAGCAAAAGTCCGATGGAGCATACACAGGGTCGGAATTTCCGACCAAAAGCTCACATCGGATTTTTCTTGTCGGAATTTCCGATCGTGTGTACACGGCGTAATTGCTATGCAGATTTTTACAAGTGTGTATGGCCAGCCTCAGTGTGCATGTATTTAAAAAGAAAAATATACGGTATCTGGTGCTAAGTGTACTTTAAACAAGATGGACATGCTGTGAGTTATGATGAACCGTCTGTTCTCTTGAAAAGCAGTATTGGGACAAACCTGTCTGTACAGCTGTGATAAGACAGAATGCTTTTGCTAATGAACACTTATTAGTACAGCAGTAAAACAAGCCTTACTCAAGCTGTTTTTATTTTTTTTATTTCTCAAGTTGATTTCAATTCTGAGCAATCTCCCAAGTGACTCGGATTCCTAGAATCCATTCCAAGTAGTTCTGTGCTTCTCTTTATCTGCTTATATAAGATACAGATTTGAGCTGTTGGTTGTCGCAGACGAGGCAGTTTGCAGCATATATGGATATTGAGCTGTGGAGGGTCCAGACTCTTCCAAAGGGATATTTAATGAGCCGTGCTGGCCCCCCTGCAGTTTCTGTATATTAATGCACCCCATAGTGAGCGTCTGCATAAAAGAACGTAAAATATAGGTCACTAGCAGCGTTAAACAAACTGAGCACCATTGTGACACGCGATTTACTGCTTTGCTGAAAAAAGTACCCAACTTTGTGCTTAAAGACAAAGTCCCGGATTCAGATACGAGTTACGACGGCGTATCTCCAGATACGCCGTCGTAACTCTGAGTGTGCGGGGTCGTATCAATGCGCCTGATTCTTAGAATCAGTTACGCATAGATTTCCCTAAGATCCGACCGGCGTAAGTCTCTTGCGCCGGCGTATCTTAGTTGCATATTTACGCTGGACGCTTGGTGGCGCTTCCGTAGATTTACGCAAGGAATATGCAAATTAGGTAGATACACTGATTCAGAAACGTACGTCCGCCCGGCACATTTCTTTACGTCGTTTACGTAAGGCTTTTTCCGGCGTAAAGTTACCCCTCATAAAGCAGGGGTAAGTCATGTTAGGTATGGACGTCGGAAACGAACGAACAGCGTCGTATTTTACGTCGTTTGCGTAAGTCGTTCGCGAATAGGGCTGTACGTAAGTTACGTTCACGTCAAAAGCATTGACAGTTTGCGGCGTAATTTGGAGCATGCACACTTGGAAATGTTCACGGACAGCGCATGCACCGTTCGTAAGAAACATCAATTTACGTGGGGTCACAAGTAATTTAAATAAAACACGCCCACATCATCCACATTTGAATTAGGCGGGCTTACGCCGTCACATTTACACTACGCTGCCTTAACTTAGGGCGCAAGTTCTTTCTGAATACGGAACTTGCGCTCTAAGTTACGGCGACGTAGTGTATCTGAGATACGCTACGCCCGTCGATAGATACAAAAATGTATCTGAATCCGGGCCAAAATGTTTGTCTAAAGCAATGTTCATTTTGAAGTGAAATTTCAATTTAGTTTTAGTCTTATGCCGCGTACACACGACCGGTTTTAATGTCTCAACGTGATTCTTGTCAAAAATGCTCGAGCAAAGCGCGGTGACGTACAACACGTACAACGGCACTATAATGGGGAAGTTCTATTCGGATGGTGCCACCCTTTGAGCTGCTTTTGCTGATTTTGTGTTAGTAAAAGTTTGGTGAGAGACGATTCGCGCTTTTCAGTCTTCGTGCTTTTCAGTCTGTTACAGCGTGATTAATGTGCTATCTCCATTACAAACGCTAGTTTTACCAGAACAAGCACTCCCGTCTCATAACTTGCATCTGAGCATGCACGTTTTTTTCCCCGTTGTTAAAGCCTAGACACGACCGTTTTTCACAACGTTCTAAATTTTTAATGCCCATTTTTCACATCGAGAAAAATGCTCTGAAGCCCACACACGATAGTTTTTAATGACATTGAATTGGCCAGCAATCAGTTGGTTTTAGCAGAGGTCCCCTGAGACCTTAAAAATATTTCAAGGGTTCCTCTGGGTTAAAAAAGTTGAGAAAGACTGGTGTAGAATAACAGAGATAAGATCATTATAGTACTTGTCCAATCACAGCCTGGGGCAGGTCAAGGACAACCTAGGCTCAGAGGAAGTGGGTTGAATGTTGCTGTCCATCAGACCGAGGACATCTAGCTGTAGAAACTGGATCAAAAGTGATTATTGCAGAAAAAGTTGGTTTTATCTTATCTTTTGATAGGCTATTTATTTTTATCTTGTTTTTTTCGGTGGCATTATCCTTTAAGGCTGGCCTCACATATGAGCCGCATGTGGTTAACAGCAGTAGTCCAGTGCAGCCTGGTTTTCTGTTTCAGATCTGATATCAGCCTGAATTTTGGGCTGAATTCGGACCTGAAACGGAGTGTTCTGCCATCACTGGCTGAGGTATAATAAGACAGATAGCTAACTCTCCTCCCTTAACAACTCATTGAGGCAAGCACAAGGTCCTTTTTTCAACTTTTATTGCAGGGAAGTTAGAGTAAAACTAAAATAAAAGAAATAACATACAATCAGTATACACAAAATACAAATATACAGTCCTAACACCCTAGTCTAACTAGGAAAAGGGATTATGAACATACCGGCGATGTTTCCATTAGGCTGGCATTAAAATTGCAGCTGAATAAGTGTGGAGTTCGCTGGAGAACATGCATGAATGAAGAAGGAAGATGGCTACTGGGTGCTGTCTCTCAGACCTTATGGTATAGTCCATAGGAACTATGGGAAGCTACGGTGGCTTTTAAGCAACAATCACTTTCTACCTTTAGTAAATTATTCACAGATAACAAGTATGTAAAAGAGCCACTAGATGGCGACATTACAATTTACTTTACATCTATTAGCATATTCAACAATTAAACAAAAGCACATAAGAAACACTTGCTGAAGGCATGACACAGACCAAGAGACGCACCACAATTTTGTGCAATTCGCACCGGACCCCGCTGTGGAGATATGTGAACCGGCGCTATAGAGAGCCGGTTAAATGGTGTGAACCCAGCCTAAAACAAGCTCCCAATTAATTCTGTAGCTGCAGGTACTGTGGAGAAATTCATATTTAATCTTCAGAAAAACTGCATGTGGTTTGGAGTAATCATCAATATTAGGCTGTATCTGTACTATGAAAAAGCAGTTCACGATTCCCAGCTGGTCCGGGGGGGCATTAGGAATTATTTGCATGGCCCCCGCCAACTATCCTATAATTAGGATTTTCTTTTGGATTTGTTATGGAAGAGTTATCTTCCATTTTAGCCCCCGGCTCACACTGATGCAATGGAGAAAGTGCTAAATTGTTCATGTGATCTGCTGCGGGTGTCAATGTTAAGTTAACAACACCCCAAAAGCAGGTCGCAAAATGCGGTATGTTTGCCTGAATCTTATTCATACCCATGTGATCCGATTACAGTGCGAACAAAAAAAGCGACTGCACCTTTTTTGTGCAGATACAGTGCGATTTGAGTCATACAAAATGAATGGGCTCAAACTTCACCGCACAGAATGACATGTGGTTTGCACAGGAATACGGTGTGATTCCTGTGCGAATCGCATGTGGTTTCACAGTGTGAATCAGGGCTCAAAGAAGCCCTACAGAACTTCTAAAAAATTACACACATTTATTATATATCCTTCATCCTACCTGAGACATTGCTCGTATTGCAGTGCGTTTCCTATCTGATGCTTGTTTATTATTATTATTTAATTACAACACAGATGAAAGATCTGATAACAGTGTTCTCATGCAAAGCATAGATGTCACAGCCGCCTACACAAATATACAAATTGAAGATTCATCCATACATCCTGTGCCATATGGACACATACCCAGCTATGTGCTGAAATCTCAGCATCCCATCATCCTAAAAGGGCTGGTAGTATTAGTAATGTAAAATACACTTTTATATGTGTTCATTAAATGTGTTCATTAAATTTCTTTTGGGGTTAGATTGGAAAGCGATAGAAGACTAACATTTTCAGTTGTCACTGGAACAGGAGGTGAGGGCAAATCTTCCATTGGGGACCCCTGTTCTGGTAACAACTGTCTCGGGTTGTTCTGGAAATGTTATAGACAGGCAACTTCTATCCTCATATTGATTAGTGGTTCCAAATTAAATAATTTTAGCAAAGAAAAGGTATTACAACCCATGGATAAAGGATGCTGCACACCCCTGATAATACTTGAAGAAAGAGAAATTTACCCCTAGGGGCTTTGTGTTGCAGCAAGATATAAATAATATACAAGTTTAGTAAAAAAAGTATAGGGCCAGATTCAGGTACAAAAGCGGCGGCGTAACGTATCGCATTTACATTACACCGCCGCAAATTTTTACAGGCAAGTGCTTGATTCACAAAGCACTTGCCTGTAAAGTTGCGGCGGCTTAGCGTAAATCCCTCCGGCGCAAGCCCGCCTAATTCAAATGATCCAGGTAGGGGGCGTGGATCATTTAAATTAGGCGCCTTCCCGCGCCGAACGTACTGCGCATGCTCCGTTTTGAAATTTCCCGCCGTGCTTTTCGCGAAATTCCGTCGCACCGACGTGATTTTTTGAACGTCGACGTGAGTTACGTCCTTTCCTATTTACGGACGACTTACGCCAAAAAAAAAGAAAATTTAAAATTCGACGCGGGAACGACGGCCATACTTTAACATGGCAGGTCTATCTATACGCCACGAAATAGCAGCTTTAATTATACGCCGGGAAAAGCCGACTAGCGACGACGTAAGAGAATGCGACGGCCGCGCGTACCTTTGTGAATCGCCGAAAAAAGCTAATTTGCATACCCGACGCGGAAAACTACGCAAACTCCACCCAGCGGGCCCGAAGTATTACGCCTACGATCCGAAGGCGTACAAAGCCGTACGCCTGTCGGATCGAAGCCAAAAGCCGTTGTATCTTGGTTTGAGGATTCAAACTAAAGATACGACGCGGCAAATTTGAAAGTACGCCGGATTATCAGCAGATACTCCGGCGTACTTCTTCTGTGAATCTTTTTTTCAGAATCGTGAGAGAATCGTGATCTTCACTCTATGCAAAAGAATCGCGATTCTCATTTTTCCCAGAATTGTGCAGCTCTAGTGTACGGGGCATTATTCTAATCAGGACTCAAAAGAATGCAAACATGTAATAAAAACATCCAGACACAAACTATGGCATTAGCTCCATATACAGTGCCTTGAAAAAGTATTCATACCCCTTGAAATTTTCCACATTTTGTCATGTTACAACCAAAAATTTAAATGTATTTTATTGGGATTTTATGTGATAGACCAACACAAAGTGGCACATAATTGTGAAGTGGAAGGAAAATGATAAATGATTTCCATTTTTTTTTTTTACAAATAAATATGTTAAAGTGTGGTGTGCATTTGTATTCAGCCCCCTGAGTCAACACTTTGTAGAACCTCCTTTCACTGCAATTACAGCTGCAAGTCTTTTGGGGAAGTCTCTACCAGCTTTGCACATCTAGAGAGGGACATTTTTACCCTCATTCTTCTTTGCAAAATAGCTCAAGCTCTGTGAGATTGGATGGAGAGCGTCTGTGAACAGCAATTTTCAACTCTTGCCACAGATTCTCAATTGGATTTATGTCTGGGCTCTGACTTGGCCATTCTAACACATGAATATGCTTTGATCTAAACCATTCAATTGTAGCTCTGGCTGTATATTTAGCGTTGTTGTCCTGCTGAAAGGTGAACCTCTGCCCCAGTCTTATTTCTTTTGCAGGCCCTAACAGGTTTTCCTCTAAGATTGCACTGTGTTTGGCTCCATCTTCCCATCAACTCTGACCAGCTTCCCTGTCCCTGCTGAAGAAAAGCATCCCTATCACATGATGCTGCCACCACCATGCTTCACGGTGGGGATGGTGTGTTCAGGTTTATGTGCAGTATTAGTTTTCCGCCACACATAGCGTTTTGCTTTTAGGCCAAAACATTCCATTTTGGTCTCATCTGACCAGAGCACCTTCTTCCACATGTTTGCTGTGTCCCTCACATGGCTTCTCACAAACCGCAAACGGGGCTTCTTATGGCTTTCTTTCAACAATGGCTTTCTTATTGCCACTCTTCCATAAAGGCCAGATTTGTGGAGGGCACAACTAATAGTTGTCCTGTGGACAGATTCTCCCACCTGAGCTGTGGATCTCTGCAGCTACTCCAGAGTTTCCATGGGCCTCTTAGCTGCTTCTCTGATGAATGCTCTCCTTGCCCAGCCTCTCAGTTTAGGTGGACGGCCATGTCTTGGTAGGTTTGCAGTTGTGCCATAGTCTTTCCATTTTCGAATGATGTATTGAACAGTGCTCTGTGAGATGTTCAAAGCTTGGGATATTTTTTCACTAAGGTCCGTAAAAACATGGATGAGTTTGGGGTGGAGGAACTTGACTGGCCTCCACCTCAAGTCCTTACTTCAACCCAATAGAACACCTTTGGGATTAATTAGAGCGGAGACTGCGAGCCAGGCCTTGTTGTCCAACATCAGTGCCTGACCTCACAAATGCACTTCTGGAAGAATGGTAAAACATTCCCATGGACACACTCCTAAACCTTGTGGACAGCCTTCCCAGAAGAGTTGAAGCTGTTAAAGCTACAGAGGATGGGCCAACTCAATATTGAACCCTACGGACTAAGACTGGGATGACATTAAAGTTCATGTGCGTGTAAAGGCAGGTGTCCCAATACTTTTGGTAATATAGGGTGTATAGGGTATATATATATATATATATATATATATATATATATATATATATATATATATATATATATATATAAAACGAGTGTTGAGGGTGAAGTGCTCTCAATGCTAAGCAATTAGGCCCTACCACAGGCCATATGTAGAAAACACTGAACAGAACATGGATTGATGCAGCAATCCCATTTGTTCATTGTTATATATATATATATATATATATATATATATATAATTTAAGTATGTATCTGTTCATCTAAAGCTTGGCTTTAAAGTGAGCCTGAAGAATGTTGCTTTTAAGGGATCACTTTAAGGCTAATCTGACTGCAATGCTTTTTACAGCAGATGAAGTTGAGCCCTGTGGTTATTTACAGTGACACTTGATGTATCTGCGGAACAAGCTCTATCCACAGCCCCTCCCCCACTGTCCCTGCGGTTGGATTATTAAGTATGAATGAGGTTTATATATCCAGAAGGGCTGTCCCTCCGGCGGTCTCTGCAGGACCTCTTCTACTGCGGATTTATATAAGCTCCCCATGAATTGCATAGAAGACGCCTGCGAGACCCTGGCCCCGGCAGCGGAGAGGAGACATTTTTACATATTTATAACTATGCTAAATACAAAAGGGAATTGACTCAAGCAGCAGCCCTGGGAAAATCTATGGCAGATTTGGGATTTTCATTCTACTAATTATACTATTAGAGTTCCTCTGATGAATAGTCAAGTAACCACTCTGCAGCAATTTATATATAAACTGCTCCCAAAGCCACTTCATTAAAACCAATGGCCTACATGTTCCTTATTCTCTCTCTTAAGATTTTGTAAATATGTAAAAAACAAAAGCTTTTGGTGGTATCAATGTGGATCTTAAAGCAAAACTGCAGTGAAAAAAAAACACTAGCCTAATGAAAGATAAAGTAAAATAGCAGCTTTTTCTGCAGTATTCCCCTTTAATCCAGAGCTGCTCCCTGCAGTACTTTTTTCTGCCACAAGATGTCCTCCAGGTTAAATGACAGCTAATATCATAGGGCCAGATCCACAAAAGGGATACGACGGCGTAATTGCTGTTACTCCGTCGTATCCCTGGTCCTAACTATGGAACTGATCCACAGAATCAGTTTCCCATAGTTAGGACGAAGATCCGACATGTGTAATTGAATTACACTGTCGGATCTTAGGATGCAGTACCGCATCCGCCGCTGGGGGCATTTCGCGTCGAAATGCCGCCTCGGGTATGCAAATTAGGACTTCCGGAGATCCACAAAGCTTTTCAGCTTCGTTTTTTCTCCGTAAGTTTTATTTTGCAAACGCAAAATTAGGGCTGCTTTTACAAGGTGTAAACTGTTTACACCTTGTAAAAACAGACCTTTCTTGCTAGCGACGCGATTTTTTTTAAATTAAAACATTTTTTTTTGGAGCCGTATCTTTTTTTTTACCCGACGCAACTTTATTGTCCCGTCGCAATCCACAAAGCCCGATGTAACGTAATTTCGCGCTATGCACGTCGGGAAAATGACGTCACGAGCATGCGCAGTATGGCCGGCGCGGGAGCGCGCCTCATTTAAATGGGAATCGCCCCCTGGAGAAGAGGAACGCCTTGCGCCGGCCGGATTTAAGTTACACCGCTCAAAATTTCTAGGTAAGTGCTTTGTGGATCGGGCACTTAGTTAGAGATTTTGCGGCGGTGTAACTTAAATGGAAAAAGTTACGTTGCGCCGGGTATTTGAGGATTAGGCCCATAGTTCCTGTTCATAGTTCCATTGCATAATTCCTGATGAACTGACCAAAGCTCATGCAGTTGGTGGCCCTGCTGGCCACGCTCCATTGAACAAAAGTTGATCATTTGATTGAGTTTGCTACAGAAGCCTGCTGGAAAATTTACAGGCAAACAGCGATTTCATCCAGACAGCTGCAGCTGCTGTTGGGGAATTCTGTCAGAATACAATAGTCTAGCTACAATAGTCCTGTCACTTTTTTCTGGTGCAGTTAGGCAATACAGCTTGGTCCCCTTCCCACCCTTAGCCTGTGACCAAACATTGAAGGAGCAGCAGCTGACTGATTCGGTTATCTCCCTCCTCCTGTGCTCCTTTATTTAACACATGTGCATTCAGCAGAATCTGATAGGCCATTTCATTCCCAGTCTGAGTTCCACTGAGGGTGTGCTGAGCAGGATGTGACAAGGTACCTAAATTACTTCATGTCCTTCTATTGAATATAGAACTGCATTCATTTTCAACATTCTATTTTTTTTTTGTATATTTATAAAATGTCAGTGAATGAATGGCACAGGCATTCATTCAAATTCATCTATTCCCACACCCGGCCTGCCGCCGCTAAATGTCAGTGCATGTGATGTGATGAATTCACGTGCACCCGGCCTGTCATGCTGACCTACGCAAATATGTGGCATTGGCATGAAGGGGTAATGCCTGCAGGGGTTGTACAAGGGGTTGTGCAATATGCAGAGGGGGCTGTGTAATGTAAAGGGGTCCAGAGGTGCGGGGCTGTGTAATGTAAAGGGGTCCAAAGGTGCGGGGGCTGTGTAATGTAAAGGGGTCCAGAGGTGCGGGGGCTGTGTAATGTAAAGGGGTCCAGAGGTGCGGGGTGTGTAATGTAAAGGGGGCCAGAGGTGCGGGGGCTGTGTAATAAAAAGGGGTCTAGAGGTGCGGGGCTGTGTAATGTAAAGGGGTCCAGAGGTGCGGGGGCTGTGTAATGTAAAGTGGTCCAGAGGTGCGGGCTTTGTAATGTAAAGGGGGCCAGAGTTGCGGGGGCTGTGTAATAAAAAGGGGTCTAGAGGTGCGGGGCTGTGTAATGTAAAGGGTTCCAGAGGTGCGGGGGCTGTGTAATGTAAAGGGGTCCAGAGGTGTGGGGGCTGTGTAATGTAAAGGGGTCTAGAGGTACGGGGGCTGTGTAATGTAAAGGGGTCCAGAGGTGCGGTGGCTTTGTAATGTAAAGGGGTCCAGAGGTGCGGGGGCTGTGTAATGTAAAGGGGGCCAGAGGTGCGGGGGCTGTGTAATGTAAAGGGGTCTAGAGGTGCGGGGGCTGTGTAATAAAAAGGATTCTAGAGGTGCGGGGCTGTGTAATGTAAAGGGGTCTAGAGGTGCGGGGGCTGTGTAATAAAAAGGGGTCTAGAGGTGCGGGGTTGTGTAATGTAAAGGGGTCCAGAGGTGCGGGGGCTGTGTAATGTAAAGGGGGCCAGAGGTGCGGGGGCTGTGTAATGTTATTTTCATTTATTAGCAGGTGAATGTGGCCCTCCATACATTCACATACATTGAATCCGGCCATTAAGTTGAAAAGGGTTGCTGACCCCTGTGTTAGAGGGTGGCTATGTTGATTCTCAATGGTCCCAATGTATGTAGGAATGTGAGGACCATAAAAGCATGCAGAAAAACAAGGTAACAAACTATTTAATGGAAAAATAGATTACAGGGCCATTAAGTGGTAGAGTTGTATAGATTATTTTTGAAGAATATGGATATTGTTAAAATTGTGTGGAATGGCTTGCTGTTTATATTTGTTGAATTGTATGAAAATTGGCTTTTGAATGGACACACCTTGGGGCAGATCCTCGTAGCGCATCTCTGATAAACTACGCCGCCGTAACTTACAGCGCATTTTCCTTATCCTCAAAGAATTTGCGCCGTAAGTTACGGCGGCGTAGTGTAACTTTGGCGGCGTAAGGGCGCGCAATTCAAATGTATGTGATGGGGCGTGTTTTATGTCAATACGTCGTGACCCGACGTAAATGACATTTTTTTAAACGGCGCATGCACCGTCCGTAGGAGTATACCAGTGCGCATGCTCGAAAATAAACCGGAACAAGCCAATGTTTACAACGATGACGTCATTCTACGCAAATCCCTATTCGCAAACGACTTACGCAAACGACGTAAAAAATTCAAAATTCAACGCGGGAACGACGGCCATACTTAACATAGGATACGCCTCATATAGCAGGGGTAACTATATGCCGGAAAAAGCCTTACGGAAACGATGTAAAAAAATGCGCCGGACGGATGTACGTACGTTCGTGGATCGCCGTATCTAGCTAATTTGCATACTCGACGCGGAATTCGACGGAAACGCCACCTAGCGGCCGGCGGAAAAATGCACCTACGATCCGACGGCGTACTAAGACGAACGCCAGTCGGATCGAGCCCAGATGCAGTCGTATCTTGTTTTGCAGATACAAAACAAAGATACGACGCGGGAACTTTGAAATTACGCGGCGTATCAATAGATACGCCAGCGTAATTCTTCTGCGGATCTTGCCCCTTGTCTTCGGAATATATTTTTCATCTCGATCTCTAGACTTACCAGAGGCTTTGCAGGACATGCTTAGACATATAGTTCTTCAGGTTCCGAGCCCCTGCAGCAGGCTTCTTTTAGCAAATTCAGAGTGAGTTATCCGGCATTGCATAAACAGACATCCTGCCGCGTTGGGTTGACTTCCCAGTAGCATCTGTATTTTATAGCAGAGCAAATTACAAGTAATGTTACAAAAATAGCCTCCCTTTTTATCTGTGCTGAACAAAGGACGGCTCTCCGCAGCGATAAACAGTCTGGACGGGCAGCAATGAAATCTCTTTTGAATTTAAAGGCACTTGTTAAGCCGTAGTGTGCAAGCCGCCTCTGACGTCAAGTGGAGGTGTCTGGAAATAATGAGCGTGTTAATCGGGTGATTGCTATACCCAGCTCATTGTGGCATGTGGAGCTCCAACATGGGTCTGTTTATCTGCACACGTTACAAAAGAATTTCTTGAAAGTTTGCAATTTGCTTTTGCCCTCCCTAGTGCTTATATAACTCAGATCATTTTGCGAGCTGGTGATAGAAGGAGGTTAAAAAGCGATGGAGTGGATTAGGAAGGTTCCACTGTGTTTACCAGATTTTAGAGTAGGAAAGTTCGCTATTGCAGCACTTTTCTGATGCCCCAAAGGCAGGATAGCACCTCCAGAGGCCAGCGGCGGGCTAGCATTTCACCCCAGGGCTGAGTCAATTGCTAAATTTGGGGGACCGGGATCAGCACACTTTTGTCTTTTTAAAGTTTTATTGCAGAACAGTTAAGTAGGTGAGGGTTAGAGGTTCCAGATACCATAGTAGATCATTTACAGACTCTCCAGATTGATGTCAAGCTTCACTGTGTCAAAATGTTTAATCCCATCTGGCAACACTGTTGGAGGCCCCTTGACCCGCCCTGCACTAAGGAATGGGAGCCTTGACTGCTGGATGCTTGGCAACCAGGCAGGGCATCAACATAAGGAGGGAGTCGGAGTGGCTCCGCTGGGATTGGCTACGATGGCACGAGGTGAGGGGGTGGAGCCAGAACTCTAGAAATAGCTACGCAGGGGCACGTCCCACTACTTCCGAAGAATTGACGTCACACGAGTTGGGGGGGCAAGGTGTTTTGGTATGGTTGAATTAAGTGTAAGTTAAGTTAAGCCTAAAGCTTCTCAGCAGTCAAGTGCTCAAGTGAAATGAAAGTCTTGTTCCCAAATTTCAGTGCTTCCTCGTAGGGTTGCCGCCTCATCCCTTTCAACCTAAACACATATTAATTACACAGGTTCTGTGGCTGATTAAAGGGGTTGTACAGGTAAAGGTTTTTTCACCTTAATGCATCCTATGGATTGAAAGCAGCGCAGCCATAGGCTCGTGCTGCTGTCAATCACATCCAATGATGCGGCGCGCCGGGGGTGGGGCCTAGTGATACAGTAAGCGGCAATAGCCGCCGGCTGTAATACGGGAGTGCGCCCGCAGGAACTCAACACCATGCAAGCTCGCTCGCATGAATGTGTTGAGTTCTTGCATGGAGGAGCCGAGACAGCCGCCGAGAGACCTCAGAAGACAAGGTTCGGGGACACTCTGTGCAAAACGAGCTACACAGTGGAGGCAAGTATAACATGTTTGTTATTTAAAAAAAAATTATAACTTTACAACCCCTTTAAGGTGGTAATTTAACTCACTTAGTGCCTTATCTGCATTAAATTAGCCTCAGAACCTGTGTGTAACGAAACGTCCCACACTCCGCTTGAGTGCTTTCATCATATACCACTTCCTTCCAGTCTGAATATAGATATCAGATATTCCAACCACTGACAACTACAAACAAGATGATACTCGTTTGATTGCTGAATATGGACTGTTTATTAGAACCAAAATACAAGTCTTATATACAGTTAAAGAGGAGGCTCTGCCCTCCTGCTCATATTACTCTAACAATACACTTGTAACCAGAAACATAAATTAACATGAGCTAATTAACTAATCCCTTAAAGCAGCCAATGCGACTCCGTGCCATCAGGATTTCACTACAGGTCAGACTTGTCACCGAGCTTCACACAGTAGATTATACATTATCATAAGTATAAACACAGGGCACCTTCTCAGAATAGCAGGAGTTCCAGCAGGAGTCGGCCCGTCTCCTACATTGTACAGAGGCCAATGTGATCAGCTCTCTCAACTAACATGCTGAGTTTAGAATCAAACAAACCAACAATAGTCTTTATATATATCCTGGGAGATATTGTGGATAAATATTACTGTCCCATTTTAAGTATTTTCTCCGTCACCCTGTGCCAGGATGGTATAGGGTGACTTAGACATAAGAGGTGCATGGGTAGCTGAAAGAATGGGTTCCCAACCTTTCCAAGGGATTCTGTGTTCCACGGGCCCTCCCGTCACACTGTGTAAATAATATTTTTTGGGGTTTAAAGGGATGAGGTGGCAACCCTGCCTCCACGTGAGTCATCAGGCCCTTATTGAGAGACCAACCTTCTTCCTGGCTATCTCCAGCAAGGAACCTCCCCTGGGTCTCCTCCTTGGCACAGCTTCCTACAGACCAGACAGGACAGCCTCAGGTCCACTTCTGCACACTCTAGGCTCCAAACAGGCAATTGTGCCTAACAGCAGCACCTCCCTAGGCCTCAGCCCAGGGAAGAAGCGAGAGCACATGGCCTGTCCCAAATATTTATATGCTCCCCCAGCATGCACCAGTGGCCTTACCTCCTACTGGATTGGCTAAAGGAACTTTAAATATTCACAACTTAGTTTTGTTTGTTAAATCTCTTAATATGACCAGTGATACCAGTGACATCCACTGTTGATAGTGTGAAATCACAAGCCAACTTAAACTTAGGGAAAAACCTGGTGCAAAACCATACAATCAATCTGAGCTAACTACAGCCCAGCCAAAAACAAAATAGACATAGTAGCCCCTGTTTAGGACAAGGGGGCTACACTATGGCCCCAAACACGTCTTCTGGGGTCCCTCTGCGGCTCTCACGGCTCCTCTCGTGGCTCCCCCCCAACTCAGGAGCGCGCCCGTGAGATAATCCCCGGGGAGAGTGCTTCTCCTAGGGGGTTATCTGAAAATCTATTGGGTGTTTTAGAAAATCTGAAGGTAGATACTGTATATGCCAATAATAATTTTTTATTCACAGAACTACGAGAACGCCTCCCAGACAGAACAATTTGTCACGCGGTTTTTGCTCCGGGAGACCATGAACCAATTGCATTCCCTGCAAAGCTCTATGGAGTGTGCTTTGGAAGCAATAGAGGCTCAAGCTGGACGAGAGAGGTAGGACACTGCTACATGTGTGCATTAGCATTTTAGACATTTTAAACCATTAATTTCCATAGTGGAAGTACGTCAGTCTAAAAATAACTTTTTTATTCATAGTATTATGCCAGATGTCATAGTTTTACTTCACTCACAGGAAGTGAAATGCAGGGGGAGAAACAAATAAAGTCATAGATTTCCTGCACATATGCTCCTTGGTTCCTCATGCCTTAGAATAGATACTCATACCTTTCTATTAAACTCATGCCTCTCTATTACACCTAATACGCATCACTTTTATGCATAGCACATTGCACCTCTCCTTACATCTTCCAATTAATGCATTATAATTGGTTGCAAGGCGTGCATTGCCATATGGTGTTAAGATGGCCACACACTGCAATCTGCACAGTCTCTGTACAATCTACTGCACAGTAGGTACATCTAAAGGCAATTGTAGATTGATGCAAGCCTAAAAACTTGCATAGATCTAGTAAAAAATGTTGGAACTAAGTCCAAATCCTAAGTAATTTAAAGTATAACTCCAGGAATTATCTTTATTGACAAAAGTATTGCCTTTACACGCACATGAACTTTAATGGCATCCCAGTCTTAGTCCGTAGGGTTCAATATTGAGTTGGCCCACCCTTTGCAGCTATAACAGCTTCAACTCTTCTGGGAAGGCTGTCCACAAGGTTTAGGAGTGTGTCTATGGGAATGTTTGACCATTCTTCCAGAAGCGTATTTGTGAGGTTAGCCACTGATGTTGGACAGGAAGGACTGGCTTGCAGTCTCTGCTCTAATTCATCCCAAAGGTGTTCTATCAGGTTGAGGTCGGGACTCTGTGCATGCCAGTCAAGTTCCTCCACCTCAAACTCGCTCATCCATGTCTTTATGGACCTTGCTTTGTGCACTGGTGCGCAGTCATGTTGGAACAGGAATTGGCCATCCCCAAACTGTTCCTACAAAGTTGGGAGCATAAAATTGTCCAAAATGTGTTGGTAGGCTTATACCAACGATCAGTTTTCCCGGCGGTAAAAAGTCAGCCGGGAAAACCAAGAGGAAAACCAAGATTTTTCCCCCTACACACGGCCGGTTTTCCTGGCAGGAAAACTGCCATGAGAGCTTTGGCCGGGAATCCCGGCCGTGTGTATGCTCCATCGCAGTGTTTCCCATAGAAAAACTGCTGGGAAAAAGACCACCAGGAAAAAAAACGTTCTAATTTTTCCTGCTGGGATTCCTGGCGGTTTTCCTGTCGGGAAAACTGCCATGGAGCATACACACGGCCAGTTTTCCCAGCCAAAAACTGTCATAGCAGTTTTCCCGATGGGAAAACTGGTTTTGTGTATGAGGCATAAGATTTCCCTTCACTGGAACTGGGACTAAGGGGTCAAGTCCAACCCCTAAAAAACACTTAAGCTACGAGTAAGCATCACAGGATGCGAAACATGTCAGCTCTTTTTTCCTAATCCACTTCTTGGTTGACTGCATGAATTTTGGCTGTTTTTTCCATTAGAATTTTTGTTGTTTTTTCATGTTTTGAATAAAGACATCGTTTTTTGAGGAGTGCAGCGATCCAGGATTTTTCTTTCATCTCATGGTAATTGAGCACAGCCAGCACCCTATTGGTTTGTTGGGACGGAAGCAATGGGGATTGATTGTTTTTAGAGCGGTATACTTTTCTTCCCTAAAAAACACTTTTGCGATAAATTAGAGTGGAGTCCAACATCAGTGGCTGACCTCACAAATGCGCTTCTGGAAGAATGGTCAAACATTCCCATAGACACACTCCTAAACCTTGTGGACAGCCTTCCCAGAAGAGTTGAAGCTGTTATAGCTGCAAAGGGTGAGCCAACTCAATATTGAACCCTACAGACCAAGACTGGGATGCCATTAAAGGTCACATGCGTGTGAAGGCAGGCGTCCCGATACCTTTGGCATTATAGTGTATATTGGTCCAGCTTGGCATAAATGTAATTATCCATAACTTAGGCCCTGTACACACGGTCGGACAAAACTGATGAGAATGGACAGAGGTTCAGTTTCATCGGTCCAAACCGACGGTATGTATAGCCCATCGGTCTGTTTTCCTTCGGTCCAAAATTTTAAAACATGCTTCAAAATCGAACCAATGGGCCGCTGACCGATTGGTCCAAACCGATGGTTAGTACACAAAAGCATCGGTTCAAAACCCGCGCATGCTCAGAATCAAGTCGACGCATGCTTGGAAGCATTGAACTTCATTTTATTCAGCACGTCGTGTGTTTTACGTCATCGCGTTCTGACCCGATCGGTTTTTGGAATGATGGTGTGTACGCACATCAGACCATCAGGCCACTTCAGCGGTGAACCAATGGAAATGGCCCGTCGGACCATTCTCATCGGTTTGGAACGACCGTGTGTACGCGGCCTTAGAGTATAACTGAAGGGGCGCTCTGGATGCTGAAAGTCACTATAGTAGCTGCAATCTAAGGCCTCGTACACACGAGGGGACATGTCCGATGAAAACGGTCCGCGGACCGTTTTCATCGGACATGTCCGCTCGGAGATTTCTGTCTGATGGTTGTACACACCATCAAACAGAAATCCGCGCGGACAGGATACGCGGTGACGTGGCTGCGCCGTCGCCGCGACAATGACGCGGCGACGTGCGCGACCCTGGAAGGTCAATGCTTCCACGCAGGCGTCGAATCACTTCGACGCATGCGAGGGCTTTCGGCCGAGTGGACATGTCCAGTGAGTCGTACAGACGACCGAACATGTCCGACGGACAGGCTTCCAGCGGACATGTTTCTTAGCATGCTAAGAAACATTTGTCCGCTGGAAACCTGTCCGATCCGCCGGTAAATTGTCCGGTCGGCCGCACACACGACCGAACATGTCCGCGGAAACTGGTCCGCCGGACCAGTTTCAGCGGACATGTTTGGTCGTGTGTACGAGGCCTTACAGGTCCTGCTCCGAGCGGCTCCCCTCTGCACGCTGAAGACAAGGGGTCACTTGATTGGTACCTCCACCAATCAGGAAACCCTTTGTATTTTTTTTTTCAGAGAACACAAGGCACTATCTGATTGGATGAGGTGGAAAAGGAGGGGTGGATGACATCATGATCTACCCTTGTCCAATCAGAAAACACCTTCTATTTCATTCTGTCTGAATTTTAGAGATCTCCCCTTCTTTCCTGCCCCAGTAAACAGAACAGGAAGAGCATAGAAATGTCCCCTGTAGTGCCACAGACAGCATAAATAATATATATAGATATTATTGTCCAGATTCTGGCTTTTAAGACCAGTTCAGCTTTGTATCCTTATTGATCACATCTTCTTTTCATTTCAAGATTGGATGTCAAACAGGCAGAGCCTAAACAAGCTGGTCGCAGTTGCCCCCGCCGTACCCACAAATCTGTGTGCCCCCAGTCTACGGATCCTTACTCAGGAATACTGGCTAATGGTATGGTTTCAACTGTCACTATGGATCTCGAGTGTGAAAGTGTCTGAAGGATTAAAATAATCTGGTTTGGCCATAGCAGCCAATCGCATTATCCCTTTTGTTCCACTAAAACGCGATAGATGAATTCTGATCACGTCGTAGACAGTTCTTTGATCACTTTCATATAAAAGGCAGTTTATGTCATGTGTTGATGCCTCTGTGTAAGATTTCTTGTGTCTTCTCTAGGCCTGCCTGTGGAAGGGGAGAACCAGTGGTCCATACAGATCAATCGCTTAGAGCAGCTGATTGATAAGCTGGAGTGTACGGTATGTAATCACATCTGCTTCCTTCACTGGTAACCAGGAACATTAACCACTTAAGACCCGGAAGGTTTTACCTACTTCCTGACCAGGCAATTTTTGCGATACAGCACTGCGTTACATTACAGTGGAACATCGGTTTAAGAGTAACTTGGTTTAAGAGCATTTTGATTTGCGAGCAACTTTTTTTTTTTAATTCTGACTCGGTTTGCGAGTGTTGACTCGCAAGACGAACAGAATTAAAGCTAAATAGGCCTGCAGTACCTCATTTGGCCTGAAGTACGGGGGCGCAGGAGCTGAGAAAAGGCGACCATTTGCCTACAGTACCTCATTTGGCCTGAGGTACGGGGCGCAGAAGCCGAGCAGAGCCGAAAATAGGCCTGCAGTACCTCATTTGGCCTGAGATACGGGGGCGCAGGAGCGGAGAAAAGGCAAACATTGTCCTGCAGTACCTCATTTGGCCTGAGGTACAGGGGCGCAGGAAACAAGCAAAAGTGTCCTCGGGCCTTTTCGGCAGTTTTCCGCGCTCTCTGGCGCCCCCACCTCTGGCCGCATTCGGTATTGCATCCCATTGAAGTCAATGCGGAATGAATTATTTTAGTTTCAATTGACTTCAATGGGAAAACTCACTTTGATATGCGAGTACTTTGGATTACGAGCATTCTCCTGGAATGGATTTTGCTTGTAATCCGAGGTTTAACTTTACGGAAAATTGCGTGGTTGTGCAACGCTGTACCCTAATAAAATGATGTCCTTTTTTCTCCCACAAATAGAGCTTTCTTTTGTCGGTATCCAATCACCTCTGCATTTTTTTTTTTTTTGCGCTATAAACCAAACAGTATTGCAATAAGTCTCTGACTTGAACATTTACATAGTTAGTCAGGTTGAAAAAAGACACAAGTTCATCAAGTTCAACCAAAAAACCCCCCCAAAAATACAATCCCATATACACAAACCTATACCCACGGTTGATCCAGAGGAAGGCAAAAACCACATCAAAGCATGATCCAATTTGCTACAGCAGGGGAAAAATTTCCTTCCTGATCCCCCGAGAGGAAATCGGATTTTCCCCGGATCAATTTTACCGATAAATGTTAGTACTTGAGGTTTTTATGTATTTTTTCTTTCTTATACTTGCAGAGTCCTCGACTACAACCAGCCCAAGCGGAGGTAACTTCTAGTACCACACAAATGGTAAGTGGTCTTTAAAACTTCTTACAGAAAATTTTTGTTAAATGCCCAGCCCACCCAACAGTAATTTTCTTTATAGACGAAGTCAAGTGAAGCTGAATTGGCCCTGTGGTTTTTATATGTCTTGTATATTCCAATAATGAGAACTCTCTGATTAGTTGTTGCCTTTGTTCCTGTCTACCTGGGGGGTGTTGGGTGTTCCTGTCCACCTTCATGTGTTCCAACTCCTCCTGTTACATTCTCCATGACATAGAACAAATAAAAAAAAGTCCCTCATATTGGCCACACCAGGAGTGCAGACCAGGTAGGTCAGTGTCATAGGCGTGCGCACAGGGTGTGAAAATGACAATGGTCCCAAAAATGTGTCAAAATTGTCCGATGTGTCCGCCATAATGTCGCAGTCATGAAAAGAATCGATGATCGCTGCCATTAGTAGTAAAAAAAAATTATTAATGAAAATGCCATAAAACTATCCCCTATTTTGTAAACGCTATAAATTTTGCGCAAACCAATCGTTAAACGCTTATTGCGGCCTAAACTGAGGAAAAATGTTTTTTATATCTTTTTTGGGGATATTTATTATAGCAAAAAGTAAAAAATATAGATTTTTTTTCAAAATTGTCGCTCTATTTTTGGTTTATAGCACAAAAAATAAAAACCGCAGAGGTGATCAAATACCACCAAAAGAAAGCTCTATTTGTGGGAAAAAAAGGACGCCGATTTTGTTTGGGAGCCACGTCGCACGACCGAGCAATTGTCAGTTAAAGCGACGCAGTGCCGAATCGCAAAAAGGGGCCTGGTCCTTTACCTGCATTTTGGTTCGGGGCTTAAGTGGTTAAAGCGGAACTTTACCCATAACAACCGGACATAAAATATTACTACTATGATACAGGATTTATAATGTTCTTTAGCAAGGAACATACATTCCATTTAATAATTATGCTACCAAAATCAGTATGAGCAGCAAATTACCTCCAGCATTGTTCCTGTTTGTTCTTGACGGAGGCTGACATTTTGCTGAAGCCCAGAGCCCCTGAAAAGCAGTAAATCATAAAGCGAAACTAAACTCATTGATTTAACGATTTAAAAAAATAGTTACATTTCTGGAATGCCAGGATTTTTAACTGTCACAATTGCTTTTGTCCTCAACCAAACTGTCAAACCATCAAATGTCTGGTGTCATAACTGATCACATGTGCAGCACTAAGGACAGTTGCAGATCAAACAGAAGCAGATTCCTTGGCTGTAAAGGATAAGAGGGTTTAAATCCACTTTAAGACTGTCAGCAGATCGACCTCTACACATTCTGCAGTGCCTAAAAGTAGAGAGCAACTGAGCATGTGCAGAACAGGGTGAGAATGTATAAACAGTATAGGTAGACACTCATTTGTTTTACATGGCTATACCTCCAAAAGGGGCCAGCATGAAGTGATCTAGCAGGATTATTTTCTGACTAAAGTTCCACTTTAAAGTGGAGGTTCACCCTCAAAAAAAATTCTGACATCACATGGAGTCGAGCCATCCTACCGACAGAATGCCAGTGTTTTTTTTTTTTTTCTCAGCACATACCTCGTTATCACGATTTTCACCCCCCGGCAATCCCGCGGGACTGGGCGTTCCCAAGCACTGCCTGTGATTGACAGACTTCCGAACGGTGCATACTGCGCGTCACAGGTTGCCAACAGAACCCGAACGTCGGTGCGCAGGCGCCGTATAGAGCCACACCGACGTTCGGGTTTTTTCGTCAACCTGTGACGCGCAGTATGCGCCGTTCGGAAGCCTGACAATCACAGGCAGTGCTTGGGAACGCCCAGTCCCGCGGGATTGCCGGGGGGTGAAAATCGTGATAACGAGGTATGTGCTGAGAAAAAAAAAAAACACCGGCATTCTGTCGGTAGGATGGCTCGACTCCATGTGATGTCAGAATTTTTTTTGAGGGTGAACCTCCACTTTAAATACCACCAAAAGAAAGCTCTATCTGCAATGCCAAGTGACTGTCAGTCAAACCATCAGGCCTCATACACACGACCATTTTCCACGACAGAATCCATCAAGAAACTTGGTGGGAGAGCTTTTTTGCCGAGGAAAACGGTCGTGTGTACGTTTTTCATCGAGGAAACTGTCGAGAAACTCAACGAGAAAAAAAGAGAACAAGTTCTCTTTTCCTCAACGGGAGTCTCAATTTCCTCGTCGTGTTCCTCGTCGGGTTGGTTTTCGACGAGAAACACGTTCATGTTTATGCTAAGAAACCCGCGCATGCTCAGAATAAAGTATGAGACGGGAGCGCACCTTCGGTAAAAGTAGCGTTTGTAATGGAGATGGCACATTTGTCACGCTGTAACAGACTGAAAAGTGCAAATCGCCTCTTATCAAACTTTTACTTAACACAAAGTAACATGAGATTAGCAAAAGAAGCCCCCAGGGTTGTGCCAGTGGAATCGAACTTCCCCTGCCATTGTATGTGTTGTACGTCACCGCGTTTGAGAACGACGAGATTTGGTCTTGACCGTGTGTACGCAAAGAAAGCTTGTCGAGTTCCTCGACAAGTCTAACAAGGACCTTGTCGAGTAAAACGATGTGTCTTTTGCCACGAGTTCCTCGGTCATGTGTACGAGGCCTCACAGCAGAAAAATGGCTGCGGGAAAAAATGGGGGTAACATGCTGATATTGAGGTGGTTAAAGGAAATGAATAGTTTCATTTTGTTATGTAAAATGTTAAAACATTCCAGGTCCGAGAAATAGATAGGATTACAAGAAATGTCACTAAGAGCAGACAGGAAATCCCAGAGATCCAAAGGGTATTTCTTATCAGTTTATGCATCATAAACGTAGAATACAGGCTTATCCATATTGTGTTTGCCAAACATCAGTAACACAATCTGACCACATAACAAGGAAATTCTGCTGAAATAGAAAATCTTCTGCCAAACTACCAAAACTTGTGTGTTTACACCAATCAGAGTGAAGTCTCATACACACGATCGGACTTCCATCTGACTTTTCCGCGGATTTTGCTCCGAATGGGCGTTGGCCGTGAACTTGGTATGCATACACACGGCATGACTTTTTCAGCCAACAAACATGAACGTAGTGACGTAATAGATGTACTATGCGGTATACGCTCCATCGGACAAACTTTTTCGCTTTTTCATCGGACAAATGTTCGCTGTGAAAACAGGCAAACTTTCCGGCAGCAAATGTCCTATGTCGGCTAATCCGATCCGGTATACACAAGTCCATCGGACTAAAGTCCAAAGTACAAACACGCATGCTGAGAACCAATGCTAAAGATCAGACAATAGCAGAAGTGTCAGGTACCTTACCAGAGACCGAAGTGCTGGGAGGGCTTCCCTTGCGACTAAGTGCAGAGCGCTCCCTGAAGGTGGCACAGGGAGTGCTATACCCAAAGAGGCAGGGGTTGCCAGCTGCGACAAGCTGGGATGATGCTGGAGATCAGCTGGTGAGCAGGGTAGACTGCAAAGCAAGGGGTACCTCGGAAGTACCAGATGAGGCTGTGCAGCAGGGAGAACCAGAGGGGGAGTCAGGAGCCAAGCCAGAAGTCATACACAGGTTAGCAAGCAGAGGTAGAGTCACTGGAACAGGCAGGGCCGGATTTGCTCTCCCTGCCGCCCCAAGGCCAGGTTCCACATTTCACCCCCTCCCCGCCAACCGAACCCCCCCCCAAATCAACGGAGAATGTGCGGCACGGTTAGTTCAAATATGTTTTGTTTGTTTTTTTACTTTTTTATTCCTTTTTTTGTAGCTTGTCGCTTACTTTTTTAAATTTTTGTATCATTTTCTTATTTTCCTTATTATTTTTCTTATTCTTTACTTTTTTATTTTATTAATTTAATTATTATTTCTTATTATTTATTTATTTATTATCCTTTTTTTTTTTTCCACTTAACTTTTTTTGCTATCACACAGGAGAAAACAATTTCCTGTCTTATAGCAATTGGAGGTGATATTTTCTCTTTATTAACCCTGTCACCTCCAAAACAGGAGTCCTAGCACTGTGCTAGAACTCCTGTCACAGCTGAGATGGGAAGAGCACAGTTCTCCCCTCTCACTGTGTACATCGGCAGCAGGGACAGGAGACAGACTCGGTGGCCGGGGGGAGGACGGAGTCCCGAAGACAGAGCCAGCAGAGAGAGGTATGTGGGGTGGGGGGGAGAGGGGAGGACGGACGGTAGCACATATTTTACAAGTGATTTCGGTTACATCGCCGCAATCACTTGTTAACGAGCGAGCGGATTCCCCCATAACTTACCACCCTTAACTGTATATTCCGGGCGTCAGGGGGACTCCATGCTACTGCCGCCCCTTGGAGCCCTGCCGCCCCAAGGCCTGGCCTTGTGGGAAATCCGGGCCTGGGAACAGGTCAAGGGACAAGCCAAGGTCATACATAGGATCAGCAGACAGGAGCAGGATACAGGAACAAGCCAAGGATCAAGCCGGGCTCATACACAGAGAAGACTGGTCAGCAAGCCCGGTCGATAACGGTAAGTCAAGATAGCAGAAACAGGAACTCCGGAACAATCAAAGGAAGGCTGAAGTCATTGACTGCTGCAGCAGGCTTTTTATAGGCCACTTGGTACCTAGAGTCACTCATGCATTGCGTGCATTGTGGCGCACGAGCATGCGCACTGGGGAACTAAGATTCCTGACCGTTCTTGCCTGTGTGCGGCGGCATGCGCATTGTGTTTGTTGATCCGTGATTCTGCTTAACATTGATACCAGTCCTTCTGCGGATAGTTCCCTGACAAGAAGTTGCCCAAAGGGTGGCGATAAAGAGCTGAAAATCCACGTGATTTGGTGAAAGTTGGCTGAAAAAGTCCTGCCGTGTGTATGCATACCAAGTTCACGGCCAACGCCCATTTGAAGCAAAATCCACGGAAAAGTCAGTTGGAATTCTGATAGTGTGTATGAGGCTTTAGAAATTCCAAAATCTACAGCCTTGACATTCCTTAACTCGGCTCATTCCCAACTTAAAATACTCAACAATCAGTAGGAATTAGGGGATTTTGCCGGGCAGATAGAGAGGATAAAATAGCCCAATATGCAGATGATGCCCTTATAAGTAAATTACAACAGTGAATAATATACATATTTTTTTACATGATCATGTTGGCCGCTAGTTTTATTAAAATCTATCAATAAATAGATATAATTCTCATCAGCCATTGGTGCACTTTTCTTTTGTTTCAGTATATCCTGGTGGCCCAAAGACAATTACCAGTCACTGAAGTTCATTCGGATCAATTTAAGACCTCCCTACAGAGCTATGAAGAATTCACCGCTGCCCAGGATCACTGTTTACAGTAAGATTTCTATCTTTGGATTTCTATTGTAACATTTTAATTAATAATTTCACGACTTACGCAAACAACGTAAACATTTCTAAATTTGGCGCGGGACCGACGTCCATACTTAACATTGGCTGGGCCAGCTTTTTGTTGGACTAACTTTACGCCTGAAAACGCCTTATGTAAACGGCGTATCTTTACTGCGACGGGCAAGCATACGTTCGTGAATAGGCATATATCGCTGATTTACGCATTCTAGGCGTAAATCAGCGTTCACGCCCCTAGCGGCCGGCCTAAATAGAAAGCTAAGATACGACGGCGCAGGCCGTCGTATCTTAACTAGATTTAAGTGTATCTCAATTTGAGAATACACTTAAATATACGACGGCTAAGATTCAGAGTTTCTACGGCGTATCTACTGATACGCCGGCGTAACACTACCTGAATCTGGCTAATAGCCTCTAAAATAGGAATACATAAATAATATAATAAAGTGTACCATCATCCAGAGATTAAGTATAGAAAGATTGGGTCTAAGGTCCCCAAACCAAAGAGGCAAATAAAAGGGGGGGGGGCGCGGTTGGACTATTGCGGTACTGATAAAATAAATATCAATTATACAAATGCAAATATAAAACACGAAAATTATTTTATTGAATACAACATCAAAAAAGGTTACAGGCTTAAAATAGTGACGACCGTACATAACACCAGTGAACTTATCCCCAAAGGGTAAGAAGACGGTGAATTGAGGGTCACGACAATCATCTTGACTAGTTTCACGGCGAAAGCCGCTTCATCAGAAGCATGTCTAAAATTGAATTGACAAACAATCAATGGTTATTGTAACGGTCAGGGGTTTAACGCTGTTTACGATATTCCATTCCACCAACCCACGACAGCTTATCGACACTCCACAATCCAGCAGACAGGACCCATAAGAATTCCCCAGAAAACGATACACACAGCTCTGTTCTCTGGTTCCAAACGAATAGACTTTAATGGTAAACTCAAGCTCTTCTTATACAGTAATGCCGCGTACACACCATCACTTTATGTGATGAAAAAAAACGACACTTTCTGTGAAGTAAAAAATGACGTTTTTGAAACTTCAATTTTCAAAGACGAAACACCATCGTTTTCTCACAATGATCTTGCAAAGTGAGGTTACGTTCCACCACGTTTTACCATTGAAGCTTGCTTCATAAGTAGCTTCTGGGCATGCGTGGATGAAAAAACGTCTTAGAAAACTATGTTTTTTGCTACACACGGTGTAGCATGCTTCAATTTTTTTTGGTCGTTTTTTACAAGACATAAAACAATGTTTTCCCCCACACACAGTCAATTAAAGTGACGTTTTTAAAAACGTCATTTTTTTTCATCACATAAAGTGATGGTGTGTACGCGGCATTAGAAGCCCCAAGAAACAATGGCTTAACTCCACCCATAACTTGACACTAGGAGCTCAATACACATCGTTTAGATAATGACATTCAGATAATCTACATGAGCTAATTACTAATCATTTACCCAGACATAAGCTTTTCTCACCTTCTATACAATCCACATTCCTTTAGTAAACATTAGTCGGACATCTGACCTTTAGATTGTGCTAACTCACAACACCCATTATCATCAATAGAACTTTCACACAATACAGTGTTAATTAGCATCACACAATAAACAGGTCTTTAAAAGCCAAACTAAGCTTAATTTACATAACAGTAGCAGACTTAATTACCTATGTTCCACATTGAATGAATCACTGTCCTATAGACCTGTTGTGTTCAGAATTAACCACCTGTAATATTTCAAGATATCCTGCAATACATTGTGAATTATCATTACTGTCCTATCTCATGTAATTCAAGATATCATTTTGCAGTCATCCTATGCCCTTAGTGGACATAGGATGACCCTAGACGCAAGAGTCATTGGTGAAGCTGAAACAGGAGTACCCCGCATCCTTCAAGAGCCTTTGGGTCCCACGGGCCATACCGTTACAGTTATACATTGAGAAAAACTACAATATGTAGATTGGGGAACAAGGGCTCAGCTGCTTACCTAAAAAACCCAGCGGGTAAGGGCAGCGGGGGTCACCAGGCAAGGTCCCATGCGGCGACCAGGAGGCGCACATATGTGGATGTACCTACTTGCCAAATATGTAAGGTAAAGGAAGTGGTTAGTATCTAGAACCCGGACCTTGGACTAGTGGGGAGTGCAAAACAGACGTGATATCAACCAGTGATGAGAGTGTAGAATTGTGTGGTGGTGTAGGTGAGAAAAGGAAGTAGAGAGAGGGAAGGAAAAAGAGGGGGTGAGCAGGAAAGAAAGGAAGGGAAGGGAGGGAGAAAGAAAGGAAAAGAAACCCATTCTTAGAATCAGTTACGCATTGATTTGTATTAGATCCGACCAGCGTAAGTCTCTTACGCCGTCGGATCTTAACTGCATATTTATGCTGGCCGCTAGGGGTGTGTACGTTGATTTACGCCTAGAAATATGTAAATCAGCTAGATACGCAAATTCACGAACGTACGCCCGGCCGACGCAGTACAGATACGCCGTTTACGTTAGGCTTTTTTTCCGGCGTAAAGTTACCCCAGCTATATGTAGACATTCGTTTTCGTTAGAATGCATTTTCGTTCGAAAATCTGTTTTTTTCGTTATCGTTTTAACAAACGATAACGAAAGTGCAAGAAACGAAAACCGAAAGATCCGACATAAAAAATGCTTTATTTTCGTTTTCGTTGCGGTAGAAATTCGATATAGAGATTCGACATTATAGGGAAAAGATTCGACATCATAGAGAAAAGATTCAACATTATAGCGAAAAGATACGACACTATAGAAATAATAGATTCGACATTACAGAGAATAGATTTCGATTTATGAGAAAATAGATTCGACATTATAGAGAATAGATTCGACATTATTACTAGTCATACAACATTAGAATTCTTGTAGACGGAATATTCGAACGGAAATGTACGATTCGGCGTAAAGATTCGACGTTCCGTCGAATATTTTTGGACCATTAGACAGAAACCAACAACGATTCGACGTTCCGGCGAATATTCTTTTGACCATTCGACAGAAACCAAGTATTATTGGATTTTCGGACGAAAGCTATTCCCCAACGAAATAAATCAAAACGATTTTCGGAAGTAACTAAATAAATGTATTTTCCAAACGAAAACGAAAAAACAAAACAACATATTCCAGTCTGCACATGTCTAGCTATATGAGGCGTACATGCGGCATACCAATGTTAAGTATGGATGTCGTTCCAGCGTCAAATTTTGAAAATTTTACGTAATTTGCGTAAGTCGTCCGTGAATGGGGCTGGACGTAATGGGGTTCACGTCAAAACCAATACATCCTTGAGGCGTACTTTGGAGCAATGCAAACTGGGATATGTCCACGGACGGCGCATGCGCCGTTCGTAAAAAGCGTAATTTACGTGGGGTCACATAACATTTACATAACACACGCCCACATCTTCCAAATTTGAATTAGGCGGGCTTACACCGGTCTATTTACGCTACGCCGCCGCAACTTACGGAGCAAGTGCTTTGAGAATACTGCACTTGTCCATCTAAGTTGCGGAGGCGTAACGTAAATAGGATACGTTACGCCCGCACAAAGATACGCCGATCTACGTGAATCTGGGCCTATATGTTCAATTAACAAAAGTCCCTTATTAGTCTTTGGTGCTGTTTGGTATATTCAGAATGAAGTTAATATCAAGAACATGAGGACATGACCTTAATCTGTTCCCGACCACACTATAGCAAGAAGACGGCTACAGCATGGCTCTCCAAATTATCTACATTGTCATTCTTGGTGCTTGGAGAAGGAGACTGGGTAGTAAGCAGTAAAAATGCAACAAAAATGTACCAAAAGAAGCAAACACAACTTTCCAAAAATCACACTGCACCACAGTGCATTAATGTGAATGGGCAACATAGAGAATAATGTCATTTTTATTATCGTACATGGCAGCATGATGGCAAGCGCACAACAAATCGCATTACATTAACGGGGGCTTAATGAAATGTAACTTGCAGCATTTCAATACATTTTTAACAAAAAGAAAAGAAAAAGGAAACCGTGCTATTTTTTTGTGACTATTCTTATATAAATCAGGTCATTGTGTGGTATAATCACGAATGACATGATTGATAGGATGATGAACAAACTGGAAAAATAAGAACCCTCAGGAATGTATGAGAGCACCTACAATGGAAAGAAAGTTTCTAAAAATGAACTGTGTTGGCAATAGCAATCAAATTCCTTCCTTAACACAACAATGTGGGGTAATCAGGTACAATAAATATGAGTTTGCTAGAACAAAACAAGTACTGAGATAGTGGAAAATAAATGAGAGACATAAAAACAACCACCGCGGATACCACCATACCTACTGTATATTGATAAACCATGGTACAATAGTTTAAAAAAATAAAAAAAATATGAACCTATGCACACATCTTATATTAAGTGCAAAAAAACATGAAAAAACAATACAATATTTAAAATAAAGAACAATTTTACTCATCATAAACTTATTAGTATTTCACAGACTCCCCTCATCACAGAACCCCTCCCCAACACAGACCCCCCTCATCATGGAACCCCCCTATCACAGATTCCTCTCCATCACAGATTCCCCCCCCCCCTCAAAGATTCTCCACAAATTAGGCTCCCGTCACAAAGCCCCCCCAACACAAACTTCTCTCCATCACAAAGCCCCCAATTACTGACCCCCCATCACAAAGCCCCCCAACACAAACTCTATATCACAAAGCCCCCAATAACAGACCCCCCACCACAAACTCCTCTCCATCAAAAAGACCCCATAACAGATCCTCGACATCATAAAGCCCCCCAACACAAACTCCTCTCCATCACAAAGCCCAGAATAACAGACCCCCCCATCACAGACACCCATAACAGATCCCCCATCACAGACACCTCTCCATCACAGATTCCCACCATTAAAAAGTCCCCATATCAGGTCCCCCTCATAGCAGATCCCCCCATCACAGACTCCCCCCATCACAAAGCCCACTCAACACAAACGTCTCCCCTCACATAGCCCCCCATCACAGCCCCCCCCATCACAGATCTCCCCCCTATCACAGATCTCCCCCCCTATCACAGATCCCCCCATTGATATTACACTGACGCCCCTTCTATAACATTCAGCACTCCTCCTCTCTGCTACCTCAATCACACAAGATGCGAAGCATGGCAGGTCCAGACAAAGGGCGGGACTTTGCTAATGAAAGGCAGGTGTTTGGTTGCTGAAACCGCCCCGCTGCTTAACTCAAAAGACCCGCCTTTTGTCCGGACCTGTTGTGTTTCTCATCTTGTGTGATAAAAAGGTAGAAGAGGGGAGGGGGATTGCTGCAATATTAAAGGGGCAGTCCGTGTTCCGGGTAAATAACACTGGCGGGCCGAATACGGCCCGCGGGCTGTAGTTTGAGGACCCCTGGTTTAGAGTATGCATTTTTTTTGTATTTTAAAATTAATAAAAATGTAAAATTAATATTTATTTTTTTAGGATTTTATATTTTACTAGCTGTGATACCATACACAAAGTCACCTTTTTATAATTTGCACCACGGTAGAACATAAAATGTCCCAAATTCTTAATTTCTGCAGTATTAATTTCTGCAGTTATCAATAATGAAAAATAAAAAATGATGAAAAAACGTTTTTTGCTATGCAACAATAAGGGGTTGATTTACTAAAGTGCAGTTACTCCAGAGCTTAGTAAAGGAGGTAAAGCTTCACTTTGCAAAGAATACCTAATCACGTGCAAGGCAAATAAAAAAAAACAGCATTGCACATGATTGGATGATGGCAGTTAGAAAAGCTTTTGCTCATTTACTAAGCTATGGAGCAACTGATCTTGCAGAGTGCAACTGCACTTTGCAAAGTACACAGTCTATTTTAGTAAATCAACCCCTTAGTGTCAAGTAAGTGTAGGCAGGTGACTAATAATGGTGTGTGACTGTTATACTTAGTTATTGGACTGCCCAGTTGGGGAAGGGTTAATACAGGCTTTGCGTTTTCCCAGGCTTTTTGGGATATGCCCTCCACCCTGTTCGGCTTATAAAAAGGGGCAGGGAGGGCTGGGCTATCTTAGGGCTATCTATGCGTAACCTTTTCAATTAATTTACTGAGAATCAATTGACAGTTAATTAATTGACCAAGGTGATTGGTAGCGAGGGGACCAAGGGGATTGGTAGCGAGGGGATGATGGGTACGCTGACTCACTCCCTAGCGGTCGGTTTCCCCAAAAGCAATCGGGACAGAACCCACAGTATGGAGACCCCAAGGACCTAGCCGCATGGTATGGGAGAGCTGAAGGCGTTACAGACAGTTATGGACTACTATTTGGAAAGGTATGCCTGGGCAGCCTCAAGTTAGTTAGGGAGAAAAAAAACTATGTACTGAGACTGTTTCAGTAAAAGTTATCAACTGTTTTATGCCTGGTCTGAAGTTATTCAAAGGGGTGCATGAAGGTACATGTGTATCAAAAGGACAGGGCATGTAAAGCACACATGAGGCTGAAGAGGAAGAAGCGGAAAGCCACTACAGGGGTGGTTGACTCAGCAAGAGAATGGAGAAAGTGTGTCTTTGCTATGGGTAACCATAGAGTGGTGGGAATGAATAGCAGCCAGACAGCAGAGAGGTGTACCAGGCATAGGTGACAGATCCTCCGGTAGTGAGGGGATTGGTACGTTGACTTCCTCCCTAGTGGTCGGTTCCCCAAAGCAATCGGGACTGAACCCACAGTACGGAGACCCCAAGAACCTAGCCGCATGGTATGGGAGAGCTGAAGGAGTTAAGTGCATGCATAAGGTCTGTACATGCATAAGTGCACGGTGGGATCCCATTCTATCACTGGGAGTGAGGTGGCAGAGTAATGCTGGACTGGTGGAATAGTCCACAGGCTCAGTGGTGTCCCTCCTAAATGCTACATTTGTAAGGCAAAGGTGTGCAGTGACATTGGACAAGATGTTTCACAGTGGCGTTCTGTAAGTTACACAACTGCACACAGCGTACGGCTCCTCTCTAAGCCGGGGTTCTGCCTTAATCACTTGAAGACCAGGTATGTTCATGCACTTTTTGTTTCCATGTAAAAATAATTGTTTTGCTAGAAAAATACTTAGAATCCCCAAACATTATATCCTTTTTCTAAAGCAGAGGCCCTAGAGAATAAATTAGTGGGTTTTGCAATTTTTGACACTCGGTATTTGCGCTGGGGTTTTTCAAAGGCAATTTTTGGGGAAAAAATACACTTTTTTTTAATTTTAATGCAAAAAGACACAATACATAATCAAATTTCTTTGTAAAATATAAAAGATGATGTCAGGCTGAGTAAATAGATAACAAACATGTCATACTTTAAAATTGCTCACACCCACGCAACGGCGACAA
The DNA here is from genome assembly GCF_905171775.1 of Rana temporaria. Classification (NCBI taxonomy): domain Eukaryota; kingdom Metazoa; phylum Chordata; class Amphibia; order Anura; family Ranidae; genus Rana; species Rana temporaria. Next base: position 117,730,269 of record NC_053500.1, on the reverse strand, counting down.
ACATAAATTTTACTATCAATAGGCAACACTGTAAAAGCCTTTACAGGTTACCACTTTATATCTACAGAGGGCTAGTGCTAGAATAACTGCCCATGATCTGATGTAGGCGGCGATTCCTCACATGTGTGGGACAATCGTTGTTTCATGATCGATGCATGCCTTTGTCTTTGTGCACTAGGACTTTATTCATTTATTTTCAATTTTATCTTTACACTGTTGCTTTACTTTATTTTTTTGATCACTTTATTGCTGTCACAAGGAATGTAAACATCCTTGTGACAGCAATAAGCATGTGACAGGTACTCTTTATGGAGGGATCTGGGTTTAAAACCCCAAATCCTTCCTTTGCACTTGAAAGCATTCAATGTGCCAGGATCAGCATTTTTGAATACTTTTGAATTAAAAAAAATGGCGCCGTTGACATCCATATAAACCGGAAGTGATCTCATGACTTCCGGGTTACCATAACGGAGACCCGATCAAAGCTTATTTTCGACTTTGTATGGGTCTCTGACTAGCCAGAGGACATGCCGGCTAGTAGCTCGGGTCTCCCGGTGGGACAGGAGCGCCACAGAGAGCAATGGAAGGCGGCAGGAGGGGGAAGACGTTCCATCCAGCTGCTTGTAATAGCAGCTGCAAGCATCACCCCGGTACAACCACTTGAAGCCAAGTGACGTAACAGTTAGGCGATTTGGTGGCAATGGGTTAATTATGTCTTTTACATGACCGTGGCCCCGCCTGATCCCAAGCATTGATCAGCGTGTACACGAGAAGAGGTCACCCCCATCTGCAGGGTGAGTAGGCCCTGCCCACATGTGAATCGGAGATGCTGCTAGGGTTGCCACCTCTTCTTAAAAACCAAACCGGAACACTTTAGCGGCGGGAAACATCATAGGATTATAAAATACCCGGTACACCTTTGGGCGCCCCAAGGAGAGTAGTAATCCGGCGCTCATATTGCGCCGCAGTGAACAGTGGGTGTAGCCAAATTGCTCTTGCTGATATCTATTCTGGCCATAGAGACAGTTTAACAGTTGTCAAATCTGAACATTTTATTATACAGCAAGGCATAAAATAAATACATGCCGCTGGTCAAGGTTACAGCAAAATAATAAAGCTTTTCCTGTTCTTTCTTAGTTGGAAAATGCCTCAAATTAAAAATAAAAAACTGTTGTGAGATTTTTCCTGGAGAAGGGCACTGCCTGTTCTCTGCAGCTGTGAGTCACCGTAGAGGTGAATAACGATATGTCACCTTCATTGTTAGCGAACCCCTTTTCCGCTGAACATTTTATAAATGTTATAGCTGAAAGAAGCTATAGAGAGATAAAAATCTCATTACATGATGCAGCTAAATCTTCCTTGCCTTGGAACTTTCCACATACTGACATCATCATTATATGTACCATCAGACCTATATAAGACAGAACTGCTTATACTGCTTTATAACCTCCTGACTCCTGGCTCCTCCTCTTCCCGAGTGCTCCGTTGGAAAGCCGCTCTCCCTCGGGGCACTCATGCTGGCGCGCTCCTGTGCCCTGCTGCTGCATCCATTGACACAGACAGCAGGACTCGGCCCCGCCACCCAGCTCCCGCATCATTGGATTTGATTCACAGCAGTGGGAGCCAATGGTTGCGCTGCTATCAATCTATGCAATCAGGACCCGAGACACTGGCTGTAGCTGGTGTGCTCATCCCTGTCGCTGGAAAGATGGATCGGGGGAGGGGGCTGCAGCACAGGTTTTTCACCTTAATGCATACGCATTAAGGTGAAAAAAATCAAGGGTTTACAACCCCTTTGACAGATTATCAGCACCTGGATCAAATGTGGGTGGCACTGTGGTTCCCTGAGTGAAGGGTTGTAATTCTAGTGTCCACCAGCGGGTGTCTCCCAGCAGCTAGCAAATCCCAGTAATACGTTTCCTCCTGTTGCTGGCTGCTGGGAGGGTATTTAGGTCTCCCTCTATTAGTGCCTCCCGCTGCAGTGTTTTGCTTGCTGTCAGATACTGTTAGCCATTACCCTGAACACTGTATCCCGCTGATTGTACATGCTCTCCCCTTTTCCTGATCCCAGTTTTGACCCCCCCTTCCAATCTGCTCCCTGCACCTCCATTTTTCTTTGCTTTCCTGTGTTCCCCATTTCGTATATAGTTAGTTGTTAGTTAGGCTTTCTGTTTGTTAGTTAATTTCACTGTGTTTTTGGTTAACTTCTATTTTTATGTTTGCTGTGTGCTGGTGTTTGGATGGATTTTGGTTCACAGCAAATGTATAAGCTTGCACCCCTCTTCTTAACATAAAAATGGACCAGATGCTGCTCTTAAATAACCAAGGGGGTACAATTAGGACAGATCCATTCTCTGTCTGTGAGAGATACAGCACACAGCTCAAAGAACAAGAGAATTGGAACTGCATGATTCGATCTCTCTGCAGTCCCCATCCTGTTTTATGGAGAGCGGGAGGGAGGAGGAGGGTGTTAACCTTGCAGGCTCTGCTCATGTAGTGTAATCACTGCACAGGCAGAGAGAGGGATGTGAGCTGTCTGCTGACAACTCACAACCTGCGTGACAAGGTCAGACATGTCAGGAATCTGTGGCAATTTTCTAAATGGAAAACAGCCGCATTTCCTCTGTTACTTATGTGCACACCTTGTGCTAGCTTCTATTTAACTCTGAAATAGAAACTGGCACAGGTAGGGCAGATAGACCTGAAACAGAAGGGAGTTTAGTGGCGGAGGAAGTTTAGTTAATTCACCAGTTGGACTCCAGATGGTCTAAACACTTTAATTTTACTCAGTCAGATTCCAATTGAATTGATTCAGTATCACTGTGTGATGCAGCCGCATAAAGCAATTATTTCCTAGTGTCTAGACCAGAGGTTTGCTTTCTAAGCAAATGACCAGTTTACTGTCCTTCAGACTTTGAGGCCCTGTACACACCAGAGGATATCCGCTGGAAACGGTCCGCCGGACCGTTCCCAGCGGATAAATCCTCTGGCGGATTTCGATCTGATGGCTGTACTCACCATCAGATCGAAATCCGCGCGGAATCCATCCGCGGTGACGTGTCGACGTGACGTGTGCGACGCTGGAAGGTAATTACTTCCACGCATGCGTCGACGCTGGAAGGTAATTACTTCCACGCATGCGTCGAATCATTACGACGCATGCGAGGGAGGAGAGCGGACGGATTGATCCGGTGAGTCTGTACAGACGACCGGATCAATCCACTGGACTGGATTCCAGCGGATAGATTTCTTAGCATGTTAAGAAATTTTTATCCGCTGGAAATCCGTCGGCTGGAGAAATCTCCGCCGAAAAATGTCCGCTCGGGCCTACACACGACCGGATTTGTCTGCTGGAACTGATCCGCGGATCAATCCCAGCGGATAGATCCGGTCGTGTGTACGAGGCCTAAGAGGCCGGACTAGGGACATTGGGAGTAGAAAATGTCCAGTGGGAGTAAACAATACCATATTTTTGGTGTCAGTGGGAGGACTAGTGCCCTGTTGTTGGTGCCAATAGAAGGAATTGTACCCTTTAGATAGTGTTAGTTGGATGAATAGAGCCCCATTGGTGGTTTCAGCAACAAGAATGATTCCCCATTGTTGGTGTCAGTGGATGGAATAGTGCCCCAAGGACCGGATAAATGCAAGCAATGGGCCGCATCCGGCCCCAGGGCCACAGTTTGGAGACCCCTGGTCTAGACCAAGAAGATGACAGCCAGGCATGTTTGGAAGAATGTTGAATGAAATCAAGAGATCTAAAAATGAGAGATAATACATGGGGGACTGAAGGGCTGGGGTGATGGATACTAATGCAATGTTTAGAAGATTTCCTATGATGGAAATTACAAAGATGTTTAGGGGGACTATAAGGAAAAAATATTTAATTTGTTAATTTTTCCAAATCCTCAAATTCTGAGACTTTTGTATAGTTCTTTCCAGACATAATGCTGATCGACTCCATAAATCTGCAGTCTAAAAATTATTTTTAGTCCGTGATGGTTTAAGTCCTCCAGATCATGTAATCAGACGTGGCGAATCAAGTCCAATACCTTGAAAATGTTTCACCCCTAGTCCAAATTACAATGAGAAATTAGAAAAGGACACGACTTAGATGAGCAGTGAAAATAATTTTTAGGAATAATATGCAAGTCAAGTTTTTGTTGATTTGCTTACTTTAGCTAGACATTAAAGGTTGTTGCCACATAGCTGGATTCAGAAAGCTTTGAATCTACGCCGTCCTAAATTTAAGCGTAAAACAAGATACGCTTAAATCAGGCAAAGATACGAGCGGCGTAAGTCTCCTACGCCGTCGTATCTTAGGGTGCAATTTTTCCGCTGGCTGCTAGGTGGCGCTTCCGTTGAGTTCGGCGTAGAATATGTAAATGACTAGTTACGCTGATTCACGAACGTACGTGCCCCCGGCGCATTTTTTTTACGTTGTTTACGTATTGCTTTTTCCGGCGTAAAGTTAGTCGAATAAATAGCTGGCCTAGTCAATGTTAAGTATGGCCGTCGTTCCCGTGTTGAAATTTGAAATTTTTACGCCGTTTTGCGTTAGTCGTCAGTGAATGGGGCTGGACGTAATTTACGTTCACGTCGAAACCAATACGTCCTTGCGGCGTACTTTGGAGCAATGCACACTGGGATATGTACACGGACGGCGCATGTGCTGTTCGTAAAAAAACGTCAATCACGTCGGGTCACCACCCATTTACATAAAACACGCCCCCCCTCATCCTCATTTGAATTAGGCGCGCTTACGCCGGCCCCATTTACGCTACGCGGCCGTAACTTAGGAGGCAAGTGCTTTGTAAATACAGCACTTGCCTCTCTGACTTACGGCGGCGTAGCGTAAATACGATACGCTACGCAGCCGCAAAGATACACACATGTACCTGAATCTAGCTATTAATGTATTCTCTGTTTGTTCCCCCCTTCCTCTTCCCAACTCTTACCTGACCCCCAATGTGCCCGGCTGCAGATCTTCTCTCCTCATTCTGCTCACACAGGCTTTGCTGATAGCAGTGAGAGCCATTGGCTGCTGCTTGTAAGCAGGTTGAAAATAGCTAGTTAGGTGCTGTCCTGGACGGGAGGGTAGGAGTTAAAGGGGTTGTAAAGGTTCAGGGTTTAAAAAAAAAAAAAAATGTCATACTTACCTCTGCTGTGCAGTTGGTTTTGCACAGAGTGGCCCCGATCCTCCTCTTCTGGGGTCCCTCAGCGGCCCTCCTGACTCCTCCTCTTCTCAAGTGCCCCGTCGGAAAAGTGCTCTCCTTCATGGACACCCATGCAGACACGATCCCGTGTCCTGCTTCTGCGTCTATTGACACAGAAAGCAGGACTTCGCCCTGCCCCCTGGTGCCCGCATCATTGGATTTTATTGACAGCAGAGGGAGCCAATGGCTGTGCTGCTATCAATCTATCCACTCAGGACAAGAGACACCGGCCAGAGCGATAACTCTGTCCCCTATTTTGTAGGCGCTATAACTTTTGTGCAATCCAATCAATATGCACAATTTTTTTACCAAAAATATGTAGAAGAATACATATCGGCCTAAAAACTAAGAAATATATATATATTTTTTTAAACTGGGATATTTATTATAGCAAAAAGTAACAAGTATGTGTGCTACTATCAATCTATCCAATCAGGACAAGATACACCGGTCGGAGCCATAAATCTATCCCCTATTTTGTAGGTGCTATAACTTTTGCGCAAACCAATCAATATAAGCAATTTTTTTTTACCAAAAATATGTAGAAGAATACATATCGGCCTAAAAACGAAAAAATATTTATTTAATAAGTAACAAGTATGTGTGTTTTTTTCAAAATTGGCAAAAAATAAAAACCGCAGAGAAGAGCAAATACCACCAAAAGAAAGCTCTATTTGTGGGAAAAAAAGGACGCCGATTTTGTTTGGGAGCCACGTCGCACGACCGCGCAATGGTCATTCAAAGCCTGACAGTGCTGAAAGCTCAAAATTGGCCTGGGCAGGAAGGGGGTGAAAATGCCCGGTATTCTTTACCGCCAGAATTGTGGCGGTATTCGGCCACTAGCAGTGCGATTTTACCCCCCGCTAGCGGGCGAAAAAGGGTTAGTACCGCCCGCAATGCGCCTCTGCAGAGATGCGTCGTTTTCGAGTGGTAAGGACCATTTAGATTTTAAAGCTAAGTATTAACTAGAGTGGTTTTAGTAGGCTGGGAAAGCAGAGATGAATGCAAAATGGCCATTTAGTAAGTATTGTAGCATAATTTAGTAATTACCTTAAGACCAGACACAATATTTTTGACCATACATTGGAAACTGTGTTTTGTTTTATTCAGTGTGTCCGTCCAGAAGCTGCAATCTCAGCCAGGCTATATCTTATATGAGATATGGGAGGGAGAAGACTCCTGGAAAAGGTAAGTGTGACTCTTCAGTACGGGAGTCCCTAAATCTTGCAAGGGAGCAACTCTCCTTCTTATTGTACATTATTCCTTCTTGGACCATTCTATGACTGCCATAAAATCCAACCCACACACAGCCAACATCATACCTCCCAACTTTTTGAGATGGGAATGAGGGACACCTATCGGCAAAAGTATGCAGGCATAGGACACACCCCTTGCTACGCCCCCTTAACCACTTCCCGCCCGGTCCATAGGGGATTTACGTCTGGGAAGTGGTTCTGAAATCCTGACTGGACATCCATGGACGTCCTGCAGGATTTCATGCAGCGCGCGCCCGTGGGGGCGCACAGCGCGGCGATCGGTGATGCGGGGTGTCAGTCTGATCTCCGGCGGAGGCTCTTTACCACGTGATCAGCCGTGTCCAATCACGGCTGATCACGATGTAAACGGGAAGAGCCGTTGATGGCTCTTCCTCACTCGCGTCTGACAGACGCGAGTAGAGGAGAGCCGATCGGCGGCTCTCCTGACAGGGGGGGTTGGCGCTGATTGTTTATCAGCGCAGCCCCCCCTCGGATCGCCACACTGGACCACCAGGAAATCCCACACTGGACCACCAGGGAAGGGCAAAAAAAAAAAGTCAGTGGAAAAAAATAAAAAACAGTATGGGCACTGACTGGCAACATGGATAGTGCTGCCCCACAGTGTCCATCAGTGCCACCCCACAGTGTCCATCAGTGCCACCCCACAGTGCCCATCCATGCCCAGTGCCCACCTATCAGTGCCCATCTATGCCACCCATAAGTATCCATCAGTTCCACCCATAAGTGAAGCCCATCTGTGCCGCCCATAAGTGCCCATCAGTGCCGCCCATGAGTGCCCATCAGTGCCGCCTATGTGTGCCCATCAGTGACGCCTATGTGTGCCCATCAGTGCCGCCTATGTGTGCCCATCAGTGCCGCATACCAGCGCCGCCAATCAGTGCCACCTCATCTGTGCCCATCAGTACTACCTCATCGATGTCCATCAGTGCCATCTCATCGGTGCCCATCAGTGCCCGTAAGTGAAAGAGAAAACGTACTTATTTGCAAAAAAAATAACAGAAAAAAATAAAAACGTATTTTTATTTGAAAATTTTCATTCTTTTTTTAGTTGTTGCGCAAAAAAAAAAATCGCAGAGGTGATCAAATACCATCAAAATAAAGCTCTATTTGTGGGGGAAAAGGGACGCCAATTTTGTTTGGGTACAGTGTAGCATGACCGCGCAATTGCCATTCAAATTACGACAGTGCTGAAAGCTGAAAATTGGCTTGAGCGGGAAGGTGCGTAAGTGCCTGGTATGGAAGTGGTTAAAGGAGAATTGTACAAAAAAAAGAAAAGATTGGTTAAACCCACAAGTGCTTTTTTTTTTACCACTATTATGCTTTAAATTGGCTTTTGGAGTTTACAAATGCAGCAATTTAGAAATGAGGTGACAGGTTTAGTGCTGAAAAACACTTTTTGAATGATAAAAAGTGGATTTTATATACATCCATATAGACCAAAATGAGGGACAAATGAGGAGGAATGAGGGACAGAGGGACATTGCTATAAATTCGGGACAGTCCCTCGAAATCCGGGACAGTTGGGAGGTATTGGGAGGTATGCACCATGTTCATATCCTGAGATGGCTTCACTATTCTTGAAAATCTCAACCTAAAAGTAGAACTAAAGGCAAATATTTTGTCTCATTTTTGATTGAGAATAAGGGAGGGTTAGAGGGTTAACCCTGTTGTTTATTTTTCTAGTTTTGACATGTTTGGTATCTATTTACCCTATTTACAGAATTGTATATTTTATAGAAATCAGGATTTTAATGGTTCTTTGTGAACTAAAATTAAAGGGGAGTTCCACCCACAATTTCACTTTTTAAATATAAATACCCCTGTAATACACAAGCTTAATGTATTCTAGTAAAGTTAGTCTGTAAACTAAGATCTGTTTTGTTAGGTTGTTACAGCATTTAGATAGTTTATAATCTAGAAATAAACCGTGGCCATCTTAAGTGTGGGCATCATGAAGCCAGACTGTATGACTTCCTGGATTTCAGCTTTGCATATCTTGCACATGCTCAGTGCACAAGCAATGTAATAGGTTTCAGTCAGGTTTGCAAGGACTACTGGGAAACATGATGCCTATCCCAGAAACCCTTGCGAATAGCCTAGGCAAATAAGGTGGAGGAAGTAATGAATGACTACAAAATAAAGGTATTTACAAGCAACAAATTAAATAAAAATTGTCCATTCTGAACACTATGAGATTAGAGCATGCAGCACAGACAAACATAAAAAAAATGGGTGGAACTCCACTTTAATATTAGTGTATTTGTTACTGACAAAATATAGGTCTGATACGCATTTACACAAATATTGTGCAACATAAAAATTTGCAACTAACATCTTTTTATTCTACAGGTTATTTACTTAAAAAAATATAATCTTTGAGGGTTAAATATTTTTTTTAAAGTAAATTAGGCGAATTTCAGCATGTGTGGCAAAAAAAAGAATAAAATGCTTTGATGGCGAAAAGGAATAAAGAAGGGACTGTGCATGCTGCCACCTAGTGCTACAAAATGAGAATAACAGGTGCCCTTAGTTAAAAGAATATCATTAAATCGAACACATTCACAGATATTTGCTTTCATTAAATACGACAAAACATTTTTTTACTCACTTATTGAGTATGCCTCTTTTTTATCTATTAAAGTGGTAGTAAACCGCAAAAATAAAAAAAGTAGAAAAAAATGGTCCCTGCAGGATAATAGAATAATATGCTGGTATGCACCGCATATTAGCACGTTTTGAAAGACTTACCTTATGTAGCACTACCCTCGAAAAAACTGCTGGTTTGTTTTGGGGGGCATGTTACCTCATGGCTCCTCCGCCGTCCTAGGCCTAGGGATGTACGGTGCATATAGTAGTAAAGGAATGTCCAGGACAGGTGTCTTTTCTGTGCTCTTTATTACCCAGCCGGGTAAAAACAGTAACTTGTGGTGAAAGGTAGAATTGAAAGGAGAAGGAGAACAGCAGATTCAGGCGTAGTAATCGGGAAACAGTCCTGCTCCCACGTGTAACACTTCTTGCGCCACTCCTGCCTGAGTGGACTTAGTGTACCCGGACAGGCCTCTCTCACTGACCTGGCAGCCAGGTTATCACTCGAACTTTTAGGGAAAAGTCTCTGCCACAGACCCTTCTAGAGTGGACTCAGGGAGAAACCTCTGCCACAGGCCTTCCCCGTGATTGTGATTACGGAGATGATCCTCCTCGGTAGAATTGCGCCTGGATCTCCTTCAGATTGTTTTCAGGTACCGACTGACAGGTGACCAGTCTCTCAGTGTCCGACTACCTTGATCCCCGGTGGTTTGTCGAGACCCTATTGGATCGCCAGCCTTTCATTGGCTCTCCTCAGATGGACTCCCCACCGAACAGCTATCTCGCTTGGGATCTTCAGGATTGGGAACCCAGTCGACTACTGGGCTCCCTGCCACAGCTCAAATGTTCCGGACCAACATGGTCCCGGAACCAGAAACACTGCGTCACTGTACCCAAATAAAATTGATGTCCTTTTTCCCCACAGGAAAAAATATATTAGTTAAACCCACAGGTGCTTTTTTTTTACCACTACAATTCTTTTATATCGGCTTTTGAAGTTAACAAATGCAGTTAACAAATGCAACCGAGCGAGTGGCGAGCGCCGGGATCAATCTGATCCCGAGCCCCGCCGAATGTTGCCGAGTGTGACCGAGTGTGGCCGAGTCCCATAGCAGGTCCCGGCTTCTGGAGCCTGCGCATCGCCTATAATGGACGTCCCACTGGTCCAATGTCGTGACTGCGGGACGTGTGATGTCCATCATAGGCGCTCTCTGACGGAATGACTGCCTGCTGCTGTGACACCGCTGAACTGAGGTAGGTCAGAACCGTCAGACAATGTAATAATGTGTATGTTAGGCCCCGTACACACGGCCCGAGCGGACAATTTACGGCGGACATTTGTCCAGCCGACGGATTTCCAGCGGATAAAAATTTCTTAGCATGCTAAGAAATCTATCCGCTGGAATCCTGTCCCTCGGACTTATCCGGTCGTCTGTACAGACTCACCGGATAAGTCCGTCCGATCCCCTTCCCTCGCATGCGTCGTAATGATTCGACACATGCGTGGAAGTATTTACCTTCCAGCGTCGCGCACATCGCCGCGTCATCGTCGCGGCGATGGCGTGGACACGTCACCGCGGATGTTTTCCGCGCGGATTTTGATCTGATGGTGTGTACAGCCATCAGATCAAAATCTGGAGGAAAAATGTCCGATGGAAACGGATATCCCCTCGTCTGTATGAGGCCTAAATGTCAGTGTATGTCAGGTAGGTCAGTGTAGATGGGTAACTACCGTCAGTGCAGGTAGGTCAGTGTATGTAGGTCACTACCGTCAATGTATGTAGGTCAGGTAGGTCAGTGTGTGTAGGTCAGTGTATGTCAGGTAGGTCAGTGTATGTAGGTCACTACCATCAGTGCAGGTAGGTCAGTGTATGTAGGTCAGTGACACTGACCTACATACACTGACCTACCTGCAATGACGGTAGTGACCTACATGCACTGACCTACATGCACTGACCTACATGCACTGACCTACATACACTGACTCAGTGTATGTAGGTCAGTGTATGTAGGTCACTATCGTCAGTGTATGTAGGTCACGTGCTAGCCCAAAAAAAAAGCGTGCGTCACATACAAAACGTCCCCTGTCCCCCCCCGGTTCCCGGCCCCTGGTCTTTTTGCCACCTAGCAACGCCCCTGATGCAGGGACTAGATTTATTTCTCGCTATACTGTATATATCAATAGAAACACATCACCCCGTAGCCTAGAATAGCATGGCACTTTTTGCCTCCTCCCCCATCCCTTCTTCAAGCTTACAGACCCCACTGTCCGCCAGTAGCTCTTTCCTGTGAATACCAGAAGTTCAGGAAAGCAGCAATGAGAAAATAGGAGCCAGCAGCATTTGGAAAGTGCAAGTGCTGGAAGTTGGAAAGTGCAAGTGCTGGAATAAGAATGTTCACAAATACTGAGGAATGCTTATTATATTGTGCTCAATGGGGGAGATTTGTTAAAACTGGAGCACCAAGAATGTGGTGCAGCTGTACATGGTAGCCAATCAGCTTCTAACTTCAGCTTTGACAATAAAACCTGAAAGCTGATTGGTTTCTGTGCACAACTGCACCAGATTTTTCACTCTCCAGTTTTAGTAAATCACCCCCAATGTGTTCATCTAAAAACCACTGAGGGTTTAATACTACTTTCAGGGTAGATCTTTGGAATTAACTGTCTTTTATGAGATTTTTTGATAAATATCTGTGATGTGTGAAGCAGGGCAGTCATTTGCAGATCTGGAGCAAGGATGATAAGTTGTCATTGAACAGCAGAGTAAACAACAGCTGAGTTGGAAGTCTACGTGCAGCCGGCCACACTTGTTCAGTATTTAGCTCATAAGGCAGGTTGGACTATATAATCAGAAAATCAATAAACCACCTGTGTACCTGACAAAGAACAATTCACAGCAACCTAATAAAACTCGGCAACAGACAGTATCTGCTACAGCTCTGTATAATAACACAATGGAATCTCATAAACACAAGTACAAGACTGATACCAACCAGAACGATATCAAGCTTTGGATTGCGTGGGGAAGACACAGAACCTCATCTATCTTGTTATTGCTATTGGCTGTCAAAAGAACAGAAAGTAAGGAAACATCTCTCCATTTCCTTTCTCTTTGTTGGTTGACAGAACAAGAAGGAAGGGGAATTTCTCCCAACAGGGCAAAGGCAGTAATAAAACAATGCTTCTTCTAGAGTGGAGTAGTGTTAGAACATTTGTCAGCTTTTTATTGCTGTGTGTCCCCATTAGGGAAATTTCTGCTCAGTTCCTGTCCGGGTGCCGAGTGTCAGTACAGAACCTCCTCTTTGAGGACACATACAGCATTAGTGTTGGGCGAATGGTTCGGCCCAAACTCATATTCGGCCTAATCACTTTGGCTGTTCGCCCTGCTGAACACCCTGCAATTGCACAGTGCATGACTCAGGTAGCCTGGATACCCTGAATTGGACCATTAACGACACTAACCCATACCACCCCCTCTTATGCTAAATTAAAGAAACTGAGGCAACACCTGAGATTGGAGAATAATTGGCCATAGCAGCCGTAACTTTTATTAACACATTTTACATAACAAGAATTTTGTTAACTTTTCATTATTTTAAAATATATAAATATAATACATTTCAAACCGCCATATAAAAATGGCAACCATACACAGACATGTGGTCCAAGGAAGTAACACACCTAACATTTTACACCATTTTACACCATTCTCCTGCGGGACATAAACAAACCCCAGCCGCCAGCCTTAAAGGCATAGCAACACCCCCTATCCCGCAGTACACCAATTCCCGTTTTCCAGCGGACACCATTCCGGTGGAATACGGAGGGGGTCCATAACCGCTGGACCCCCACACTTCCGTCTTAATTGTTCCTTTCTTTGACCTCCTGGACCACCTGACACCGCCACCACTACTGCTGCCATGACGACTCCCATCCGTGACCTGAAAAAGAAGAACACACACGCACAACACACAAAAGAGACAAAACAGGGGAGGGTGGGTGGGAAAATCTGCCTCCTTCTGCTGTCTCCCTACACGCTGCTGAGCCCCGTAGCTCCGCCCCTCCCTTAAATAAACTCCCAGAGCCCGGGAAACTGCTCTCCAGCACCGCCTACCCCCTTCTCCTCACAGCCTGGTTAACCCCCTGTGTCCCAAGCACGCTGGTCATGCCCGCCCTCTGCCTATTCCACTACTTTCCATGCTCCGGGCTTCTCTTGACTCAGGTAGCCTGGATACCCTGAATTGGACCATTAACGACACTAACCCATACCACCCCCTCTTATGCTAAATTAAAGAAACTGAGGCAACACCTGAGATTGGAGAATAATTGGCCATAGCAGCCGTAACTTTTATTAACACATTTTACATAACAAGAATTTTGTTAACTTTTCATTATTTTAAAATATATAAATATAATACATTTCAAACCGCCATATAAAAATGGCAACCATACACAGACATGTGGTCCAAGGAAGTAACACACCTAACATTTTACACCATTTTACACCATTCTCCTGCGGGACATAAACAAACCCCAGCCGCCAGCCTTAAAGGCATAGCAACACCCCCTATCCCGCAGTACACCAATTCCCGTTTTCCAGCGGACACCATTCCGGTGGAATACGGAGGGGGTCCATAACCGCTGGACCCCCACACTTCCGTCTTAATTGTTCCTTTCTTTGACCTCCTGGACCACCTGACACCGCCACAGCCTGAGAGGTTAACCCCTTATCCTCGAGGGCCACCCCACACCCGCAGGGCCCTACGGATTCCATCCTCCAACCCCAAGGTCCATAGATCAATCCCTATATCCGATAGGTGAACTCCGTCCCTCCTGTGAAACAAACCTACATCCCTCTCCAACTCAGAGTGCCGAATAACTATTCCTCCGTTACGTGCCACAAACCTCCCCACCACTTGATTAACCTTTATCCTCGCCTTGTTCAGCCTATCCACTGATCTAGCCGTCCGCCATGCCGTCCTAACCACCATATCTGACCATACCACGATTAACCCTGGGAATGACATTCTCAGGGACATAAAATCCGCCTTAATTGCCAGTATCAGCTCCCCCATCGGCCGGACACCCAAATCATTACCCCCCACATGCAAAACCAGCACATCTGGGGGGCGATCGAGCCGGGCGTAATGGCCGACTTCAGGAACCACCCTGCTCCATTCCATCCCCCGAAAACCCAGCCAGCGAACCCATGCCTCCCGCCTAGAAATGCCCAGTTGCCTGCCATCCGGTCGGGCGTCGGCTCTCCTGGCACCCCAGAACACGTAGGAGTGCCCCAAAATCCATACGAGGCACGGGAAGCTGTCATCTGTAATAAAAACAATTTTTTGTAGCTATATAACACCAACCTTCGTCTTAACCTTACCCTTTTCCCACGCATCACCCTTAATCATTCAGCAAATATGGACGCACATAGGAGCGGAATCTCCTAGATTCCCACCTGCCTATTTTTCTAACGGCCGCCTCATCCAACCCGCACCGCGCAGCCTCGGTGGCCGCCCCGATGCGGAAGGAGTGCGAAGCATACCGTTTTTCGTCATACCCCGCTGCACACAAGCATTTTCTGAACACCTGTACAAACTGAAATTTTGATAAAAACGTCCCATCCCTGTGTGTAAAAAATGCCCCCAGCCCTATCGGGCGAACGCTCACAAACTCCCCAACAGTTCTAACCGGACACACCTCGGAACCCGGTAATGCATAAAGCACCACCCGTGTTCCCCTCCCCACCTGGTCCGTCTTGGACCGGCGCAATATGATCACCACCCTGTCCCCCTCCACTCGCACATCTTGAAAACCGAATCCACCCTCCACCGCTTTTGACGGGCTAACCAATTCACCCAACCGAAAAGCCCCAAAAAACGCCACCGAAAAAACCGCCCGAAAGAGGATCCCCTCATATCCCGACGAACACACCTCCCCCAGCTTGCCGCAGATCGCTTGAAGCACTGCGAACGACACCGGTCTACGCAAATCCCTCCGCACCTTACCCCGCCGGTATCCTTTCACCGTTTGTTTAACCCAAAAATTCTTTGTAAAATCTTGCAACCCTTGTAATTTAAAAAGGAATGCGAGCCCCGCCAGCTTGCGTTCAATGGCGGAAACAGACCCCCCATCTTCCATGTGCCTAGAAACGAAATACAGCACTAACCAACTGCCTTCCTTCCCCCCACCCCCCAAATCAACCCCAACCTGTCGCAGGAAATTGAACCACTCCACCCAGACTCTGGAGTACGCCGTCCACGTCGCCCCACTCACCGACCGTTGGATCCAACGCGCGGCAAGTCCAAAGCAGTGTCCCAAAGCCACGCCGGGCAAGGCACCCCGGTCCGCTCTGCCGTAGGAGCCAACTCCCTGAACCTGCCCCACTGAAAACGAGACAGAGAGTCAGCGAGCGTGTTGTCTACCCCCGGTATGTGCACCGCATATAGAAATACATTAAACTGCAGACACCGTAGTACCAAATGTCTCAGCAACCGGACCACCGGCAATGAGGAAGCGGAGATCCGGTTGATGACCTGCACTACCCCCATATTGTCGCAATTTAGCCTCACCTTCAAATTTTTCCACTCTTCCCCCCACAATTCCATTGCCAGAACCACTGGAAACAACTCCAGCAGTACTAAGTTCTTGAGGAAACCTGCCTTCCTCCATGAATCAGGCCAAGGTTCCGCACTCCAACGGCCCCGAAAAAAGGCCCCGTACCCCGTCGACCCAGCCGCGTCCGTGACTAAGTCCAAGTCGAAGTTACTAACAGGCCCCTCCATCCAAACCGACCGCCCATTAAACGTTTCCAGAAACGTGTGCCATACTCTCAGGTCCTCCTTCAGTTCCCTGGTCAATCTTATGAAATGCCTAGGCGATTTCACCCCTGCAGTGGCTGCCGACAGCCGTCGGCAAAACACCCTCCCCATGGGTATGATCCGACACGCAAAATTGAATTTTCCCAGTAATGATTGCAATTCCCTTAGTGTGACCTTGTTGCGCCCCAAAAAATCCCGAATCGCCAGCCTAAGATTCTCCACCTTGTCCGGCGGCAACCGGCACTCCATTGCCTGGGAATCGATCACAATCCCCAGAAAACTGAGCTCCGTAGTAGGGCCTTCCGTCTTGTCCGCCGCCAAGGGAACCCCAAATCTTCCCGCAATGTGCTGCAATGTCGCCAATAGAATCGCACACACCCTGGAGGAAGGGGGTCCCACGCACAAGAAGTCATCCAAATAGTGGACCACCGAGTCCACCCTAGCCACATCCCGGACCACCCATTCCAAGAAGGAACTGAACGTTTCAAAAAACGCACATGAAATGGAGCAACCCATGGGCAGACACCGATCCACATAAAATTCCTCCTGCCACCGGCAGCCCAACAGGCGAAAACTGTCTGGGTGTACCGGCAACAATCGGAAAGCGGCTTCAATGTCCGATTTTGCCATAAGTGCCCCTTTTCCATACCTCCGCACCCAGCTCACCGCCGCATCAAATGACGTGTATGACACCGTACATGCTTCCGGGTCAATGGCATCGTTCACCGACCCCCCTTTTGGAAAAGAGAGGTGGTGAATGAGGCGGAATTTGTTGGGTTCCTTCTTGGGTACCACCCCCAGTGGAGAAACCACCAAATCCCGTATCGGTTGCTCCTTAAATGGCCCCCCCATCCGCCCCAGCAATACTTCCTTTCTCAATTTTTCCGTAACTACCTCCGGGTGTTCCAAAGCGGATCGCAAATTCCTTGCCAGCGGAGGCGCTGTCGACAAGGTACACGGTATGCGAAACCCCTCCGTAAAAACCGAAGTTAGCAATTGCGCGGCCGCGATGTCCGGATACCTACCTAGAAAAGGACGCATCCTTTCCACTTTCACCGGCGTCACCCCCTTTTCCCGCAGACTCGCCACCCCGCTTGCTACGCTTAAAGCACTTGGACAGAGGGTGGTTACCCCCGCAACCCGAGCACTCGTGCTTGAAACGACAAGATCCTCCAAACTTGCAGGACCCCTCGTTAAATTGCCAGCAAACTCCCCACTTTTTTCCGGCCGACGGTCCCGAGGCTGCGGCCCCCCCGGCCCCCCCCTGAAAAAACTGACCCGGCGCCCGCGGCGCAGACATAAGTCGCATCCACAAGGTGATATCCTTGTGGTCCCACCTAATGGATGGCCGTACCGCCATACGCTGCCGGAATTGCTCGTCGTAACGCAGCCACCCCGTACCACCATAAACTCGGTGCGCTTCCCCGATCGCATCCATGTAACAGAACAATGCTGCACAGTGTTCTGGCTTCTTATCGCCAATAACACTGGCCAGTATTGCATAGGCCTGCAGCCAATTTCCAAAGGTGCGAGGGATGAGGCGGTAACGCCTCTTCTCCTCGTCCTCTTTTTTTGAATCATCGGGCTTAACCCTATCTAAATTAAATTTTTCAAGAGGAAGCAAGGAAAAAATCTCCACATACTCACCCTTCACAATTTTCTCCCTCACTTCCGGCTTCAGATGCGAACCTAGGGGACCCTCAAAACATACATATACCTCACATTTTGCTGCATCTGCAATCCTAACTATATCTGCTCTGGTAGCCGCAGTTTTATCTTTTGTGGCGTCCCCTGCTTCACTGCCTGCCGGAACAGCCGCTGCCGCGCTGACGAGGGGGGCGACCACCACCGCCGCAGGAGCAGCCGCTGCCCCCCCATTTTCCCCAGCCCCCCCCACCCATGGTGCAACCTGCGGCGGCACCGCAGGACCCACAGCAAAACGCTGTAACAGGTCCCGCAGACCCCCCAGCAGGTCCTGCAACTGGCCCGGGACCCCCGGAGCGGCGGGAACCGCCCCCGCAGCCCCAGGCGCCACCGGCCCCTGTGCAACCGCACCAGCAGCCCCCGGGTTAACCCCCCCCATCCCCAATAAGGTACACAAAGCATTATTAAAATCAAGAGTAGGTAAGGAGGTAGTCCTACCTGGCTGCCTGGGAACCGCACCACCAGCCGCCGCCGCTACATCCACCGATGGTAGTCTCACGTCCTCCTCCTCGTCGTCGGACACCTCGCCCTCCGATCGGTCTTCTGCTGCACCGCACGGCACTTGTGGCCCCCCAGGCGAAGCAGATCTGGGAGCCGCAGACCCCAGGGGACGCCTGGATCGCACTTCTGCAGTCTTCTTCTTGGCTTGGCCCCCCTTCCCCCCCGTGTTCTGCGGCCTAGCCACCTGCTGATCCTCCACACAGTCCTGGGCTTGCTGCCCCCGACCCCCTGATGCAGCTGCCGTGTGGCTGGACGGCCCGCTGTTCCTGGCCCCACTATTCCCTCGCCGGGCCTCTCCACTGGAACCCACACTAGCGCTGGGTGTTGCTGGCCTCTGCGCCTGTCTCCCTCTTCCCGGTGAGGACCGGGCGCCATCCCGGCCGTAGGCCCCGCCTCCCGAGCTCCTCCGCGTGCGAGGGTACCGTCCGGACTCCCCCCCGGCCGCAAGCTGCGACCGCTTGGCCGGCGGGGGCGACGGGTCATCCACTGGGCTCCTGGCTGCTCTCCTCAGTCGCCCCGACATCTCGGGCGAGTAACGCACCGGCGGCCGCGATTGCCGTGCGCGCGACGGCGTTTCCTGCGACCCCCCCGCATGGTCCTCGATGAGCCCCCCTATCTGACTCTCCAGCCACTCCGGACCTTGCTCCGCCGCCCTGGCCCTAAGCCTAGCTAATAGGAGATCCACCTGTGCCATAGCCGATACTTTGAAGGCGCAGAGCAAAAATCTGCCTCCTTCTGCTGTCTCCCTACACGCTGCTGAGCCCCGTAGCTCCGCCCCTCCCTTAAATAAACTCCCAGAGCCCGGGAAACTGCTCTCCAGCACCGCCTACCCCCTTCTCCTCACAGCCTGGTTAACCCCCTGTGTCCCAAGCACGCTGGTCATGCCCGCCCTCTGCCTATTCCACTACTTTCCATGCTCCGGGCTTCTCTTTCTGCGCCCTGATTGGGCAAAGCTTTTCCCAATTAGGGTGCACCAAGAAGCCAGCCGCGGAGTCCTTAACAACCGATTAGTTATCAACTGTCAATGGGCTTCCTTGCTGACATTTGAATAAAAAAAAAAACATTTGCCGGTAAAAATAGTAAAAAAAAAAAAAAAAACGCTGTGGGCCCCCCCCAATCCATGGGACTGGACACTTCTGTCTTAAAGAGTAATAAAAACACAGAGACAGTTTTTGACAATTTCTCTATTAAAAAAATAAAAAGATAGTGTCCCCCGATTCATCGCCAATCCCAATGCCGATGCGTAAGCCCGCCTAATTCAAATTAGGAAGGTAGTGGGCGTGTTGTATTAAAATTAGCCGTGACCCCATGTAAATGACTTCCCGAACGAACGGCGCATGCGCGCGCATGCTCAGAATCACGTCAAATTTACGCCCTAAGATACGACGGCTCAATGGCAACGACGTGAACGTAACCTACGCCCAGCCCCATTCACGTACGACTTACGCAAACGACGTAAAATCCGACAGCAGTTCCGACGTCCATACCTAACATGACTTAGACCAACTATTTGGTGGTTTATCTTTACGCCTGAAAAACGCCTTACGTAAACGGCGTAGCTTACTGCGACAGGCGCAAGTACGTTCGTGAATCGGCGTATCTTGCTCATTTACATATTCGACGCGTAAATCAATAGAAACGCCCCTAGCGGCCAGCGTAAATATGCACCCAAGATACGACGGCATTGGAGACTTACGTCGGTCGTAGGAAGCCAAAATTCTGGCGTATCTTGTACTGTGAATACAGCGCATAGATACGATGGCGCATCCGTGGACTTACGCGGCGTATCATTAGATACGACAGCGTAAGTCTTTCTGAATCTGGTCCTATGTGTGTATACTGTATGTGTATATTGTGTGTGTATACTGTGTGTGTGTGTGTGTGTGTGTGTGTATACTGTGTGGCCCCATAATCTATTTCCTGGGGGCCCCATGATCTCCTATTGCCCGGGGGCCCCAAAATCTCCTATTGCCCGGGGGGCCCCTGAGTTGTCAGTCCGCCCCTGTATGTATATATATATTTATTACAATATATATTAATTAGCACTTACTATAATATTTACATTCTTCAATCAAGACCTATAGGAAAAACACATAGCTTATTGATCAGTTATCAGAGTTTCATACACCACACAGTTGTTTATTGTCAATTTTCACTTTCTCTTTCTGTTAGTCATCTTCAGTGTGTACAAAGCAAGGCCTTTCAGAGAGCATCCATCGATTGTCTGGAGGGCCCAGAGGAGATCAAGACCATGCTATTCCCAGGTGAACATCCGCAGAGGTCTATACAGATGGGTATTTGCAATAATGCATTAAATATGTATCTCTCATTTTTTTTGGTTAGGAGCGCCTAGTAAAAAATGATCTTCTCACTTGAAGGTTTTTTTTAACTATTTATTTTAACAGAAATGTCAGATACAGCCAACGCATTTTGGCGGAACTGGACTCCTCCCTTTTCAGGGCCTGGGTGATAATGTCTGAATAAGGATGAAATGTCAGAGTGACATGAGTGCAGTGATGGTAGCAGACCTGATCATTGTTTGGGGGAAGGGAGTCAACCAAGCTAGATTGCTTAAAGGGGTTGTAAAGGTTCGTGTTTTTTCACCTTAATGCATCCTATGCATTAAGGTGAAAAAACACCTGGCAATGACGGCCCCCCCCCCCCAGCCCCCCGTTTTACTTACCTGAGCCCGTTCACCTGCTGTGCGCATCCCCTGACGTTCTCTTCTAAACAGAGTCTGGCCGTTGATTGGCTAGGTTGATAGCAGCACAACCATTGGCTCGCGCTGCTGTCAATCACATCCAATGACGCGGCGCACCAGGGGGCGGAGCCGAGTGATAGTCGGCGGCTATATAGCTGTATCACGGGAGCGCCCCTGCAAGCTAACCCCCTTGGGAGAACGCTTCCCACAAAGGAGGTTAGCTATTGCGGGGAGACGCCAAGACAGCCACCAAGGGACCCCAGAAGACGAGGATCAGGGCCACTCTGTGCAATACAAACTGCACAGTGGAGGTAAATATAATATATTTGTTATTTAACAAAACAAAGCCTTACAACCCCTTTAAAGAGGAGCTCCAGGCTCCCCCCAAAAAAGTAAGTTAGCAGCTACAAATACTGTAGCTGCTGACTTTTGATATAAGGACAATTACCTGTCCAGGGTGCCCGCGATGTCCTTACCTGAGCTGATTCTTCAATCAGCTTCAGGTGCAGGTGTCCTGCTGAGAATTGTCCCCCGGCGGATTTTGCCCACTCTGTCCTGCGCACGCGTAACTATTGCGTGCGCTTGCGCAGTAACGCTCACAACGGACCTTCGAAAATAACCAAACCTCAACAAGCTGTGAATAACCTATACATGGCGCATGCGCTATGCGTACCATATTGTGCCACATGCTGACGCACGCTCCCGAAGCTCGCTCCACTCTGCAAGGGGGCGGGTGTATTACAATTATATTGTGTAAGGGGAAGATGGCACAAACTCCCCCATCAACAGTGCAAAACTCGCTCTTCTTTTCATACACACGCCCCCCTTGCAGACTATATAATTGAAATACACCCGCCCCCCTTACAGAGTGGAGCGAACTTCGGGAGCGTGCGGCAACGACTGTCACAATTCCCTGTTCATTGCGCAGATGCAGTCTACAGCTCATGCGCAGCTCTTCATGTTCGGTAATTTTTGGAGCTGGAGCGCTGCGCCTGCGCAGTCCAGGGCGGGCATTATCCGGCGGGGGGACACATCTCGACAAAACACCGGCATAGCAAGTACGGGAAACAGGAAGTGAAGTCTTGTGGCTTCACAGCTGGTTTCCTACTGTACATGCGTGAATGCGTGAGCCACGCTGCGCCTTGTGAATGGTCCTGTAATCTTTTGGGACCTGTGATGTGTCCCAGAAGACTTGGGGCGGGGGGGGGGTGCAATCTGAGGTGAAAATTTGAGCGGGTACCTGACAAAACCAAGTGCCTGCTCCCCCCCCCAAAAAAGTGGAGGGGGTGGAGCTCTGCTTTAAATGCAGTAGAGAAAAGTGAGGTTACCATATGCCTTATACGGGCAGCACAGTGGTTAGCATTTATGCCTTGCAGCACTGGGGCCCTTGAATCTTGGCCAGGATACAATTTGCATGTTCTCCTTGTGTTTCTATGAATTTCCAACCACATTCCGAAGACATGCTGGTAGGTTAATTGGCTCCAGTATGTGTGTACAAATTAACTATATTCTGCAAGCCTGAGCAATTGGGAAGGGTTGAGAAAAAAACAGATGACCAACCTTTGCCAAAGCGATTCTAGGGAAAATGGCTCTCAGGTAAATCAGACATGATGCCCACAGAGCTGACCCACAGAATCACTGAGTTGGATACAATTTTACTAATCTATACATATAGGGCCAGATCCACAGAACAATTA
Organism: Rana temporaria; assembly: GCF_905171775.1. NCBI lineage: Eukaryota > Metazoa > Chordata > Amphibia > Anura > Ranidae > Rana > Rana temporaria. The sequence goes on along the minus strand of NC_053500.1, from coordinate 117,707,768 downwards.
CACCGGCGTATCTATTGATACGCCGCGTAATTTCAAATTTTGCGCGTCGTATCTTTGTTTTGTACCTACCTATGGATGCGACAGGCGTACGTCATAGTACGCCGTCGGATCTTAGGTGCAATTTTTCGGTGGCCGCTAGGTGGCGTTTCCGTCAAATTCCGCGTCGAGTATGCAAATTAGCTACTTACGGCGATCCACCTACGTACGTCCGACCGGCGCATTGTTTTACGTCGTTTGCGTTCGGCTTTTTCCGGCGTATAGTTAAACCTGCTATTATGAGGCGTACTCAATGTTAAGTATGGCCGTCGTTCCCGCCTCGCATTTTGAATTTTTTACATCGTTTGCTTAAGTCGTTCACGAATAGGAATTTGCATAGAATGACGTCACCGTCGTAAGCATTGGTTTGTTCTGGTTAAATTTCGAGCATGCGCACTGGGATACCCCCAGAGACGGCGCATGCGCAGTTAAAAAAAGAACGTTGTTTACGTCGGGTCACAACGTATTTACATAAAACACGCCCCCATCACAAAGATTACGCCGCCAAAGATACACTACACCGCCGTAACTTACGGCGCAAATTCTTTGAGGATTCGAAAAAAAAAGTTACGGCGGCGTAGTGTATCTTAGATACGCTGCGCCCGGTGGAAGATTACGCGCAGGTACGTGGATCTGCCCCATAGCCTGTATTTTAGCTGTTTGATCTGAATTAATTTACATTTCTCAGAATCCTAAGCAATGACAGCCCTTCTTTTTTGTATTTGCAGCTTCCTGGTGGTTTTTTGAGTCATAAGCGACCGCAACGTTCCATGGGGATAAGATCCGCGTTCTTTGGACTATATATCAGTTACCTTTGGGGACAAAGGCAATTTACGCATCCTAGCAACCTTGTCTTTATGTCGTTGGTTGAGTTTTAACCCTTTTCCTTTGCTCTGCTCTCGTTCGTGATTTGGTTATCATCTTTTTCTCGATGAATTTCATGCAAAGAATGTATATCAAGCTACTTTGAAAGTGCAAATATTTAGATTCCTGAGAGGTTGTACAATAAAAATACAGTTGCTCTGTGTGAAGCGTGACTTTATTTTCCATATTTTTATTTTCTTAGCTATTGGTAGAAATGCTTCATATCACCAGGGCTACTGAAAAGACAGTACAGCCAACCCTCCTGTACTGGGCCCGATCCCCATCAGTTGAAAAAGGGGTTCCAGGCACCTTCTGAGCAGGACAGCTGGCTGTACTGTCTTATTGCAGACACCCATCCTCTTCTGCCTCCCCCTGCAGCACTGCCAGCTTCTCCTTCTCCCTCTGGCTGCACTGTAGAGGGACTGGTTCTAGCATATACGCCCCTTCCATCTCCTGTCCGGGCCCCTCCATGTTTGCCACTTTCCTTCACAGTGCTGCTAGCTTCCCTCCTCTTCTTTCCCTCTGGCAGCTGCTGCAGGCACACAGGGGGATGTTTCAGGATAGAGAGCAGGCGAAGGGGGCGGCAAATATGTCATTTACTGGCCCCTTCCTTACCCAATTGAACACAGTGAGCAATCGGTACCAATCATTCCTGTGTCTATTCACCACTAAAACATAGTAAACTATAATTGCTATGCTTCAGTTTTGAATGAGCAGGAAGCCAGGAGTACTTTCTATTCCTTCATCTGAGCAGCTGAGGCTGCAGAGAAAGGGACTGATAAATGTTCTCAGTCACTTTTGCCTAGGGGGCCCTGTCAGGTAGGCTGTATTGGCCCCGCTGAATTTCTATCAGCAGCCCTGCATGCTGAAAGAAATGGTTTCAGTAAAGCTTCCCTATTGGCCCAAGGAGAACAAAAAAGGTTGAAGCTTCATGTGAAAGAAGAACCTTTATATTTACGGTACCTGTCCCAATGGGTGGTGAAGTATACTATATATTCACTTTCTTGCAGTGTTGTGGAAGCTGCTGCTATCTGACACTTCCAGGTGTGTTGCATAGTATGTCCACCACCAAGCATTGTGGCTCCTCCTGCTAACTCATACAACACTACTGTGTCTTGCAGTAATGTAGGGTTTGGTTGGAGGAGCCATGGCACCCAACTAGGGACTGACAATCCAACACACCTGGGAAGCAGCAATGGCTGCTATCTGACTCTGCCACCAAGCATTGTGGCTCTTCCTGCCAACCCGTACAACACTACTGTGTCTTGCAGTAATGTAGGGTTTGGTTGGAGGAGCCACAGCACCCAACCAGGGACTGACAATCCAACACACCTGGGAAGCAGCAATGGCTGCTATCTGACTCTGTCTGACTCTGCCACCAAGCATTGTGGCTCTTCCTGCCAACCCATACAACACTACTGTGTCTTGCAGTAACGTAGGGTTTGGTTGAAAGAACCATGGCACCCAACCAGGGACTGGCAATCCAACACATCTGGCAAGCAACAATGGCTCCTATCTGACTCTGCCACCGAGCATTGTGGCTCATCCTGCCAACCTGCACAACACTACTGTGTCTTGCAGTAACGTACGGTTTGGTTGAAAGAGCCATGGAACCCAACCAGGGACTGGCAATCCAACACACCTGGCAAGCAACAATGGCTCCTATCTGACTCTGCCACCGAGCATTGTGGCTCCTCCTGCCAACCTGCACAACACTACTGTGTCTTGCAGTAACGTAGGGTTTGGTTGAAAGAGCCATGGCACCCAACCAGGGACTGGCAATCCAACACACCTGGGAAGCAGAAATTGCTGCTATCTGATGCTTCTAGGTGTGTTGGATAGTATGTCCACCACTGAGCATTGTGGCTCCTCCGGCTAACCCATACAAAACTACTGTGTCTTGCAGTAATGTAGGGTTTGGATGGAGGAGCCATGGCTCCCAACCAGGGACTGACAATCCTTGCTACCCAGAACAGGTAAGTATAAAATGTCTACATCATGCCCAGCAGCCGTCAAGATATAAGATATGGAAAATTACTTCTTGCCAATGTAAGTTGGAAATAAAAATGATTCCTGGAGTTCCGCTTGCATTGGCAACAAGGCGGCTTTAAAATGACTAATCTTTTTCAGCAAATGAGGGAGTGGTCAGTGTGATAAAGATTTTAATCTATGCAAACAATAATAGTTTTTATTGGGTTTTCTTCATCGGGGTTACTGTATGAGCAGGAAATAATTACCATCCCAAGTATAAGCTTAAAGGCACTGAAATAGGGTGCACCACCAAAACAAACAGTAAATTCCTACCGCTAAAAAACACAAACACAAAGTGATGTAAGAAATGACAGTAATATAAACAACATGAACAATAATAAGTTGTATTCATAATGGTAATAACATTAAAGGTATGATGTTCGACATTGCTATATACTCTATTATTAAAGGTGGAACTCACTAAAAATGGTTTGGATTAAAGATTATTCTTGGTAAATCCTGCGAGTGCCCGATGGGCTTTAAATAAACATTATGTGGTTTGTTCATATTCTCTTATTCTCAACAGATTACATTTTCCATCTTCGGTTTAGATCCACCTACACTCTCGACCTAATAACCTTTATACTATTAGAAAGTATTGCATTGTATCAGTGGATCGGTCCTTTAAATTCACAGGTCCCATGAATATTTTGATGAAAAAAATATCACTGTCCTGCCATTAAAAGAAAACCACTATTGAGCAGTCTTGCCCAGGCTAAAGCTCCTTTCCACAAGGATCATTGTGGGCAGATAATGTCATTAGATCCTGAACAAAGCCAACTATTGTCAGATAGACCCTGCGTGCAGGGCCGGATTTGCTCTCCCTGCCGCCCCAAGGCCAGGTTCCGCAATGCACCCCCTCCCCGCCAACCGAACCCCCCCCCCCCCCCCAAATCAACGGAGAATGGGTGGCACGGTTATTTTTACTTTTTTATCACTTTTTTTTTGTAGCTTGTCGCTTACTTTTATAAATTTTTGTATCATTTTCTTATTATTTTCCTTATTATTTTTTCTTATTCTTTACATTTTTATTTTATTAATTTAATTATTATTTCTTATTATTTATTTATTTTTTATCAATTTTTTTCACTTGACATGTTCTCTTTATTGACCCTGTCAGCTCCAAAACAGGAGTCCTAGCAGAACTCCTGTCACAGCTGAGATGGGAAGAGCACAGCTCTCCCCTCTCTCTGTGTACATCGGCAGCAGGGACAGGAGACAGACTCGGTGGCCGGGGGGAGGGGGGAGTCCTGAAGACAGAGCCAGCAAAGAGAGATATGTGGGGTGGGGGGAGAGGGGAGGACGGACGAGAGCACACATTTTACAAGTGATTTCGGCGACATCGCCACAATCACTTGTTAACGAGAGAGCGGATTCCCCCATAACTTACCGCCCTTAACTGTATGTTACTGTACGTCGGGGGACTCCATGCCACTGCCGCCCCTTGGCACCCTGCCTCAGCCCCTCTGACACACCAGGTTGAGTGTACAAACATACAATATCACAAGCAATCACTGGACATAATACTAAGTACCCAATAGTATAAGGTGACCAGATTTTTAAAATGAATTCCGGTGACATATTTTTTTTTTACTAGTAATGGCAGCAAGCAGCGACTCTCTGACTGTCGCAGCCGCGCCTCACAGCCTCTCAAGTCCCTTATCCCCGCGGTCCCCGGCTACTACTGGGTGGGGAGCGGAGGAAGATCACTTCGCCAGGGAAGGCAAGGAGATAAGCAGGCAGGCGGCTGGCCGGGACTTGAACCAAGGCAGAAGAACATACAAGCTGGAGCTGAATGGGCATGCACCCCGAAACTGAAGAAATATTCCCTCCGCTTCGACCAGCACATGATCATCAGAAAGGGACACAGATAATGAAAACAAAATACACCCCCTAAATTAGTAGGAGCACTGACTATCTTTGAAATTGCCCCTGTTCAAATCCAATCCCAAGTAGTGCTATATAAATGATAAAACAGGCACCAGTAGTAGAAAACGTTTTCAGTCTTGGGCTTTGATTCACCTACACTCCTGACCTCAAACCCTAATACTAATACTCCAAGATGGTAAATGTCACCCAATATGATTGGTAACTAGGCAAGCATAAAATGTATCAACAATGGTAATAACACAATTTAGCATAGAAAGTGATTAAGGGGAAAGACTAGGCATAAGATGATATTTGGTGTCCAGAGCAACCTAAATATTAACAAGGCCACTTCGATTGCAGCAGTGGCAAAGTTTAATCTACCGAGTACTGCCAGAGCGCATTTATGACGGCAATGCTAAACCTAGACCAAAAGGTTATGCACTGTCCAAAAGAAAAGGAGGATGGTAGTGGAAGTGGCAGGGGAACAATGGGGACCTGCAAAATAATTATTATGAGAGGGACAGTCATTTGAGATGCTATTCTGCCGGCTCTCGTTGGGTCCCTTTAACCACTTGCCAACCATGCTCCCCTGCTGGCAGGTGAACAATCGTATGCTCTGCTCTCCCTCTCTCCTCATCAACTTTCTCAGACAGTTTAGAAAAAATCCTCTCTCCACTCCTCCTACTGCACAGTGTCTATTGGGATCTCTGGTCCAAAGAGTTTATGGGTCCTATAATATGGCTGCTGTCCCAATTTACAACTCCTAGAAATTCTCAGCACTCTGCAAAGAAGTCTATGGGCTTGCTTGGCTTTAGCTCTCCCCCTGCTGGCTGGAGGAAAATTGTGCAGCATAGCATTAGAATCTCAGTAGAGGGAGAGAAGAAAAAAAGGCACTGGGGTTGATTTACTAAAGGCAAATCCACTTTGAACTACAAGTGAACTTGGAAGTGCAGTCGCTTTAGATCTGAGGGCAAGATCTGAAATGAGGGGAAGCTCTGCTGATTTATCATTCAATCATGCAAAAACAAAAATGCTGTTTTTTTTCTTCCTTGCATGTCCCCCTCAGATCTACAGTGACTACACTTCCAAGTGCATTTGCAGTGCACTTGTAGTGCAAAGTGGATTTGCCTTTAGTAAATAAACCCCCCCTGTCTACTTCTCCATATTGCTTTAGCCTAGCACTTGGCTACACATGTTTCTAGAGAACATTACGTTATAGTTCCTCTTTAACCATATGACCTTGTGTTAGTGATTAGTAATTAGTGAATTAGATCATGATATATAAACCTGACATGGGTTTGAAAAACAAGTTTTTCCACTCTGGCAGCTGGCAACGCAGGCAGGGTAGGACAGTCACGGGAGTAAATGCAATTAACTAGCCTGGCATGACAGTAATATATGTTTATGCGTTACAGCTGAACGCCAGGCAATCTGTTAATTACACATTTGAAAAACATATATGGAAATGTTTTGCATGCTCCTGATTGGTAATTATTTGCAGTCGTTCTTGTGATTTATGTAACCCTGCCAGATAACCCTGACTTCCACAGCAGGAGCAGTAGAACAGCATGGTAAAGAACCCACCTCCTTGAAGCTGATAAAGATGATTAGGATGATGAAGAAGCAGCAGCACAGTTCATCGCTCTCTCCTCCTATCTGCATGTTACCTATCAGCACATGTGCAGTGCAGCAGGATCCTAGTGTTGACTTTCTCTCTCTCTGTCAGTGCTGCTGTGGAGGGGACTATAGGAGACTACTATCGAGAAAAATCCAAGTGTTTCCACTAGTTGCCTTTAGATGTATATCAATCAGCCATAACTTTAGAACCACTGACGGTTAAAGTGAAAAATATTGATTATTTCATTATAATGGCATATGAAAGTCGATGGGATATATTAACCTCCCTGGCGGTATGATTCTGTCTGGAATTACGTACCAAAAGCGGTACAATTATTTTGCAAGGAAATTTGGCGTTTTATACTGTAGGCCTGTAATTTTTAGAAATAACTCACTTAAATCTGACCAAGCAAGAGTCTTGTAGGCATCCCGGGTATGATATTTTTTTTAAAACAAAATGATAAATTATAATATAATAAATAATTATAAATAATTATAACAAATAATAATATAATTATAATAAAAATTATTCAATAATGTAATCAACTCAAAATCACTGAAATTTGCTCAGTTGCAGAATTGTCGCTGTCATTATTTTTTTTTTTTTATGACGAATTTCCCCACAAATCGCTATCGCACATTTCTGTAAGTGATTATAATTTATTATTGCTGTTTTCTAGCTGATCTAAAACCATTTTTGACATAAAGGGACACTTTTGGACAATCTACAGTTTTTAGGCAGAAATGACATTTTTTATTTTATAAAAGTACATGTAGGGGACTGGGCAGACCACTAGGGACAAGGGGGGTGTGTATTTTTTACATACAGTACTGTAATCTATAAGATTACAGTATACTGTATGTAAAGTGTTTGTTTACTTTTTTGAATCTGGCGCCGTTCTCCGCTCCCGTGCGTCGTAACGTCGCAGGGAACAGAGATCGGCGGCACACGGGGAGACTGTGAATCGAGCGAGGAGGTCCCGCTCGCTCACACAGCGGGGTGGCATCGCTGGATCCAGGGACAAGGTAAGTAACTTGCCTGTGGATCCAGCGAAAGGTAAGCCGCGCCGCTGCACACTCTGCACGTCCACCCCAAGCGTGACTCGGGGTTACCGATCCTAGCATAAAAAATCAACCCCGAGTCACGCTCGGGTTTACCGCCAGGGAGGTTAAGCAGCAAGTAAATATGTTGCCCCTAAAGTTGATGTGTTGAAACCAGAAAAATGGGCATTGCTTGCCTATGGGGCTGTGCAGCCACAGACTGGTTAGGGTGCTCATGCTGACCCGTGTCCACAGTCAAAAGCAACTACAATGGACATGTGAGCATCAGAACTGGACCATAGAGCAATGCCAGAAGGTGGCCAGGTCTGATGAATAGCGTTTTCTTTTACATCATGTGGATGACTGGGGGGCAGTGTAATGATTTGGGCAATAATATAAAAAATGGTACTAAAGCGCTAATACGGTGCACATTCAAGTAAAAACAACAATCACAAACACAAAGGATGAATAAATGATAGCAGCTGCAGTCATAAAGTGGTGTGCTGATAACCAAAAAGTGAATTAAATAAATGTAACGATGAGCTACTATCAACCCTTAGTGACCCATGAATAAGTCACGTGACGTGTGACGTAACGCGTAGGGGGAGGAGCCGAGTGATACGATCAGCGGTGTTCTGAGGTTGACAGAAACCGAGTGAGGAGATCGCTCCACTGAGCTGAGTTACAGGCTGTCTCTTCTTTCTCCTGGATATGTGAGTGCATTACACCTGTGTGGCCACGCATTACGGTCTTAATATACTGCGCAATGAGTGCACCTCTGTCTGTGTTTTCTTCCATATGAGCTATTATCAAGATTCTGAACAAGAAAGTGGTAAAGCATAGTCCCTGGAACGAAGTAGCTGGATGAATTGATTTGATTACACTGAGTGATTAGACACACAGACTTTCATCTCTCTGTTTGTTGGTTTGGAGATTTATGGAACATGATTATCTATTGCTGCTTGGACTATTTTATTTTATCGATTTATTCACGCATTTTCCCTATTTATTGCACTAATTTGCACATTGACTCTGCGGAGCAGACATATATATATATATTTTTATATATATATATTGCCGCTTGGATCACATCTATTTATTGCAGGCATTTGCACACTGACTCTGCGGAGCAGTTTTAACATATTTTTATTTTCATCACTGTACTACTCACTAAGGGTCGATTGTAGCGCATCGTTACATTTATTTAATGCTTTAGGCAATGTTCTGCTGCGAAATCTTGGTCTTGAGATTCATATGGATGTTACATTGACACGCACCACCTAACTACCATTGTTGGTGATCAAGTACATCTTTTCATGGAAACAGTATTCCCTAATGGTAGTGGCCTTTTTCAGCAGAATAATGGGCCCTGCCACACTGCAAAAATGTCTCAAGAATGATTTGAGGACCACAACAACCAATTGAGCATCTGTGTGATATGCTTGAAAAACGATTCTGTTCCATGGAGGCCCCACCACCTCACCTTCCCCCTTGCGTCAGAGGGGGCGGGGTCACGTGACGGGTGGCCCCGCCTCCCCAAATAAGAAATGTCACAGCTTCAGCCGCGTCATTCGCTGGGCTGTGTCCAGCGGAGAGAGGAGGTCGGCGTGGCTGCGCTCTGGATGGATGGATCTTCTCATCGCTGGACCGGATATCACCCGTCGCTGGATACAAACAATGTTGGACCAGGGAGCTGGGACCGAGTAGATTACCACCGCTGGATTTTTTTAATTTATTTTTTTATTAATAAAGGACTTTTTTCTACGGTGTGTGTGTGTGTGTGTGTGTTTTTTTCCAACTATTTACACTTCCTTTGTGAAATGGTAGGGGTACAATGTACCCCATTACCAATTCACATAGGGGGGGCAGAATCTGGGGGTCCCCTTTGCTAAAGCGGTCTTCCAGATTCTGATAAGCCCCCCGCCCGCAGACCCCCACAACCACCGGGCAAGGGTTGTGGGGATGAGGCCCTTGTCCCCATCAATATGGGGACATCCTCCCCATGTTGAGGGCATGTGGCCTGGTACGGTTCAGGAGAGGGGGGGGCGCACTCTGTCCCCCCTCTTTTCTGCGGCCGACCAGGTTAACGTGCTCAGATAAGGGGTCTGGTGTGGATTTTTGGGGGAACTCCACGCCGTTTTTTTTTTAATTTGGGGTGGAGTTCCCCTTAAAATCCACACCAGACCTGAAGGGTCTGGAATGGATATTTGGGGGGAACCCCATGTAATTTTTTTTAAATTGACGGTGGGGTTCCCCTTAATATCCATACCAGACCTGAAGGGCCTGGTAATGGAATTTGGGGGGACCCCCATGCTATTTTTTTATTTTTTTATGAATAAATTCTCTTTGAATTGCCAGAGCCGACAACTCATTATAGCCGCAAGTCCAGTTTTAAAATACTTTTTTTCCTTTGAGAAATGACACTTTGTGCAGGGACAGTTCTAAGTACGGAAAACATGCGATATTTCACATGTCAACTTTACACCCCCCCAGGTAAGAAATTTAAAGGAATATTTCACTTTTATTGTTTCACTTTTAGCATTATTAAATTCACTGCTCCCGAAAAAACAGACGTTTTTAAAACTTTTTTTTTGCATTGATACATGTCACCTGGGACAGGACCCAGGTCCCCAAACACTTTTTAGGACAATAACTTGCATATTAGCCTTTAAAATTAGCACTTTAGATTTCAAATGTTCGAGTCCCATAGACTTTAATAGGGTTCTAAAGTTCACATGAACATTTGGTGTGTTCGCAAGTTCTGGTGCGAACCGAACAGGGGGGTGTTCAGCTCATCCCTACTTCTGACTTCCCTCTACGTAAAATATCATGGGCCAATCTGGGTCGTTTATCATTCCACACAAAACATATGAAGGCCTTCCGTATATTTCTAAAAAAGCTCTGTGGGAGTGAGATTTGCACTGTATGTAGAATATAAATTATTTTGGGTAGTATACTCATCTTTATAACACTCACTCTTCCAAACCAGGTTAGGAATTAACCCTTCCATCTCTGAAAGTCCCCCATTACCCCCATCATTAAGGCCCCATAGTTCAAGTCATACAAAAGTTTTGGGTCTGGCGTAATATGCATTCCTGAGTATATTAGAGATTTTTAATTCCATATCAAGGGATAAGAATTTTGTAAGGTCTTTGCCATAGCTAAAAGGACGTGACAGGCTAAGAGTACAGACTTCTCAAAATGTATCTTGAAATTGGACAAAACCCCTAATTTAGATACTTCTGCCATCAGCGCCGGTAATGAAGTCTGTGGGGAGGACAGATAGAATAATAGGTCATCGGCATACGCCAAGATCTTATGTTCAACTGGTCCAATTAACAGACCCTGGATATTAATATTTCTTCTTACTTTGCAAGGAAAGGGTTCCAATATCATGGCGAACAGTAGTGGAGACAATGGACACCCTAGTCTCGTACCATTGTATATTTGAAAGTAATTTGGCAATATACCGTTCACTTTCACTCTCGCTCTCGGGGCCGCATATAACGCCGATACCTATCCCATGCGATCGCCCACATTCATCCTCCTTAATACCTCTGTCATAAATACCCAATTCATCCTATCAAAAGCCTTTTCGGCATCCATTGATACTGTCACTACTGTTATCAGGGCCGTGTTGCATCCAATGAAGGATATGTAGGGCCCGAATGTTATCTCTGGCCTCACAACCCTTCATAAAGCCCGTCTGATCTGGATGTATTAGCTTTACTATATGGTCCTGAAAACGAAGGGCCAAAGTTTTAGCTATGAGCTTAGTATCAGAATTTAACATGGAAATTGGTCTATAATTGGCACAATGTTGAGGGTCCTTTCCTGGTTTAGGAAGCACCGTGATATATGCCAACAGGGCTTTTGGAGGGAGGGGGTTTGAAGCGTTAATCGAATTGAAGTAGCTACATAGTGGGGCCCCTAAACTTGAAATAAATTTATTTTAGTATAAGTCATTTGGCCCTGGGCTTTTACCCATAGCCAAGCTTGATATTACTCCATTCAGCTCCTCTATCACAATTTATTCCATCGGTCACCTCAGGTGGCAGCGATGGCAACTCCTTTTCTTCTATATTGGATCTCCGCCACTCGCCGCTCCACCGTGGTGGCCTATGGCTCGGGTTGGATAGTATATAGAGCTTCATAAAATCTATGAAATTCTGCCGCTATAGCTTGGGTTTCTACTATATTTTTATTTTGAATTGTTAAATTATGAACATGTCTGGAGTCCTGCTGTTTTTTAAGCTGTCTGGCTAAAAGCCGACCGCATTTATTTCCTTGTTCATAGAACCGGTGTGCATAATATCTAAACTTGTTTCTAGTTTTGTGATCCAGGCATTGTGTCAATTTACCTTGCAGAGTCTCCAATTTCTGACCGTCTGCTGGGCCTAAATATCTTTTATGTTTAATCTCTAATTCATTAATCCCTTCCAGCAGGTCTGTTATTTCTTTTTCTTTTTTAATCCTAGACCCTTGTGCTATCAGTTTGCCCCTAATCCCTGATTTGTGGGCTTCCCAGACAGCTTGTTTAGAGGTTTCTCCAGGCACGTTCATTTCAAAATATGTTTTTATTTTAAGGGTTAATGCCTCCACTATGCCACTATCATCCCACAGTGTCTCATTTAACCACCAGGTTCGTTCTAGGTGACCTGCAGAAACTGGAAGGAGGGTCAGGCCCCGTACACACGACCGAGTTTCTCGGCAGAATTCAGCCAGAAACTCGATGGGAGACGTATTCTGCCGAGAAAACCGGTCGTGTGTACACTTTTCGTCGAGGAAACCGACGAGCCAAAAAGAGAACATGTTCTCTATTTCCTCGTTAGTCAATGGGAAAAGTAGGCTCGCTGAGATCCTCGGCGGCTTCACAAGGAACTCGACGAGCAAAACGATGTGTTTTGCCCGTCGAGTTTCTCGGACGTGTGTACGGGGCCTTAAAGTTATAGGTGCATGCATGGTCTGAAATTGTTATTAATTCTATCGTGCATGAACGAATCCTTTCCAAGTAGAACTGATCTACCAAAAAAGATCTAAAAACGAGAGTACATGTTGTGAGTTTTAGAATAGTAACGTCTCCCCCACCCCAATCTCTCCTTCTTTCTGCTATATCGCAGAATACCTAGTCCCGTATATCGGACCTTACCTACTGGGTAAACCCTACCCTTTTGTCCACATGCTTTCATTTTTCAGTAACCGTGCACATCAAAAGGCCTCTTTAGTGAGGAGTCTGGCAGCCATTTTTTTCAAGCCTGTTTGTCATTGAGACACCTTATCGTTTTCATGCCCTGCCTAACCCCCCCCCCCCACCCTTCTCTCTAATCACAATGCCCCCTTACACTCTCTTCCCCTCCTGCACAGTCCTACATTCAGCAGGTTTCAGCCTGTTTTTTCTTCTCCAGCTGCAGATCTTGAAGATATTAACAAGAGGGTGATTACCCATTTGTAAATATGAAAAGACTCCCACTCTCTGTGAAGAACTCCAGTTGCTCCCGCCCCATGCTCTGCTGATAGGATGGCATGGTTGGCAAGGTGGTCAAGCTGGGAGGGGAGACACAGCCATGGCCACATAGCGGGAGGTGAGCAGACACCGCGGTCTGTGTAAGCTCTATCCAGACCGTGGTAGCCACTTACCTCCCGTTTGGCCTGTGTGGCCCGGTCATCAACAGGGCATGGACTGGTACCGGTCTGCGGCCTGGGGGTTTCGGACCCCTGCATTAGCCAGCTCTGTGGCCTGGCGGCCCGGTGTGCCCTATGGCCAGTGCGGGCCTGCAGGCTGTATTGAACCTCTAAGGCCGCGTACACACGGTCGGACAAAACCGATGAGAATGGACCGAAGTTCAGTTTCATCGGTCCAAACCGACCGTGTGTACGGCCCATCATTCTTTGGTCCTTCGGACCCAAATTTTAAAACTTGCTTTAAAATCGAACCGATGGACCGCTGACCGATCGGTCCAAACCAATGGTTAGTACACAAAAGCATCGGTTCAAAACCCGCGCATGCTCAGAATCAAGTCGACGCATGCTTGGAAGCATTGAATTTCGTTTTTTTTCAGCACGTCGTTGTTTTATGTCAGCGCGTTCTGACATGATCGGATTTTGAACTGATGGTGTGTACGCACATCAGACCATCAGTCTGCTTCAGCGGTGGACCGATGAAAACGGTCCGTCGGACCATTCTCATCGGATGAACCGGTCGTGTGTACAGGGCCTAAGGATTGCTGTATATGTGTCTTTATGGGCTCTGTGTTTACAAATATCTAATGTGAAAGGTGCTTTCAGCTCCATATATGGCAATTAAAATGATACTGAAAGATAGATGGTGTTACCCCATCCAAACAAATGGGGACTTTCCTACCCAACTGATACAGGTCGCTAAGACGCTGTGGCGCGTAAAACATGGACATCTCACAGCATGAAGTTATAAAATGAATGTTTTTCTATTTCCTTGCACCAAGCTGTTTTTCTTGTAACACACAAGTTCAAAGTGCATGGCAGGTGTGACAGCTCTGGGTGTGTGTTCTTTTTTTTTTTTTTTTACAAGCAGTTGAATTCTGGCTTTCACCCAGACAACCAGCCAATCAGTTCCTCATTCAGTTTCAGGTTACAACAGGTGATCATATCATATTGGAGGGAGGCGGTAATCACAGCAGGTTATAAAGACAGCCAACAATTCCATTCCACAAACTCATCTCTTGTGTCTTCCTTTATTAAGCCTGGGACTGAGAAATAGCTAAAAGGTGAGACCCGACTGGACACCAAGAATTAACTGCCATTGTTATCAATGTCATTAGAAATCTGATTCTTCAAAGAATTCCTGAGATTACACAACAGAAGGAGCTTTACATTGATTTTTTACATTAGAAAGAATGGAAAATGAAAATGAATATGATGGTGGGGATCTAGTGCCCTACCATCCATAGTGCAAGAGTTCACTTTTTGCATTATTAAGTACATATGCATGATCTATCTATCTATCTATCTATCTATCTATCTATCTATCTATCTATCTATCTATCTATCTATCTATCTATCTATCTATATATCTATCTATCTATCTATCTATCTATCTATCTATCTATCTATCTATCTATCTATCTATCTATGTATATCTATCTATCTCTACATATCTATCTATTATCTATCTAGCACCTATACTTCTGTTTCTCTATATTATATTAATCTATTAATATATCTATGTGTCTATTTATCTATCTATGTATTTTGCATGGCAGGTTTTTGCTGTCAGCTCAAAGACTAATCAGTTTCATATCGTTACATAGTATAGTTTAAACATAGTCAGGCTAGATCTTGTATCTATCTATCTATCTATCTATCTATCTATCTATCTATCTATCTATCTATCTATCTATCTATCTATCTATCTATCTATCTATCTATATCTTGCCTATTTTCCCACTGTCTGTCATCTGTTAATCTACATATTTGTCAATCTATTTGACTGATGGAAAATGGATAGATAGATAGATAGATAGATAGATAGATAGATAGATAGATAAATAGATAAATATAAACACAGTGAAATGAATAGATTGACAAATATGTAGATTAACAGATGACAGACAGTGGGAAAATAGGCAAGATATAGATGTTTATATTTCTCTATCTATCTATCTATCTATCTATCTATCTATCTATCTATCTATCTATCTATTTATCTATCTATCTATCTATCCATCTATCTGTCTATCTATCCATTTTCCATCAGTCATTTTGTCCACATATTACCACCTATCATCTATACATCTGTCCATTTTCAATCTATCTTTCTAATGATCTATCTATCTATCTATCTTTCTCTTTTGCATGGCTGATTTACATAGTTAGTCTGGTTAAAAATATCATTCTATCTATATTTTTCTGTTTTATCCATCATCATCATATCATAATATCTTTGAATATCTATCTATTATCTAATTAACCAGTGTCCCTCCATCTGCTAATCTGAGTATTTGTTTGTCTGCTTACCGTCTATCTGTCTAGTTCTCTATATTCTATTGTTCGGTCTATCTATCTATCTATCTATCTATCTATCTATCTATCTATCTATTTATCTCTCTGTGATTTCTGTATTTGTCCATTTCTGTCTTTTTTCTATTATCTATATATCTATCTGTCTGTCTATCTATCTATCTATCTATCTATCTATCTATCTATCTATTATGTATCTATCCATTTCCCATCAGTCATTTTGTCTCTCTATTTTACCACCTGTCATCTCCGAATCTGTCCATTTTTTCAATTCATCTTTCTATGTAATGATATTTCTATCCGTCTATCTATCTATCTATCGCTCTATTTTGCATGGTAGATCTACATAGTTAGTCTAGTTAAAAATGTCAGTCTATGTCTATTTTATCTATCATCACATCATCATACCTATGTATATCTATCTATTATCTATTTACCTACTGTCTACAATATGTTACTCTAAGCATTTGTATGTCTATTTACCATCCATCTTGCTATTTCCCTATATGCTATTAATCTGTTTGGCTATCTATCTATCTATCTATCTATCTATCTATCTATCTATCTATCTATTTATCTATGTGTTTATCTATGTCTCTTTTTGTCTCTCTGTAGTTTATGTATCTGTCTATTTCTTTTTTCTTTTCTTTCTTATTATCTATCCATTTTCTATCAGTGATTTGTCTCTCTTTTTATCCATAATTCTATCTATTTTCTCTTTATCTTTCTATTCATCAGTATATCATTCTGTCATCTATCTATCTATCTATCTATCTATCTATCTATCTATCTATCTATCTATCTATCTATCTATCTATCTATCTATGTAATATGAAGGGACAGTACATCTGAGTACATGTAATGTTCCTGAGAATATCAATCCTATGCTGTTATTTGCAGGTTGCTGTAAAACTGATAATATGATGCAGTGATTGTGAATTACTCCGGTTTTCTTGGCAAGCTGTGTTTGCAGGCAGAAAAAAAGTTTTCTTTGTATCAATATCTCCATATCTCCATAGTGACATTAAACCTTAATTCTTGGTTCCAGACTACAGCTAAAAAGCAACCAATATTTTTGTATTTTTTTGTATTTTATTCCTGCTATTTGCGAATCTTCTGGCTTTGACTCTTTCTATGTTATTTACCTTGAACAAGTATCCAGTTGAGAAAAGAGACAAGAGATTTGGATACTTGTCCCATAGGGACTCCATACAGGACAATGGCCCAGATTCAGTAAGAATTGTGCCTAAATTACGGAGGCACAGGGCAACGATTTTGCCCTGCGCCCCCGCAAATTTGCGCCGCTGCCCTCGATTCACGGAGCAGTAGCTCCGTAAATTGCGAGGGCGCGCCGGCAAAATTGCCCGGCGTAAGCGCGCGCAATTTAAATGATCCCGCAGGGGGCGGGAATCATTTAAATTAGGCGTAAAGCGCATGCGCCGTCGGGAAACTTTCCCCATTTAGGCTGCAGTCGGCGGTACGATGTTCCTGAATCAGGAGCATTCGCAACGCCAGCGCAAGCAAGCAATTGCGCTGCGTAACTATGGTTACGCAGGCGCAATTGCTCTCTGAATCCGGGCCAATGATTGCAGTTGTGCTGTATTAGAATGCATGTTGCAGTATAACGTATGTAATGACATGGGGGTTGATTTTCTAAAGGCAAATAGACTGTGCACTCTGCAAATGCATTTGCTCCAGAGATTAGTAAATGAGGTAAGGCTTCACTTTGCAAAGAATAACCAATCACATGCAGGAACAAAATAATAAAAAAATGCATTTTTGCTTGCACATGACTGGATGACGGAAGTCAGCAGAGCTTTTGCTCATTTACTAAGCTCAGAAGCAACTTGCAAAGTGCACAATCTATTTGCCTTTAGTAAATCAGGTCCAGGTAGAGATCAGCATGTTGTAATTGTTTGTGAAGGACACAGTTGGTCAGACTGGTATAAATCAGACATAAATATGACTCATGCTCTTTATGGTTTAAATGTCCCTGCAAATATAAACCAGGAGTATTCTCACCCTCATAAGCTGTAGGGTGACCACATTTCCAAACTACCATTCAGGGACACCCCCCTTCCCAAAAATCAGCTTGTGCCGCAACGAATCACAGCACAGTGATTGGACACAAGAGGCAGGATTTATGATTTCTCCAATCACAAGCAGGGGGAGGAAGATTGTGCTCCTCCAGGCATTCCCGGCCAGAGCAAGTACCGTCAGTGAGTAAAGCAGTGATGTGGCGGCCTTTTTTGGGGGCATCAGATTGGCCGGGGGGGGGGGGGGGGGGTTGGTTGTGTCAGTTTCATTCCAGGACATTGTATTGTCCTGGAATGAATGTGCCCGGGACAGACCTGCAAATTGCGGGACTGTCCCGGGCAATCCGGGACACATGGTCACCCTAGGGAGCAGGGGACACTGGAGCAACAGAGCGTCACACCTGGCCCATAGCACCTGCAGTATCTGTGTCGTAGTATGTGCTATGTAATAAGAGATAGGTCTTCTCTATGCAGGAATGTGGAGATGGATTGTTTACCTTTCGAGTGGAATTTTACAGATTGAATTTACCTGTGGATGTGTCATTGATAGCTCCTGCTCCACTCGTTTCATTTATTTGCTATTGTAATCGCTTGCTATTGCTATATCACTATACACCTTATGTGTTTTATATATATATATATATATATATATATATGTATATATATATAGATATATATATATATATATAGATATATATAGATATATATTATTATACAGGATTTATATAGCGCCAACAGTTTGCTTATATATATATATATATATATATATATATATATATATATATATATATATATATATATATATATATATATATATATATATATATAATGGTGGCCAACTCCCATCACAAATGCTACCTAATTGTAACTGTAGGTAGAATCCACAATTCACAGCAGATATAATATTTAAAGCGGGAGTTCACCCTAAAAAAATGTTTTAACCTTAGATTGAGGCTCATTTTGTCTAGGGGAATCGGCTATTTTTTTTAAAATCGAAGCCGTACTTACCGTTTTAGAGAGAGATCTTCTCCGCCGCTTCCGGGTATGGTCTTCGGGACTGGGCGTTCCTATTTGATTGACAGTCTTCCGACAGGCTTCCGACGGTCGCATCTATCGCGTCACGAGTAGCCGAAAGAAGCCGAACGTCGGTGCGGCTCTATACGGCGCCTGCGCACTGACGTTCGGCTACTTTTGGAAAATAGTGACGCGATAGATGCGACCGTCGGAGGCCTGTCGGAAGACTGTCAATCAAGAAGGAACGCCCAGTCCCGCAGCCCATACCCGGAAGCGGCGGAGAAGATCGCTCTCTAAAACGGTAAGTACAGCTTTGATTTAAAAAAAACTACCCGATTGCCCTTGACAAAATGAGCATCAATCTAAGGTTAAAAAAGCTCATTTCCGGGTGAACCTCCACTTTAACTCCAATAGGCTGCCCTATGAAGAGCAACAAAACCTCCAAAGTAGCTCATGTAGCTCTTTTGTCACCAAACTTTGCATATTTTACGCGTTTTAACACCCGCATAAATGAGCATCTGCTTGTTGCGTTTTGGGGTGCTTAGGAAAGTGAAAGTCACTAAACTTTCAGCGTTCAATGTCAATACACAATCTGGCGCAGGGGAAATAAAAAATCTTTGCTACTATATTTTTTGGTATTATAAATCAAATAATTGAACACAGATTCAACCTATTTAGTAACATGTATTTTGCTAAGTGAACAGCATTGACTTCTCCAGTAAATCTAACTCACTAAAAAAGATTATTCTATGGAGTTGATTTACTAAAACTGGAGAGTGCAAAATCTGGTGCAGCTGTGCATGGTGGCCAATCGACTTCTACCTTCAGCTTGTTCGATTAAGCTTTGACAATAAAACCTGGAGGCTGATTGGTTTCTATGCAAAGCTGTACCAGATTTTTGCACCAGGTGACAGCGCACCACTGGAGGGCTTTGTTCTAAGGTAAGTTTTGCATATTGTGCTGGTATGCAATGCATACTAGCACATCATGCCATTACCTTGCAGGGTATGTTATTTTTTTTAAATCAGTAGTTTACTACTGCTTTAAATTGGTTGTAAAGCCAGAAGATTTTTTTTAATGCATAGCCCTCTGATTCCTGTTGTACTAAATTGTAATGTAACTGTAATGTCTGCCTTTATTTTGTTAAGCGCTGCGCAAACTGTTGGCGCTATATAAAATCTGTATAATAATAAGTAATAATAATTAAGATAAAAACCCTTCTGTGTGCAGCAGCCCCCCTAATACTTACCTGATCCCATCTTGATCCAGCAATGTTGCAGGTGTGTCTCGGTGGCTGCCTGGGACTCTCCCTCCTCATTGGCTGAGACGGCAGCGTGGCGCCATTGGTTCCCAAAGTCAGTGAGCCGATGAGAAGAAAGGATGGGCGGGGCTGAACCGTGGCTCCGTGTTTGAATGGACACACAGAGCAGCAGCTCGGCTCGGGTGCCCCCATACCATGCTCCTTGTCCTGGGGGCACTTGGCAGGAGGAAGGGACCAGGAGCTCTGGTGGAGGACCCGAGAAGAGGAGGATCGGGGCTGCTCTGTGCAAAACCATTACACAGAGCAAGTTCATATAACATGTTTGTTATTTTTAGATAAAAAAAGCTGAGACTTTAGTATCTCTTTAAGAATATGGAAGCACTTGAATGCCCACGCCTGGTAACAAGTTTACTTGAAGCTGACCATACACATTTCAATGTTTTTACTCTATCTTTCAGCCCATCCAAAAACTATGTAGTGCAAGAACCTGCCTGGCTGAATGCAAATGTATGCAACATCTCATTTCTTTTCGTTAACTCTTAAAGTGGAGTTCCACCCATAAATATAACATAAAAAAATGTCATTAGTCCTTTAAGAATTTTTTTTTTTTTTTTAGATGCCTTCAAAGTGTTGTTGCTAGGCAGAATAGTTAATCTTCCCTCTTCCTGCACCTAGGTGCTTAAGCTTCCTAACCTACACCACACAGACTCCTGGGAATGTAGTGGGTGTAACTTTCCAGGAGTCTGTGCACTCCCCAGTCTCGAAGAATCATGTGACTTGGACAGTACAGGTGCTGAAACCTGATCTGAAACCTATTACACTGCTTGTGCAGCACTGAGCATGTGCGAGATCTGCAAGGCTGAAATCCAGGAAGTCATACAGTCTGGCTTCATGATGCCCACACTTAAGATGGCCCCAGTCAATTTCTATTTTATAAAGTGTCTAAATGCTGTAACAACCTAACAAAACGGACCTTAGTTTACAGACTAACTTTACTAGACTACATTAAGCTTGTGTATTACAGGGGTATTTATATTTAAAAAGTGAAATTGTGGCCGGAACTCCACTTTAAATAGATGTTACATAGATTGTATTACTATTTTTCAAATCCGTGTATGGCAGCATGGGAGCCATGGAACACGACTTCTGGCTCCTGTTCTTTACATTGACAGCCATTGTTAATACAGTAGACTCTGTCCAGTTGCTTGGGGAATGGATGTTTCTGTAAAAAGGGGGTGGCAGGGACGGACTGACCATTGGGGCTCTCGGCCACTGCCCGAGGGCCCCATGCCACTAGGGGGCCCCATCAGGATTGCCAGGCTCAATAAAACCAGGGACAGTATGTACAAATCTGTGTTTTTTTTAGATCTGTCCCTGATATGTCCGAAACCGACATGCTTTCGATGTGAAAATCCTGAGATTTTAGCTGCCCTGCCTCTGCACTGCCTCCTGGCATGGTGGCCATCTGTAAGCCCAGGGGCCCCATAATCTTCTATTGCCTGGGGGCCCCATGAGTTGTCAGTCCGCCCCTGGGGGGTGGGCAAAATAATAGAAACATCTAGAAATACTAATCACCCAACAGGGAGTAGGGCCACCTTTGGAACAGCTCCAATCCCTCTTAGAATGCTGTCATGCAAGTCCTGAGTGTGTGCTGAAATTTTGCACCATTCTTTTAGAAGAAAAGCCTTCACTTGTCTTAAGGATGAAGAAGGAGGGGCTCCTGAACTTCAATTTTAAGTATGTAAAGGCAAAACTTGTTTTTTGTTTTCAATAAAGTGGGGCAAGGGTTAGACCTTAGTCTTTTTTTTGTGATTCGTCACCGAGACAGAGGGGTTAATTTACTAAAGCTAGAAAGTGCATAATCTGGTGGAGCTTTGCAAAGAAGCCGATCAGCTTTTTTTTCTCAAAGCTTAAAGCGGAGGTCCGACTTTAAAAAATAAATAAAAATAAATCAGCAGCTACAAACATTGTAGCTGCTGACTTTTAATAAGCACACTTACCTGTCCAGGTTGCCCGCGATGTCGGCCGCCCGAGGCAGATCCGTCCCTTGGACCGGGTCCCGGCGCCGCCATCCTCACTAAGGGAAACAGGCAGTGAAGCCTTACGGCTTCCCTGCCCGTTTTCCTACTGCGCATGCATGAGTCGCACGGCTCGTGCATGCGCGAGTCGCGTGCCTATTTGTGAATGGGAACACCGTCCTGTGTGTCCCAGAAGGCAGCGCGCCTCCATTTCCCAGGAGGCTTCGCGAGGAGGAAAACACAGAACCTCACCGCGGAAGAGGAAGAGGCAGATTAGGACAACCTGCCTAGTAACAGCAATTTCTGGTAGGTATAACAGTTTTTTTATTTATTCTAGCCTTTTTAGCTATTTTTTTTTTTAGGCTGGACCTCCACTTTAAAGCGGGAGTTCACCCATACATTTTTTTCCCCCTTAGATTGATGCTCATTTTGTCTAGGGGAATCGGCTAGTTGTTTTAAAATCGAAGCTGTACTTACCATTGTAGAGAGCGATCTTCTCCGCCGCTTCCGGGTATGGTCTTCGGGAGTGGGCGTTCCTATTTTGATTGACAGGCTTCCGACGGTCGCATCCATCGCGTCACGAGTCATTTCGGAAAATCATGACGCGATGGATGCGACCGTCGGAAGACTGTCAATCAAAATAGGAACGCCCAGTCCCGCAGCCCATACCCGGAAGCGGCGGAGAAGATCGCTCTCTACAACGGTAAGTACAGCTTCGATTTTAAAACAACTAGCCGATTCCCCTAGACAAAATGAGCAGGAATCTAAGGTTAAAAAATGTTAGTTCCGGGTGAACCTCCACTTTAATTTAACAAGCTGAAAATAGAAGCTGATTGGCCACCATACACAGCTGCATGAGATTTTGCACTCCAGTTTTAGTAAATCAACCCCAGAGAGGGCAATCCCAAATATTATGCCGCGTACACACGACCGTTTTTCATGTCATGGAAAAAACAACGTTTTTCTCGACTTGACTCCTCTCAAGTCTGCCTTGCATACACACGATCCTGTGACATACAACACGTACAATGGCACTATAAAGGGGAAGTTCCATTCGTATGGCACCACTCTTTGGGCTGTTTATGCAAATTTCCCTTCTCATAACTTGCTTCTGAGCATGCACGTTTTTTTTTCCTATCGTTAAAGCCTACACACGACCATTTTTCTTGACGAGAAAAACGACGAGAAAAAATAGAGCATGTTCTAAATTTTTTATGCCCATTTTTCATGTCGAGAAAAATGCTCTGGAGCCTACACACGATCGTTTTTAACGACCAATTTTAAAAATGGCATTTTTCTCGTCATGAAAAACGGTCGTGTGTACATGGCATTAGAGTTGTCATCAGAGCAAGAGATAAGAGTATATCATCCAATAGGGACCAATGTGACAACTAAGATGGAAAATCCCTAAGCAAAGAAAAAAAAGATTTTCTCTCTCTCTTTCTGTTGAGTATAAAGCAGTGGTCATCAACCCTGTCCTGGCCAGGTTTTATGTATTACCTTGGGGAGATGCAGACGAGAATACTGCAATCCAGGGCTCAAGTCCTGCAGGAACGCATGGGAACGGAGTTCCTGCACTTTTTTCACAGCAGGAACTCAGTTCCCTTTGCAGGACTAGAGCAGCCGAGAGCAGCCGCCCAAGCCGACTGAGCAGCAAATGATATCCCCTGTGGTGTATTTCAGTTATCTTGCAAACCTGGCCTGTTAGTGGGCCCTGAGTACAGGGGTGATGATCACTGGTATAAAGGACAGAAAGTCATAGTTACATAGTTACATAGTTACATAGTTAGTCAGGTTGAAAAAAGACACAAGTCCATCCAGTTCAACCACAAAAAAATAAACAAACAAAATAAAAAACACAATACAATCCCATACACCCAACTCCATACCCACAGTTGATCCAGAGGAAGGCAAAAAACCCCAGCAGAGCATGATCCAATTTGCTACAGCAGGGGAAAAAATTCCCTCCTGATCCCCCGAGACGTCAGTCTCAAGTCACTTCCTAACTCTATGCAAAACAAAAAATATGGCTACTGTAGCTGCTGACATTAAATATAAGAACACTTACCTGTTCAGGGATCCAGCAAAGTCAGCACCTGAACCGATTTCTCAATCAGCTTTGGGTGCAGGTGATGGCATCTTAGATAAGAAAACTGTCATTGAAGCCTTGCAGTGTCCGGCTCACCCGAGCCCCTGTTTTACTTACCTGAGCCCCAAATTACCGTGGGCGCGATCCCGCATCGCTTTCCCCACGGCTTGTCGGCTCTTCATTGGATAGATTGATGGCAGCGCAACCACTGGCTCCTGCTGCTGTGAATCAAATCCAATGACGGGGCAGGACCGAGTCATACACACGGTGGCTATGTACGCCGAGTGTATCACACGGGAGCGTGCCCGCAGGGTAACCTCCTCGGGAGAGAGCTTCCCAGAGGGGGTTAGCTATTGCGGGGAGGAGCCGCGAGAGCCGCCGTGGAACCCCAGAAGAGGACCACTCTGAGGACAGGGCCACTCTGTGCAAAACGAACTGCACAGTGGAGGTAAGTATGATATGTTTGTTATTTATTTATTTTTTTAAACTGAACCTGTAGTATCCTTTTAATTATCCAATGACGGGCAAGGGCAGGTCCTTAACCAAGATGGTTCACTGAGACTGCAGTGGCGAGACATAGGGGTTGATTTACTAAAGGCAAATAGACTGTGCACTTTGCAAAGTTGCCCTCTGCAAGTGCAGTTGCTCCAGAGCTTAGTAAATGAGGTAAGGCTTCACTTTGCAAAGAGTACCCAATCACTTGCAAGATTTTTTTTTTTTAAACAGCATTTTTTGTTTGCACATGATTCGATGATGAAGTCAGTAGAGGTTTTGCTCATTTACTAAGCTCTGGAGCAACTTTGCGACGTGCACAGTCTATTTGCCTTTAGTGAATCAACTCCTGAGTGTATTTATTAAATGAACCCCATAAAGTCAGGTACTTCATTCTTCTATCTAGCAGGAAAGAGTACATCTCCGCACTGCCAAAACAGGATTGCAAACATTTTGGCTAGCAGAACAAGTCATTAACTCATTATAGTAGGGTTGTCCCGATACCACTTTTTTAGGACCGAGTACAAGTACCGATACTTTTTTTCAAGTACTCGCCGATACCGAATACCGATACTTTTTTTTAAATGTGTCCCCAAATGCAGCCATGTCCCCCACGAATACAGCCATGTCCCCCACGAATGCAGCCATGTCCCCCATATATGCAGCCATGTCCCCCACATATGCAGCCATGTCCCCCATATATGCAGCCATGTCCCCCACATATGCAGCCATGTCCCCCATATATACAGCCATGTCCCCCATATATGCAGCCATGTCCCCCACATATGCAGCCATGTCCCCCACATATGCAGCCATGTCCCCCACATATGCAGCCATGTCCCCCCACATATGCAGCCATGTCTCCCCATACCTAGATGCCGCCATCGCCGCCGCCGCCTCCAAGTTAATCAGCGTGCGGGGAACATTACAGCTTTCATTTGAATAGCTGTCTGTACCCCGCCGTGCCGCGTATAGACACTCCCCCTTGCTCGGGATTGGATGGGTGATCTGCACTTTGATAGACAGATCACCTGTCCATTAGCCGGCGGCAGCTGCAAGTACTCCCGCAAATGCTTAGTATCGGTCCCGATACCGATACTGGTATCGGTATCGGGACAACCCTACATTATAGGCATCGGTGTATTTACTGCAGCTGCTTGCCTGGTGCTCGGCTATAGGCTGGATTCAAATATCCACATGCATTACTGCAATGCATGGTAATGCACATGACATTAATTTTGAATGGCATCCACCCACCTCGACCAGCTTCGTTTGGGTTCACCACAAAAGCTCTCTTCCTCGGTATACAAAGAAAAAGAGCCGCTGCTCCAGGTGTATGATGATAACCTGAGGTGGAATGTTTCGTAGAGTGCCAGCCCTGGCCCGCCTCCGTGGGAAACTTGTAAGAAAAGAAATGGCTGCACATCCAGGAATTCTGATTGCCTTTTATTGTTCAAAGTGATGACACCAAAGACACCAACACGAGGTCACGTGACCTCGTGTTGGTGTCTTTGGTGTCATCACTTTGAACAATAAAAGGCAATCAGAATTCCTGGATGTGCAGCCATTTCTTTTCTTACAACTCTCTTCATCAGTAGAGGGACCAGGCACATCATTGGCTCTGCAGAAGCCCTGCCTGCCCTCCAAGGACTACATAGTGATCTATGTAGAATTCCTGGTGGCTATGTATTTTTTCAGTTACAGAAGTCACCACCGTTAAAAGCTGAATTAAAAAAATTGCGACCAGGCGGGCTCTTTATTGCAGAAGAGGCATGCAAGATCTTTTCTGTAATGAAATATAACTACCTGCCTGTTGCAGTTTTCTTTAAAATGTACACAGAGCTGTGAACACGCTGGAGTTAAGTCACCCCACACTGGGCAACCAAGACGGCTGAAGACCAGCACCTGGAGGAATCCAGGGAGAAGATACCAGCACCGTGAGGAACCTTGTGGATGTTGGACCATTGGAGAGAAGATAAGTATTGTGGACTTTGGGAGTAGAATGGGAATCCAGTAGGGGTGCAATTATATGCTGCCTCCCACCAACTACCAATGTGAGCAGGTGCAAATTTTGCCAAATTTTTATATGAATCCTAGTGACGCCCCTGGTAGAGACCACAACAGATAGTGCCATGCAAATACTAAAGACAGAGATGTACAGTCACCAGTACTCTAGATGTATGTTTCCCGCATTTATTGTGGAAACAATGTCATACAAGTCAGAAATGGCCAATAGAATATGTAAAGGGACATATTCTGGATGTTAGAAACCCATGTTTATAGACAGTCATAAAAACCCAAAGCTCTTTCGGACCAAGAGGCATGATGTTGGATGCCAGTGATGACCATTGGTGATTTATCCTTCCCATTAACGTGCTGGAATGATTGTTTCAATGTTCTTGTTGTTCTTTTATGTTTGCCATTACTATTCACATTTTCATTTCAATAAATGAGTACAGTAAAACCTTGGTTTGAGAGTAACTTGGTTTGAGAGCGTTTTGCAAGACAAGCAAAATGTTTAATTTTGCCTTGATATACAAGCGATGTCTTTATATACAAGTAGCGTCATGTCACAACTGAGTATAAAAAAGAAGAAAGGAGCCTCTAAGTGTAGCAATATGGTTACATTTAACCCCCTTAGCGGTATCCCCGAGCGTGACTCGGGGTGGTTTTTCAATGCTAGGATCGGTATCCCCGAGTCACGCTCGGGGTAGATGTGCAGAGCGTGCATTGGCGCGGCTTACCTGCTCACAGCATCCACAGACAAAGTTACTTACCTTGTCCCTGGATCCTGCGATGCATCCCCGCTGTGTGAGCGAGTGGGTCCTCGCTCGATTCACAGTGTCCCCGTGTGCCGCCGATCTCCGTTCCCTGCGACGTTACGACGCACGGGGGCGGAGAACGGCGCCAAATTCAAAAAAGTAAACAAACACATTACATACAGTATACTGTAATCTTATAGATTACAGTACTGTATGTAAAAAATGCACACCCCCCTTGTCCCTAGTGGTCTGTCCAGTGCCCTACATGTTCTTTTATATAATAAAAACTGTTCTTTCTGCCTGCAAACTGTAGATTGTCCATAGCAACCAAAAGTCTCCCTTTATGTCAAAAATTGTTTTAGAGCCGCTAGAAAACAGCGATAATAAATTATAATCACTTGCAGAATTGAGCGATAGCGATTTGTGGGGAAATTCGTCATAAAAAAATAAAAGTAATGGCAGCGACAATTCTGCAACTGAGCAAATTTTTGTGATTTTGAGTTGATTACATTATTGAATAATTTTTATTATAATTATATTATTATTTGTTATAATTATTTATAATTATTTATTATATTATAATTTATAATTTTGTTTTTAAAAAAAATTCATACCCGGGATGCCTACTAGACTCTTTTTTGGTCAGATTTAAGTGAGTTATTCCTAAGAATTACAGGCCTACAGTATAAAACGCCAAATTTCCTTGCAAAATAATTGTACCGCTTTTGGTACGTAATTCCAGACAGAATCATACCGCCAGGGAGGTTAATGAAGGTACAACATTTAGCAACTTATTGCTACACTTAGAGGTGCTTCTCTTCTCTTTTATACCCTGTAAAAAAAATGCTTTGATATACAAGTGCTTTGGATTGCAAGCATGTTTCGGGAACAAATTATTTTCGCAATCCAAGGTTTTACTGTATATGTATTTGGCGAGGCCAGCACACTCAGGGATTGATTTACTTAAGGGAAATAGACTGTGCAGTTTGAAAAGTGCAGTTACACTCTGCAATTGAGAGAGCAGAGCTTAGGAAATTAGGTAGACTTCACTTTGCAAAAAATACCCAATCACGTGCAAAGAAAATAAAAAAACAGCAGTTTTGCTTGCACATGATTGGATGATGGAAGCCAGCAGAGCTTCTGCTTATTTACTTATTTATGGAGCAACTGCACTTGCAGAGTTCACAGTCTATTTGCCATTAGTAATTCAACCCCTCTGTACCTTCTTCTGTGTGTAACTTTTTATACCTGAGACTTCATGCATTCTTTGTTACTAATTTAAGAAAAATGCTTTTGATCCCCTATCTGCATTAGATTAAATGTCAGCAT
The DNA here is from genome assembly GCF_905171775.1 of Rana temporaria. Lineage (NCBI taxonomy): Eukaryota > Metazoa > Chordata > Amphibia > Anura > Ranidae > Rana > Rana temporaria. The sequence goes on along the minus strand of NC_053500.1, from coordinate 117,679,314 downwards.
ATTTGTGGAATCTGGATGGGCCGGTTCCATGAAATGTGAAGGGTTTTTGTTTAAATTTAAACCCAGCTGTGACAGCCCTGGAGCTTAAAGTGAAGTGTTAAGTGAAATTGTCCACAAACAGGTGTATTTAAAGACACGCATTCTGTGCCAACCGAGTGTCTAGTGCCGATTGTTGTAATAGAAAAAAAAAATCAAAACAAAAACATTGCGAACAAAACCTTTGACCCGTCTAACCTTTTTACGTTTCCTCCATAAAAATCCATGGAAACCAAGCATGCTTCAACCTAGTGCAACCTTTTTATGGTAAAGCAATAATGTAGAAAGGTCAACTATTAGTAAATCATTTGCACGCATTGTGTATATGGTTTTTAAAGTAGATATAAACACATTTACTAAAATCTCATATAATCTTTAACATGTTAAAGGAGAAGTACAGCCAAAGCTCATTTGACTGTACTTGACCTGTGGATTTCAGCAGTGTAGATCATTCTGCAATCCCGTGACCCATTTTCAGCTGACAGCGGGCTGTAGTACGCTGTCTGCTAACGTCAAAGAGCCGGTCCAGGCTCGGGCATGATCGTGACAATGAAGGTGGGATCTGCCCACATGCCTGGACAGGCCCCCGGCTCAGCCTCTGCCCACATGCCTGGACAGGCCCCCGGGTCAGCCTCTACCCACATGTCGCTCCCGGCCCCTCCACAGCTCAGCGCTCCAGTGAGCGAAGGTGGGGGTCAGAGCAGACAGCGGTGACTGACAGACAGCAGCTTTCTGCTTAGGGAGCCCTGAGAACCGAGCGATCAGCAGTGTTCGGTCACCCGGTGAGCATCCACCTAGGTAAGTATGATTCTGCAAAAAAATTATAATAATTTCTGATACTATTAAACCTGCAGCTTTTGTTTAAAATAATACCTGGTAATCCTGCTATGAAGGTCCTTTCTGTTATAGGGTGACAATGTTCAGTCCTTGACTCCCAACTGTGCTTTAGTGTTGTCACCATGTCACACGGCCTTGACAACAAGTGGCCGTTTCAACAGGCATTATTTGGGGTCCCAGTTGTCAGTATCAGGAAATCTGCTTTAGGGGATGCTGTGCAGTCATCACTGGAGGGCATGTAGGCAGGAAAAGGCTGCATGAGATCAGATTTAACAATGAGATTTAACTGCCTCTTCTGCAGCCCCAGTGTAAAAGCCTGAGTTCTTTCACACTGGGGCGGCACGCTTGCCGGACGGAAAAAAAAGTCCTGCAAGCATGCATAAATGTAAATGTGCATCTGATGCCCATAAGACCAATGAGGTCTGTATTTTCAATTTCAACACAATATGATTGATTTATAATTATGAGGGACATATGCCTTATTACATCTGTCAAGGGGAATTGTGTGCAAAGCTGCAGAATAGAAGATGAACCAATGTCGATACTAGCTGTTACTTTGGGTGATAGGTTTGGATTTTTGCTTTAGTTAAAAAAAAAAAAATGTCAATAATGTTTTATTTCTTTTTTTGTAACAAATAAAATAACCAAAAGTATATCATAACATATAAACAATTATACAAAGAAAGTATAAATATCAGTTACAGCAATTCAAATCATATAACACTATAATACATAATTTTTTTAAATTGGGTGTTTAGATATAGCATATAAGTATTATTGAAAGCCCAAAATATTAAATGCAAAATAAATATTCAAATAAATAAAAGAGAAGTCTAGGAACAGGGATTAAAAAATTAGATGGCGAATTCCCTTAATAGAAGTTGACAAAAACCAAATTAAACTCTGGATTACTGTAACATGCACAATTTACATTTATGAAAATTTGTACCTAAAGTCAGACAAAATACTGTACAATTTTTTGTTGTTCATGAATTTATTTAATCTTAAATTCACATAGGAGAAATTGACAACCTGCTGCTTCCAAGCTCTAGCAATAGATTGTATCACTGCAAGAAGGGAAAAGGTAGCTAATTTCTGTTGCGTTTTAGGTATGGATTCTATCTTTACATGTAAAAGGGTTATTCATGCATTTAGTGCATTTATTATTGAAAAACAATAGACATTAAATAGAAAACTTCTTTACAAAAATTGTTCATTACAGGGCAAGACCACCATAGTTCATATTTTCAATCTCACCACATTCCAGCAATCACACATTGAAATAATTTGGAGTAAAGTGAGTTAATCTAGCTGGCGTCAAATACCAACCAATCAGCACTTTATATGCCCTATAGTATTTATATTAGTAGAATATGTTGAGGCTTTTATTATTCTTGAGAGGTTTTGATAACAAGTTTTTCTGTACATCTATAAAACAATAGGAACAATATATAATTTTTTTCAATTTACCAATGGAATTATACAAGACACTTTAAGAATTTTATGTATGATAAAAAAAAGCATTGGTGGTCCATGATTTCAAAGCACTGGAGTTTTCACGAGAGGAGGGGGGAGGGGAATTGTCTTGGATTGTAGCGAGTGAAAGAGCCAGTGACATACATTTATTGGCTTATTTGTGAGAATCCCATAGTTTTTAAACTGTGTAATAGCAAATTACTCTTTTTTATGGTCTACATTTGGGAAGAATCCATAAAATTGAAGATTGGAATGTGTGACCAAAATACGTTTTTAAAAGAAACCTACAGCGGAATATCTTCTTTGGAATGTAGTAATGAAAATTTGGTGATTTGGGCAGAAATATAGTATTTGTTTAACCACTTAAGGACCGGACCATAATGCTGCCTAAAGACCCAAGGTGTTTTTACAGTTCGGGACTGCGTCGCTTTAACAGACAATTGCGCGGTCGTGCGACGTGGCTCCCAAACATAATTGGCGTCCTTTTTTCCCCACAAATAGAGCTTTCTTTTGGTGGTATTTGATCACCTCTGCGGTTTTTATTTTTTGCGCTATAAAAAAAAATAGAGCGACAATTTTGAAAAAAATGCAATATTTTTAACTTTTTGCTATAATAAATATCCCCCAAAAACATATATAAAAAAAAAAATGTTCCTCAGTTTAGGCCGATACGTATTTATCTACCTATTTTTGGTAAAAAAAATCGCAATAAGGGTTTATCGATTGGTTTGCGCAAAATTTATAGCGTTTACAAAATAGGGGATAGTTTTATTGCATTTTTATTAATTTTTTTTTTTTTTACTACTAATGTGGCTGTAGGAATGACGTCATCGATCGAGTCTCCCTATAAAAGGGATCACTCGATCGATGCAGCGCCATAGTGAAGCACGGGGAAGCCGTGTTTACATACGGCTCTCCCCGTTCTTCAGCTCCGGGGAGCGATCGTGACGGAGCGGCTATAAACAAATAGCCGCGCCGTCGTCCCGGATCGCTCCCCGAGGGGACCCGACCGCCGCAAGTCGCGGGGGGGGGGGTCCCGATCGGACCCCCCACCCACGTCTAGGCAGGGACGTACAGGTACGCCAATGTGCCTGTACGTGCCATTCTGCCGACGTATATGTACATGCGGCGGTCGGGAAGGGGTTAAAGCAGGGCTGTTTTTCTCAAACAATAGGTGCTGGAACTCAACCATGACCCAAAACCCCTCCACCCTACACACACCCTCCAAATAACATCAAATAGTGGGTGTGGTCAGTCAAATTTCACGAACAGTAGGAGGGTTTTAAAAGGGGCATTAAATACCAGAGTGCAGAGCTATCACTTGTAAACACAGAAACCAGACTTCTGTATTTACAAGTAATTGATGAGCAGGCACCAAGGGTCTGAGCCAGAGGTGGTGGAACTGAGTTCCACCAAGTTCCCCCTGAAAAAAAGCCCTGGTTTAAAGTATTTTTTTTGTTTCTGCGGCATTTGAATACTTATATTTGACCTGTCTTGTGCTATCTTTTTACAGATGAAGCTGTTGCTGGCTCTGATCTTCATCTTGATGTATATGGAATGTGAAGGAAAACAGAATCACAGATGCAAAAACCCCTCTGAGGAACATTTGAGGAGTAAGCTCGAAAGACTGGCACCTGATTCCCTGCATCTCATCAGGCAAGACAATGTGCCGGACATTAAGATGAAAAAATGCCCTTCCAGCATCAATATTTCATCCGAGCTGATGCAGGACAGAAGTATTTCTCCCTGGTCCTACAGGTAAAAAAATCCTGTCTTCTAAAGTCTTTCTGTTATTTGTCCTTCTCAAGGAAAGCAATGCTTAGGGATATTGACAGCTAAAGAATTTTTATGGAGAATTTCTATGTAGGAGCAATAGTCCCCATAGGACAGAATGTGTGTTAGGTCTACAGAACACCTTCTCCTTTCTTCATTTCCATAACATAGGGAGTAAAGTATTCTATAATTCGCAGAGGTAAACTGGGCAGGGCTGATAACACACTTGAGATAACACTGTAAAGCAAGGGTCCTCAACTTCTGGGCTGGGACCTATGGCCGACCGGAAGATGAATGACGACTGTGGTCCAGACAGGCCCATCACAGATTGCGGTCGATGATCACCTCCCATTGTGCGGACATGCCTGTGTCTCCTCTCCCCGCCCCACGACAATGTCATCCTATCAGCAAAACGGGAGGAGCTGGAGATCTGCACAGAGAGGGAGCGGGAGTCTTCTCATCTTAACAAGTGGATAATCACCCGCTTGTTAATATGATAAGTTGGGCCTCCGTCCAGAGAAATGGGGCAATGTGATTAGAGAGATAAAGGGGGGGGGCATGACTGCAAGAGGCACTGTGATTGGGGGGGCTGTGATATAAAGGGGAAATGTGATATAAAGGGGACAGAACTGTAATTATTACAGTGCCCCTTAAGAGTGCAGTCCTCTTCACATCATGCCCCCCACTCCTTTACATCACAGTGTCCCTTTTACAGTGCAGTCCCTCTCCCCCATTTTATAGTACAGTCCACGTTACATTAATGTGAAGGGGACTGCACTGCAAAAGGGCACTGTGATATAAAGGGGACTGCACTGCAAAGGGGCACTATGTCAAACGGGGCTGTGGTATGAAGGGAACCAACCCTGCATCCCCCAGTCCCTGGAAAAAATGGCAGCCAAGAAACCAGTCCCTGGTGCAAAAAAGGTTGGGGACCGCTCCTGTATAGTGTGTAGGAAGTTAAAGGACCAATGAATTTCTGGGAGGATCAACAGCCCAAGGATGGAAGTGAGGTACAGCTTGTCTGTCTCGCAGGAGTGCTAAGTATGTTTTTCGTATTTACAGGGCTGATTCACAATGCCGTGTGCTTCAATGCATTTTTGTGAATATGTTAAAACGCACCTAAACAGGGTCTACAATTTAGAGCAGGTTGCAATGTCTTTATGATTTTTGAGTACACATCTACTTTACCTTGATAGTTTTCAGATCAAAAAATATGAATGTAATCTTTTACTGTTACTTGGGACAAATTTATTTACGTTTGACAGTCTCTCACCTTCCTTCTTCTTTCATATTTAGAATCAATGAAGACATGAACAGATATCCTATATCAATTGTCGAGGCCTACTGCCTGTGCAAAGGCTGCGTTTCATCCAAACCCAACTCGATGGTCAGTGTGCCATTCTACAAAGAAGTGCCAATCTTATACAAAACTTCCAAGTGTAAGAAGTCAAGATTTGTCTACAAATTACGAAACATTCGAATCGCTCAGTTCTGCATCTGTCGATTTTTAAATGTCTCCAAACAATAATCGTCAGTGATCACCGGTGAATCTGCTATGATTTTTGATCTGGAGATTTTGTTAAAGAATAACCAAGTTTGGATTTAATGGGTTGACCTCTTCCAAGTTAAGCGTTTTTTAACGTAACTTAACCCAAGATAAAAATTCTGAACGTTAAAAATTACGTACATTTAGTCAGTAGTGAGTCCTGCTGTGGAAAAATGTGCATTGATGAGAGAAATTACTGGATGAGAGTTAGACACCTTAGATACAGGTTTGCAAAAAATCCACAAATCTGCTAAATGTTTTTTTTTGGGGGGAAATATAGAAATGTGACACCTATGGAAATAAAATTAAGGACTAAAACCGAGCCACTGTAAATATCCCAAATACTTCAAATTCACTAAGAGCTCAAATGCAATTCACTGAAATAAAATCTACAAGGTTAAGTAAATGTATTGATATCCAGTTTGTGTGGATAAGGGGTATGCATTTTTCTATTCTTTTTGTACATGTATTATTGTATGAAGTAAGTTTTTTTTACTTTTTTATGATAAATTGGGTGTCTCTTTTATTAGAGTTCTAAAGCTGGACACACTTTTTCAGTTACCAACTACATATTTAGGATTCCTAAAGGACTTTTGCCACTTACTATGTCTTCAATTGACTGAAGCGTAGCTTTAGAAGATGATAAGGCCATATGGACAATCATTGTAATATATACATACTGTTCTGCACTATGAAGTTGCATGTTCACATTTTTTTATGCTTTGTAATGTAAAGTTTATATGTTTTATTAATAAAATTAAGGATAGATATTTGTGCAATAATTTATTTAGTTTACCGTGCCAGTTTTTGTGTTTTTGTCCTTGAGTATTATAATGGTGACCTGCCTTCTTCTTGTGTGGTTTCAGTTCAGAATGTAACTTTTTATACACAGGATAATAAACTCCAAAGAAACTTCTTTCATTAAACGTATTGTATTGCAACTATCAGATAAAAAAGTCAAATGGAGATAGGGAATAGATAATCACATAGCAGCATTCCATACTTTACGACTATGACTGAGTAATGCCACGTACACACTATCAGGCTTTTACTCGTCCAAAAGCTCATTGGAATTCCGATGAATTCCATTGGAGTAAAATAGAACATGGAATTCATCGGAATTTCCGATGGAATTTTTTTCGATGGGGCATTCACACGGTCGAAATTTCCATCTGACTTTTTCCATCGGAAATTCTGATCGTGTGTATGCGGCATAAGTTGCATAGAAATGGTTGGTCCATAATAGGTTTGCTTTCAGAATATACATGGTAAGTGATCCACAAATAAGTGTGAGTGTACAACCAATATAAACTCTGGTCAAAATGGAGTAAGACAAAAAAAAACACAAGGACTTGAAAGATCAAGAAACCATAACTTATATGGTAGGTGGGGAGCCTCCGTCATTTATATAGCACGCTCCCCTAAACTATATCATGGAAAAATAAAGGGACACCACCATGTCCCATCAAGGACCGTTTTGTATGGATTTTAGTGTGTCAGAGATGGATCGACGCATTTCAACTGAAAGGACCTTCTTCGGGATCTACTTGATTATTCACTCATTATGACAGTAAAGCCAATGGCTGCATTTGAGGAAGTTGAGGAATATACCCCACAATGCCAGTTGCAATGAAGTAGACCTCTAGCAATATCATGTTCGGCGGATCCAATGTAAAATAACAGCAAAAGATTTTTTTCCCCTGGGCCTGAATAAGCCATTCACTACAACATGAAAAAGAAACGGAAATAACCAACTGGGGGTCCTCCCCAAACAGACCAACAATGGCTAGTGAGTTAGTACTGCCAAGCACAAGTTGACCAATAGACCACTGCAATGAAGAATACACATTTTATCCTGCATAAAAATGACATTGCACAATAGCCATACCAGAAGCTTAGTGAAGGTGACATCAGCTGTAGCCCCTGGATCCTTCAGACATTTGAGGACTCCATGGAAGGATCAGGAATGCCATAATTCACTGAATTTATGGAAGTGTGGATGTAACCAAACTGCTAGAATACCATCAACAAGTAAACTTTCTGTAGTGGAGTGGATGATCATGTAAGAGCAGAGCGTGGATGAATAACAAAATCCTTGAGAAGGTAGGTTATTGTCTGTGAAAGCACTTGGTAACACTTAGAAGTAGAGTTTGTAACTCAAGAAAGAGGATGAAAACGTGTCTGTATTGGTTGGAAACCCATAATATTTTATGCACGTAGGTAATTTTTTTTAATGATGCTTACAAAAATAAAAGACCAAAGTCTAATTACTGCCTTGCACATAGAACACCTTGTGAAGCTTACTCACATTAATTCAGTTTTTTTTAATGGCTGCAATACTGGATGTGATCAAACAATGAAGAACACATCTAGAAGCTTTTAGAGTAATTATACAACTGCTTATTCTGTTTTCCCAAAGAGGAGGGTTTTAGGAACATTTCAGATGTCACCTCTTGCACTGTGCATTGAACAAACACAAAGCTCAGCTCTCAATACATCAGGATCCAACAAATATCCACTCACAGAGTTGTCCCATTCCTTTGTTATCTTGGCTGTGTGCTTAGGGTCGTTGATTGAGGTCTGGAGCAGGTTTTCACCAAAGATGTCTCTGTACATTGCTGCATAATCGTTCCCTCGATCTTGACTAGTCTCCCAGTTTTGCCGCTGAAAAACATCCCCACACAATTATGCTGCCACCACCATGCTTCACTGTAGGCCAAGTGTTGAGCAGTGTCTGGTTTCTTCCAGAAATTACACTTGCCATTCAGGCCAAAGAATTTAATCTGTTTCATCAGACCAGAGGATTTTGTTTATTATGGTCTGAGAGACCTTCAGGTGCTATTTGGCAAAATCCAGCCAGGCTGTCATGTGCCCTTTACTGGGGAGTGGCTTCTGTCTGGCCACTCTACCATACAGGCCTGATTGGGGGGAGTTCTGCAGAGATGGTTGTTCTTTAGGTCCTCCTCTCTTCACAGAAAAATGCTGAAGCTCTGTCAGAGTGACCATCGGGTTCTTGGTCACCTCCCTCACTAAGGCCCTTCTCCCCAAACCGCTCAGTTTGGCAGGGAGGCCTGCTCTAGAAAGAGTCCTGGTGGTTCCAAACTCCTTCCATTTAATGACGAAAGAGGCCACTCTGCTCATTGGGACCTTCAATGCTGCTGAAATTTTTCTGTACCCTTCCCAAGATCTGTGCCTCAATTCTGTCTCGGAGGTCTACAGACAATTCCTTGGACTTCATGGTCCTTTGGTCTGGAGTTTTTGAGGGCATTGCAACTTCAAAATATTTTTTGTTCTCTTGTTCCTTCGAGCAATTACTGTTGTTCCTAAATAACTTTTGAAGAGTTTTGCATGGTTCAGGGTACTTTCCCTACACTCAAAAACGTACCCTTTGTAAGTATCTCCTCCAGATGATTTCTCGGCATAAGTGTGAGGCCAACCTAGGTAAAACATTCACAGCTGACCAAAAGAGTAGGATTATTCACTTTACCCCAAAATCCTCCATCTGTACACGAATACAGGAAAATAATTAAAAAATTCTTACCAGATAGTACCATACCCCGTCTGTCCTGCATAAATATTTCCCTACCACCACTAATCACTGCTGGAGATGCCAGGGGGGAATGGGGACACTGCTACATATATTCTGGTCCTGTCCTAAATGTAATAATTTTTGGAAAGAGGTACACAAAATTTCACAAAAATGTACGATCCGTCTTTTTTTCTCCTACATGTATCTGACATCACTGCCAAAACTTTGAAGAAATCCATATTATGCCATCTTCTTGAGGCTTCCAAGTCATGCATTTCACTTAACTGCAAAGATCTGCCACCTCAATCTATTCGGCTTGAGCTAAATCAAATGGAAGACCTTGTACAAACCCCCCAAAACAAATTCAAGCTATACTCCAAAATCTGACTTCACTGGGCTATGTTTGTTTATTCTACGATGGGTCATGCCCTGTACACACGATCGGGCTTTAGCCCGACCAAACTCATATCGGAAATTCTATTGGAGGAAAAGAGAACATGTTCTCTATATAAACTCAGACGGAATTCCTCGGAATATCCGATGGAAAAACTCAGATGGGCATACACACGGTAGGGATTTCCGATGGAAATTCCAATCGTGTGTACGAGGCATAAGGCTCTCTTCGAGTAAGTCTTTATTCCAGCTGCAATCCATTAACGCTATTGTCATTATTTGCCTTTCTGCCTCCCCCCCCCATTTTTATTTTTACCTTTCTGTCCTCTCCTTCACCCTGCTTTTCTCCTTCTTTATTAGATGTAAAATGTAGAGTCCTGGTCTGTTCAGGCCATAAGCGTGTGCACAGGATGTGACAGGTGTGCCTGGGCACACCCTAATCACTCTGTGCTGCGCAGATGGGGGGAATCTGTGCAGCACAAGGTGATTAGGGTGTGCCTAGGCACACCTGGCACACCAAGCAGCAGGGGGTGCTGCTTAGCTGCAGAGAATGGGACTGGACAATCTCTGTCCTCAGTCTCTTTCTCTGTCTCAAAAGTGAAATATTAGGGGTCTGTTTAGACGCCTAATATTTCACCAAAGCCCCCCCCCCCCATGGGGCTCCTAAAAATGTTTTAAAATAATAATTCAAAATATTGTATTTTTTTTTTATAAAAAAAATAAACTACTAACACCAATCTCTGTTCTACTGACTCCGTCCACTGCTCTACTGACACCAACCTCTTCCTTGCTGACATCATCCACTGCTCTGACACTGTCCATTTCCTTACTGCTATATATATATATATATATATATATATATATATATATATATATATATATATATATATATATACACACACACATATATATATATATATATATATATATATATATATATATATATATATATATATATATATATATATATACACACACACACACCTATGTGTGTTTGAGTTTTGGGGTACAAACCCTAATGCAATAGGCTGCGCACACCTATGGTTCAGGTCCTGTTTTTGCACTGGGAATATGGGAATTTCCATCCTTTTAGGATGTTTTCAACTGGAAACAGAGGCTAGAGTGCATTCTCATATGTTTTTCTTTCTTTTTTGTTTTTCTCTGCTTTGACATATAACCCTTTGTTTATGTCCACTTCCTCCTTTTCACCTGGCATATAGCCTTTTCACGTGTGGAACTCATCTTATCATTGTATAAAGGTGGCTTGTATATATGTCTACTTATATGATTTATGTTTCCGTCACTTAAACAGCCGGTTGGATACTGCATTTCTTAACTAAAGAATTTGCAAACATTTAATTATTTTTAGGAGGATTTGTTTAATCTTACCTGAGGCCAATCACTTCACTGGTTATATGAGAGGGTTTACAATCACTTTAATTAAAAAAATGTTTTAATGTAAAACAGATTACCAGTCATTTGGTCATCCTGCTAGTAATTTCCCATCCTAGGAGGACAACGGTCAATCACTATGAGTAAAATGGGTATTCCCGCACTCCTATGGAGTCTAGTGTGACAATAATAGTAATAAAAGGTGCTTCAACCACCGTATGAGCCAAACACCACCCACAGTAAGGTATGAGAAAAAAAATCAAGAGATGGTGTTGAGCTCCAAAAAATTGCTAAAATGACAATAGCACTATACATAAAGCATACATGTAAAAATGCTAAACAAATAATATAATATCCATGGGTGAATCAGTGATAAATAGTTAGCAAATAGTGGTCACTCACTATACTGCATCTATGGTTGCTCTCCTAATTTTTACTACAAGCATCTCCCATTCTCCTCACCTCTAGTGGGGACATAGGGCCAGATTCACAGAAGAGATACGACGCCGTATCTCCTGATACACCGTCGTATCTCTTGTCGTATCTATGCGGCTGATTCATAGAATCAGTTCCGCATAGATAGCCCTAAGATCCGACAGGTGTAATTGACTTACACCGTCGGATCTTAGGATGCAATACTTCGTCCGCCGCTGGGTGGAGTTTGCGTCGTTTTCCTGCGTCGGGTATGCTAATGAGCATTTACGGCGATCCACAACGGTTTTCGCATTCGTTACGTCGTCGCTAGTAATTTTTTCCCGTCGCAAAGTTAGTCATGCTTTTACATGCCTTAACTTTACACGAGCCATGTTAAAGTATGGCCGTCGTTCCCGCTTTCGAATTTCAATTTTTTTTGCGTAAGATGTCCGGGAATACGAAACGCTGTAACTCACGTCGCCATTCAAAAAAATGACGTCACATCGTGCAAAGCATGGCGGGAATTTCAAAACTGAGCATGCGCAGTACGTCTGGCGCGGGAGCGCGCCTAATTTAAATGGTACACGCCCCATTTGAATTGGGCGGGCTTGCGCCGGACGTGTTTACGATACACCGCCGCAAGTTTACAGGTAAGTGCTTTGTGGATCAAGCACTTACACTAAAAACTTGCGGCGGTGTAACATAACGGGTTACGTTGCGCCGCCGCAATTGTACGAGAATCTGGCCCATAGTTCTGTAGGTCACTCAAGAGAACTAGGAAGGTTGATAACTTTGTTTGAGATTTTTGTTCAGGGCATAGGAAGTTAAAAGGACGCTGGAATTCAATGAAAATCATCAGATATTTTTCTGTGCTTACAGAAAATGTACTTAACAAAAAACAAATGCAGTCACCACACCTAGGGACAGGTAACCTGCAACTTATATAATTTATTTTCAGTTTAGCTACACTTTAATTAAAATTTCATCAGTGCCTCTTATGACTTGTTACCTTGTCCACATCTGGTCCTACCCGTTTCATAGGCTGTATGTAGAGCGCTAAACCTTCTGTGGGTGGTTTCTTGATATGTGGCTTTTAATGGGTGTGATTTATATGTTAAGAAGCAATGACTGATTATTTAACTGTTATAAGTCTTGATGGAATGGGGTGTGGTGTCTCAAGAGCAGCCTGCGTGCTTTGTTACAGGTTATTATATACCTATCACTACGAAAGACTTCATTGTCTGATGAAAGAACACCAGATGTCTTGAGTGAAAAATTGTGTGAGCACAATGATAGACAGCCCTGTGATAGCGTAGGGGTGCGTGTGACTTCCTTCAAAGATTATATCTTCAAAAACCAGTCCTATTCACTTACTGAAGGGTTAGTCATGAATATTTGAGAGCTGGAAGGGTGCACAGTCATGATCCAATGGCAATGGATTTTTTTTGCAGACTCTTTATCAGTGATGATCAACCTTTTTAATATGGAAGGCCACAAGTGCGACCCCGGACATCACCAAAGGGACACACATAAAATTTAGTGAATATTCACTGTCAGAGACAGAAAACACACAACAAGACATAGTCAGAGATTATGGGCATAATACATAAGATGGTGAGAGACTGCGGACGTGGTAGAAGAGTCAGTCAGAAACTACATACATGATACAAGAGGCGGTCAGAGACTGTGGACAAGATAGAAGAGATAATCAAATTTTTCAGACATAATACAAGAGTTGTAAAACAAAGAGAAGAGGTCGCATTACCCAAGTGGTATCTTTAATAATCAATTAATAAGAATTATTAAGGCCCCGTACACACGACCGAGTTTCTCGGCAGAATTCAGCCAGAAACTCGATGGGAGCCGTATTCTGCCGAGAAACCCGGTCATGTGTACACTTTCGGCCGAGGAAACCGACGAGGATCTCGTCGGGCCAAATAGAGAACATGTTCTCTATTTCCTCGTTAGTCAATGAGGAAACTTGGCTCGCCGAGATCCTTGGCGGCTTCACAAGGAACTCGACGAGCAAAACGATGTGTTTTGCTCGTCGAATTTCTCGGACGTGTGTACGGGGCCTAAGAAGTGTACTCACAAACGGATCAATGATAAAATCATATCAGCGTCCATAATAAACACAAAGAACCAGGTCACAGAGACCGAGCAGGCTGGAGGACCATTCAGATAGCTGACACATTTTAAAGGGAGATGCCCTCTGCCCTCTTACTATTCCAAGAACTTTTGTTGTCGGAAAAATTGAGAACCAGCTCTCAAACATTTGTTTTTGGAAATTCCGACGGCAAATGTCTGATGGAGCCTACACACGGTTGGAATATCCGACCAAAAGCTCACATTGAACATTTGTTGTCGGAAATTCTGACCATGTGTACGTGGCATAAGAGGGTTCTACATTATATTTACTTCTTGGAATACATCTGCCCTTATCTCAAGCATGCATGCACGAGAGTGTGCTGAGAAATCCCCTCCTCCTCTCCCCTCCTGAAGACTCCTGGGATGTATGAAATAATTTGCATAGGCAAGAAACCAGAAAGTAGGTAATGAAATGTGGAAACAATTTTTTAGTAAGACACACTTTCATATCTATTCACTAATGCTAGTAGCATGAGGATTAAAAAGAATCAATGTTGATTGGGATTGGGAGAGTGAAGTTCCTCTTTAAAGGGTACATTTTCTGACTTTTGCCATAAACCTCGTTAAGCATTACAGTGTCCTTGGTTCATTAACATTCTGTTCTCCATTTTGTGGTTACGATTTTAAATGCTCAATCCAGATGGTGGGATTCATTGAGTGTTGATAGGGGAATCCCTTCCACTGCACTATTGTATTCTGACAGTGGCAGGTTTCCCAGCCGACAGAATACAATGATCACTACCAGCAGCTATAGCAGTGATCACACAAAAAAGTCATTAAAGGTAAACTAATCCATTAAAACTAAAAAAAAAATATATATATATATATATCTTTTAAATATTATGGTGGACTGCTCATTAAGCCCTATGGGAGTCTGCCATAGACCTAGGAGGGGCATTCTGAGGAAACAATGCTGTACCTGCCCTTTGCACGTATTGTATTTCAGAAAATACCATTCATGCACGTGTTTGGCAGCAGGTAGAGGCAGGCTGACTGGAGGAGGAAGAGAGATTTTTCTTTTATAAATGGCAGACCTTTGATGGGTGAGCGAGTTTGCAGTCATTTCAAAACCTACAGACAGTAGCACCTCTGACAATAAGCTCACAGAAAGGGGCAATATGGAAGAATCTGGTAAAGAATAAAAATAAGGCAAACATTTATAATAAGGAAATCTATACAGTATCCTAATTGGTACTTTTAGTTCCTGAAAACCCACTTATGGGTGGAAGCATGAAAGTAGGAGCTGGATAGGTTAGCAAGGGGTGAGTAAGTGCCGCAGGAAGTAGGTATAAACTGGTAAGCATTACACTGCACATTCTGTATTAATCATCAGGGGTGATGAAATCATTGTGTTACAGCTAAATACTTAGGTGATGATTCTACTCTAAATTCAAGGTGGTTCATTAGCATATGTATTTTTACCATGCGATAGCAGCTCTAAATTATACAGAGGGGAGATCCTGCAGACCGTGCCCTTACAGCATTCCAATATGCTGGTGGCAACTGTTGGGAAGTGAAGTTGATGGTCCTCAAAAGGGAAGAGGAGAATGATTTTCCATGGATCCCAATGGTCAGGTTGCTATGGTTCCATAAGTAGGGATGAGCAAGACTGAGAATTTAATCTGCCCCAAATCTTAGCGAAAATTGGGAAAATTTAATTGAGAGTTGAATTTCGCCCAAATTTTGGTGATAATTGGGGAAAATTGTTATGGTTCCATAAATAGGGATTATCAAGATTGAGAGTTAAATTTTGCAGAAATTTTGGTGAAAATTGCGGAATATTGTTACATAGTTTTTTCTCATAATGTTTTTTGTAATTTTTTCAAAACACAGATAAAAAAAAAACGAAACTACAATTACAAAAAAAATAGAGAAACAAAGACAGGGACAGAACCCCCCCCCCCCACCCCAAAAAAAAACACATACATACATTGGTCTTACATGGTATTTATGCAATTCTTACAAAAAACATTACATCACGTTATAGCGTAAAACATATAATAATACTCCTGTTAGCTCAATTTTCAGGTTTGAAAGCGATGCAGTTCTATGGTATATACACCAATATAAGATATTCAAGTGATCATGGATATTTTCCCAATAACTGACGGAAAATAGGCTAAAGCCGTGTACACACGATCGGTTTGTCCGCTAAAAACAGACCGATGGACTGTTATCATTGGACAAACCGTTCCTGTGTGGGCCCCATCGGTTTTATTTCCATCGGTGTAAAAAAATAGAACATGTTTTAAATTTTTCCTATGGATAAAAAAACGATAGAAAAATCTGATCGTCTGTATAGAACTCCATCAGTCAAAAATCCACGCATGCTCAGAATCAAGTTGACGCATGCTTGGAAGCATTGAACTAAATTTTTTTCGCCTCCTCTTAGTGTTGTACGTCACCGCGTTTTGGCACTATCAAATTTTTGACTGATGGTGTGTAGGCAAGACTGATGAAAGTCAGCTTCATCGGATATTCGACGAAAAAATCCATCGGATTAGATTCCATCAGATATCCGATCGTGTGTACAGGGCTTAAGAGTCGTATTCCTCTAAAAGGCTTCAGAGGCTGTGGAGGAATCAGCCATTTGGACCAAACCTTCCCATATTTGAGGAGAAAACCTCTATTAATATAGTTCTCTTTATATAATCGTAGGCTATTGTTAATAAGTTGTTTCCACATAGACAGTGAGGGGGGGGGGGGGCAGTTTTATTTCCAACTGAGAGCTAAAGCTTTGCGAGCATAGAACAAAAGCAGCCCCACCAGAGTACGCCCTGCTACCGTGGGAATAAATTGCTCTATCAGACCCAAAATACATATTGCCATTGATGGTTGTAATGGAATAGAAGTCATTTTTGATATAAAAGCTAGTATCTCTTCCCAGTACCCCACTATGGCTGGACAGGTCCAAAAAATATGAGTAAAGTCTCCAGGAATCCCCCCACATCGCCAACAACCAGAGGCAGAGTCTGGATTGATTTTATACAGTATAATATATAAGGAGTGTATAATGCCCTGTGAACCATCTTGAACTGAATCAGTCGGTCTCTCAAGGAGACAATAGAGTTAAAATGAAAGTCCCATATGTCATCCCAGTCGTCATTGTCAAGTTCAGGGATGTCCTTAGACCATTTAAGTCTTAGTTTCTCTAGTTTTGGAAGAGAGACAGTTGTTAGATGGAAATACAATTTGGAGGCGGCATTCTTTGCACAGTCCAACCTAAGAAGCTTCTCTAGGGTGGATTGAACTAGTCGTGAAGGAGAGCCAGAAAATTGACAGCTGAAGCCATGGGAGAGTTGGAAAAAAAAAAAAAGGAGTACAGCTGAGGGACATTAAAGTTGGAGATCAGTTTGGAAAATGAAATCAAAGATTCGTCCAAGATAATCTGAGTCACTGTTTTTATATTGAATTTGGTCCAGGCATGGGGTCGGGCAATGTGTAAATATGGTCCAGTGTAGGATTCAACCAAAGGGGAGCGTTGGGCGAAATTGCCTGTAGGGGAAGGTTTGGTTCAAATGGCTGATGGATTCCTTCACAGCCTCTAAAGCCTTTTAGAGGAATACGACTCTTAAGCCCTGTACACACGATCGGATATCGTTCAATTTTGAGACTCTTCCCCCATACACGTGACGGTGTCAGTGAATATGGAGTACAGGGGCCCCAAAAAAACTAAAATTTCACTGCCTCCAAGGATCCCAACATTGCTTCTTCTACCTGAGTAGCGGAATTAGAGGTATCCTGGTTAAGCCACCAGGCTGCAGTTACTAGCTGAGAGGCCAAATAATATTTGTAGAAATCCGGACATGCCAGGCCACCTTGGGAAGCCAGCTGTGTCATCCAGCTATGCCTAGGGGACTGAGATCTCCATATAAATGCTGCAAAAATACGATGCAGCTGTACGAAAAATGATTTAGGGATCCACTGCGGAGAGTGTCGAAATAGATGTAAATTTAGGTAATTTTTATTAGGTTTATGCATCCTAATAATGAAAGGGGTAATGACTCCCATACCTTCAGCCGTTGTTGAACCTCCTGGATCACGGATGTTAAATTTAGGCATATATAGTCCGAAGACTGTCTGGAAACCACCACCCCCAGGTATTTAAAGTGCTCCACCCATATCAAGGGAATATCAGTATAGGCAGTGGCATGGGCTGCAGAATCTATAGGAAATAAAAGACTGTGACTGAGGAAAAATAATTGAGAACCTGTAGGGCCCCCTTAAGTGATAGGCCTGCATCATTTAGAAAGAGGAGAAGGTCATCCGCGTACAGGGCAACCCTTTCCTCCAGCCAGCCAACACTCAGTCCCCTGACATGGAGGGAAGTATGGAGAGCCTCTGCCATTGGTTCCATCGTTATGGCGAACAAGGCTGGAGAGAGTACCTCTAGACAGAAAAAAAGACTGTGACAGGCCACCTCCCAACTTAATAGCCGAGGTGGGATTTTGATAAAGTATCTGTATCCATTTAATAAAAGTCAGGGGGAGCCCCATCCTCCTAAGGACCTCCCAAAGAAAAGGCCATTCGATAGTGTTAAAGGCCTTTTTAATATCTAAGAAGGCCACCACCCTAGTACCCTCATTCAAGTGTTTTGCATGTATATTGGTAAACAAACGCCTAAAATTTACATTGGTTGACTTATTTGCCATAAAGCCAGTTTGGTCGGTATCTACAACAGATGGTAATGTTGTAACTGGTAACTGGTGGTAAGTAGTTTAGTCAGAAATGTTTAAATCTGTATTAAGTAGGGCAATTGGCCTATAGGAGGTACAAGAGGTGGGATCTTTTAAAGCTTTATGAATTAATGGGCATGGCTCATGGAGGTCGGGAGGGCGCCATCGGTCAAGCATTAATAATAGAGTTGTGCTTACCTGGGGGCCATTGATTCGCATGGGTCCTGTAAAACTCTATGGGAGGGCCATCTGGACCCAGAGACTTCCCCAACGGGAAAGATCCAATCACCTTCAGTACCTCCTCCAGGGTAATTGGCCCCACCAAAGATTCTCTCTCTCTCTATCTGAAAGCCAGCTGAGTGTCAATGGATCCAGCCAGGATGCCAAATTCTGGGGCTGAAAATTAGAATGCAACACAGAGGTATAGAAGGAACTATAATATTGAGGGAAAGTCTCTAGTATATCGGGTAAAGAAGAAACCGATGCACCTGAGGCAGACACCACACTAGAAATCACTGTTGGGGGATAGTCAGACTGTGCCAATATCGCCAGAAGACGGCCATTACGATCTCCATGTTCAAAGAACATTTGTTTATTCCGATGTAGATCAAGTCTAGTGATCTCTGTAAGATGAAGATGTAACTCACGTTTTGCGGCATTCAGGGAGTCAAAATGAGTGTCAATAGGGTCAATAGTGTAAATATCAGACTGACGTTGCACAGCTAACTGTAAAGCCATTGTAACGGCAGCCTGTTCTTTACAAATCCCTGCAATAGAGGAGATATATTGCCCTCTAGTAAAAGGGATAGAAGAGGATCCCTCATTAAAGTCTCAATATTCCGCTAATCGTGGTGAAATGGTCGTCAGGTCCATATGAGAAAGCCAGTGGGCCCCCAAACGCCATGAAGCTGGGGTTCTGAAGGTTGGGGAATGAATATTGAGGAGTAAGGGGGAATGGTCTGAAAGCCAATTGGGTAAATATGATGCATCCAATACATCAGTCAACATAGTCGGGTTTGCAAAAGCGAGGTCAATACGGGAAGAGGTTTTGTAGGTGGCAGAGAAACAGGAATAAGCTCTAGTCTCAGGATGTTTCCACCTCCAAACCTCTGTTACACTCATTACCTGTGCCCAAGAGAGCAAATCTGTAGAGAATTGTTTCAGGGAAATAGGTCTATCTAGGTCGGGGGCCAAAATGGCATTAAAATCACCCATAAGTAACAGTTTTGCTGGGTAGTAAGGAATTACTTTCTCTAAAATTTAATATAGGATAGATGAACAAAATAGTTTGTAAGGTTGAAAGAAGACACAAGTCTATCTAGTTCAACCATAAAATAGTTATAATTCCATAAATAGGGATTAGCAAGATTGTGAGTTTAATTTCCCCAAAATGTTGTTAAAAATGGGGGGAAATTGCTGTAGTTGCATAAGTAGAGATTGGCAAGATTGAGTGCTTAATTTCCCTTAATTTTTGGGGTGAATTGTGAAAAATTGCTATGGTTCCATAAATACGGATAAGCACGATTGAGATGGCAATTTCCTAAAATTTGGTAAAAATTTCGCTGTCACCTTGCCGGACAGAAGTCTCCTGTGCTGGAGCGGCGATACCCAGAAGACACGCTTAGGCAAGATGACATCTCCCTTGCCGTGGACCAGGTAAGTTCCCCTAACCTCGTTCCAAGGTAAGTATTTCATAATGCAGTGCATACTAGCTCATCATGGCTTTTGCTTTACAGGTATGGAAAAAAAAAAAACAGCAGCGGCTTTACTACCGCTTTAAGGGTGCAATAAAGAATGAAAAATGTACCTTAGCCAGGGGCTTAGGAAGCCCTTCTCAATCATCCTGGACGTGTTCTTGTGCACAACCACAACTCACCCCATCATTTCACCCAAAAAATCTATAAATAAATAAAAGCAGCTGTACAAAAATCACATTCACAGGAAAACACACACAAATTTGAATAGCACTAAATTTAATTAAATAAAGGTAACTATTCTAGGCATTATTCCGGTAATGATTGTGTCCTGGCCGTGTGCTCCCTGCACGCTCCCAGCACAAAGACTGAGCTGCTAAAAATTACTATTGGCCACGAGAAAACATTGGTAGCCGGCAGGACTACCTTGGAGCCTTGCTTGGAGGGTCCACGATCCCCAGCCATCCATGACACAGGTGTGAGAGAGTGCCCAACATAATAACAAGGAGGAGTCAACGATAAGGGCAGAGCACAGGTGTATAATGAGCTCTTTTAAGGACCTCAATGTAGAGCGCGTGTATGTACTTGAGCTTACAGCTGTCACAAAGAAATCATCTTGCAGGTGTCAACAACTAAACAGAACAAACAGCAACACCCAAACCAAAAGACAAACACAGAAGAAACGTGGGTGCCATAGCCGCCCAACCACCCATAAAGCAAGGAAAACAAATCAAACATAAAACCATAATAACAATAGGAAAATATCTTGTGTGTGTGGGGGGGAGGGGGAGGGAAATGTGGCATACTTCAGATCCAGATAGACTGTGGTCTTGATATCCCATACATAAAGATAGAGAAATCTAAGATAAAAGGGAGCCTTGGCTCAGTGCTCCAGTTGTAGTCTAAAGAAGAAATTGACAACTCTTGTAGAAACTTGCCAGTACCTACAGCAGAAAGTGTCCTTAGTTACACCACTAGAATATCTCTGGACAAGAGACAGTGGGCAGGCCCGTTGCGACAAGGCAGGCAAACCAAGCAATTACTTGGGACCCCGAGCTGGCCTGGGGCCCCAAGCAGGGCCCTTTCCTCGCTTCCTATAAATGTTGCAGCTGCCTGAGCGCTCTATAGAGAGCCTCAGGCGGCTGCAGCTCTGCTGCCTCTCTCGTCACTTCTTCCCCTTACCTGTAGCGTGGTTGTTTTTTTATTAACTTGCAGAAGAAGAGGGATGGAGGGTTAGGGGAAGTTCAGATACCTTGTGCAGATCAATGAGGAACTTGCGATCCCGGAGACAAGTACATTCGCTGTCAACGGATCTTGCTCACCCGGATAGGCCTCTCTCACCGTCCTAGCAGCCGGAATGATGCACGGACAAAAGTCTCTGCCACAGACTCGATGATAGTACTAAACTGTTGAACAATCCTCTGCCACAGGATATGGTGATCAGTATATGACAAGTGAAACACAGCTGCACAGTACCAAAGTCCTTTAAGCCATCCGGCAGTACTGTGAGGTAAATTGATTAGGGTGCATCCTCCAATTGAGTCACCAGGCCCTTCTTGAGATACCAGCCTTCCGCCTGGTCCTCTACAGGAAAGGTCCTCCTCTGAAACTTCCAATTGCTCGGCTTCTTTCCGCAGGCAAGACAGCACAGGACGATAGGGACAGGACACATGGGGTAGAGATGAAAGAGCTGCTCGCCCCAAAGTTGCATGAGAGAAAGAAGTTCCCCAGTAGGGCTTTTTTAGGCAGCGGGGTCAAAGAGTAAATTGAATAGTTTCAGTAAAAAATGATATTTGCAGATGATATCGGATGTCACAGAGAATAATGGTGGAAAATATGCAAATATACAAGAAGAGTACAGAAGTAAATATCACAATCCTAGTTGCAGTTGACATGAATGCATATACATCTCAAATTACTATGGGTTATTGTACAATGTAGGTCCCTGACGACCATTTCGACTGTTTGTTCGGTCTCTTCAGGGGGACAAGGGTTCTAAAACGTTAATTGGAAAATTTTAAATTAGAAAAAGAGAACATGTCAACATACATCACATAGAGTATACCATGATGATATATTTACCGCTAAAACAAGTAATCAGGGATAATAGGAGCCACTGGACAGTCCGGGAGGGGTTATGGCTGCCCCCATCCCCCCCCAAAAAACAAAAGGAGCAAAAGGCCTGTCATAAAAAGGGCTTGCAAGAGCCAGAGCGTGGACGCCCTCTCGGCGGTGGAGGAGCAGGCACCTGCAAAGAACACCCACAATGTTGTAATTGGTTAGAAAGAATTGAATAAATAATTCAACGCAAAGCTGCCAAAATGACAGTTAAAGTCTGGGTATAGAGGTATGGGGGCTGAAGGCAGGTACTAATTGCCAATATAAGTAATGAATGGCAGGGCAGATAGGTAGTCCAGTGATGGAAGTGTGAGAGTGTGATGATAATTAATTTAAAGGAAAAAGTGAGGAGAAAAATCAGGGAATACCTAGTGTGTCCCACTTAATGTGGAGGTAGTGAAATGAGTAGAAGGGTAATAGTGAATAAAATGGTGGAGTTGTACATGGGTAGTGAAGTAGTTACCTGGTGCAATAATTGTTGAGAAGTTCTTTGTTGTGTATGGTAGAAACCTGATTGCAGTTGTTAATGGCAGGTAAGGACAAGGAGCCGAGAGACCATGTGTGCTGTAACATCCAGTCTGGCCTGTGTGGAATCAATTAATGACTCCACACAGACCCGTCATTAATTATAGCCCCGTGGGTGTGGCGATTAGGATGATCGCACGCAGGTGCCTGGGTAATCCCTAATCCGCCAGGGGATGGGCGTCCCGGCCGCCATAGAAATGGCTGACACGTGGCTCCCTTGGCATCCCAGAGTGCTGTACAGCCCCGACAATAGTCGTCCTCTTCCACCGCAAATCGTGTGACGTCATGACTCCTGTGTGCACGCCCGAGCGCCGTGCATGCGCACTGCATCAGGACAGTCTGGAGAGGATTGGAGGGATGCCGCCGGCAGGGTGGAGCTCGCAGAAGTGTCCAACCAGCAGGCCCCGAGGCAGAAGAAGAGTTGTCACATACCTTAGGCCAGGCGGCCATGAGGTCAGAGAGAGAAAGAAATAGCATCTACCCTTAATTATCCTCTCCTAGAATGCCCAGTGGTAAAACACTCCCACTGGACTGTTTCTGGGTAAAGGGACACCCAATACACCTTAGCCTGTTGTACTTCCAACAACGGCCTGTGGTGACAATGACACCTACCGACGACAGTGTGGAACTGCACACAACACAGCCAATGCTGGAGCAGAAGCTAATTAAGCCATAACATTAAAGTTGAACTATGTACAGTTCAGATAACCCACTAAATTTACATGAGAGTGCCTGTTTAACATGAGCAGGGCGCTACATTTGTAATGTTGTACTGGAGGTTTTAATGTTGGTTTATGAAGTTTATCGCTGGACATGTGTGGGCGATAATAACGTGGCTGAGTAGCATGAGCCCCTGGGGCTTGGGCTGCTTCCTTTTGGTACAGCCTTATGGTCCTATTCAACAGCTAGACTTGGAAAGATAGGTAGAACAATGCGGGAACAAGGACTCCCCCTTCCCACTTGTTGCTGCATGCTAAAAGATGGGGAAGGTTTGAAATCAGGTGCGTTTTGTTCCCTCTTTGGATAAGAAGCCTAGTATGGAGCTTCTGGGTTCAGCCCTGGAATGGGAAATTAAAAAGCAAGGTGAAGAACTTGTATTTACAAGTGTGAGTACCTTGCTGTATAGTTATTAAAGAAATCCCGTTATATGGGGGGGTTTGCCAGTTTACTATGCACACCCAAATGTCATATGAGCTGGTGGTGGCTAGTGGGAAAATGTCTGATGGTGCAAAGAGAACCACTCAAAACATGTGTAAGTTGACTTGAGCCACCATATCCCATGGGCCCCATATGTTAGGCTGGACCCTCCAAGCCATAGCCTGAAACTACATAATATACAGGGCCCTGCAAGACCAGGTGTAAAGAGGTCTTCTTTGTGCACTGGTCCAAATCATTTGGTGGAGGGGGGATTATGGTGTGGGGTTGTTTTTCAGGGGTTGGGCTTGGCCCCTTAGTTCCAGTGAAGGGAACGCTTAAGGTGTCAGCATACCACGATACTTTTGACTGTGCACCAGTGCACAAAGCAATGTCCATAAAGACATGGATGAGCGAGAATGGGGTGGAGGAACTTGACTGGCCTAATCTCAACCCAACAGAACACCTTTTGGGAAGAATCAGAGCGGAGACTGTGAGCCAGGCCTTCTCACAAATGCGTTTTTGGAAGAATGGTCAAACATTCCCATAAACATACTCCTAAACCTTGTGGACAGCGTTCATAGAAGAGCTGAAGCTGTTATAGCTACAAAGAGTGGGCCAACTCAATATTGAACCCTACGGACTAAGACTGGGATGCCATTAAAGTTCATGTGGGTGTAAAGGCAGGTGTCCCAATACTTTTGGTAATATAGTTTATATTCTTATCAACAAACTCATACATTTTTGTAATGGCGGAGTACTTTGTACTATATATGCTTTTTTCAGTTTAATTATAATATACTAATGACATGGTCTCTCTGTAGATACTTTGATCAGCTTTAGTAATATTTCCTGAAGAAGTGGACGTTGCTTCACGAAATGTGTCGAGATTCATGACATAGCTTGATCATCCTCATTGTGTTTACAACGCTATTACACAGCGCTTTCTATACATACTGTTTATTAAGGTATTTTTGATATTTAATATTTACATGTACATTGTGAATACAAATTGTAAGATCTTTTAATATTGGACTGTTTTTTACCTCCTATAAAAGTCCCATGGGCATTTTGTGTATTTAGACAATATTTACTTAACCCGGAGTTCAGCTTTAACTTTTAATGATACGCAGCCTGAACAGTAAAATTACAATGCAGTCGTTTTTCTCTATTAATCAGCTTTTATGGAAATTCACCAAGCTAACGGTTTCTGTTTTCTCTTTAGAGATGCACTTCCTTAGTGATTTTACATAAGCAGCTTTGTAAAGACCTAACATGGCTTGCTAATGACTTCTAGAGCAGGGTATTCACAGGAAATGCTGACATGGCTGCTTTTGACTTCTAGAGCAGGGTATTTGCAGGAAACGCTGATTCTGAGAAATTTTCTGAACTGACTGGTTTCAGGAAGTAGAAACTCAGCTCTTCTGGGATTACATTTAGAAACAGGGTAGCAGGAAGTGTACCACGCAAGTGCTCTGGGCCCAGGGGCAAGGCAATTCCATAGAGTCTTGTTTCAAAATTATATTTAAATAGGAAATATAATGGTTTAAGATATTTAAAATGTAATCAATTAACCAATCAATGTAAATTACAGTGGCGCCCCCCCCCCCCCCCAATCCATGTGTCCGACCCCCAAATCTACATGAAGGGCGTCGGATGCATGGATTCTACATTATTTTTTTTTAAGCACGTGATTAGAGCCTGAGGCTCTAATTGGCTTCAATGAAGGGTGGGCTCGGGGCACAGAGCACTGCGTCCGAGCCCATCCAGTTGTGTGTCAATAGCAAATGAATATTCGCTATCGTCACACTGATTCTCCTCCCAGCCAATCAGGAAGCAGGTCTTGAGGCCCAGTTCCTGATTTGGCCAAAAGGAGAAGCCATCCTATTGGCCTAGGAGGAGGAGGGAGGAGATACAGGGGAAGCCTGACCGACTAACCCACCAGCCGCCACAGGAAGATGGAGGGGGGACACAGAGGCCCGGGACACGGAGGAGACGGAGGTTAAGTGAGCTGGTGACCGGGGGTTGTGAATATGGTGCATGGTGTGGGCTGGAGTGCGGAAGCAATGGGATTGGGACTAGGGATGAGCCCAACACCCCCCGGTTCGGTTCGCACCAGAACCTGCGAACGGACCGAAAGTTTGTGCAAACTTTGGAACCACATTAAAGTCTATGGGACTCGAACGTTCGAAATCAAAAGTGCTAATTTTAAAGGCTAATATGCAAGTTATTGTCCTAAAAAGGGTCTGGGGGCCCGGGTCTTGCCCCAGGGAACATGTATCAATGCAAAAAAAAGTTTTAAAAACTGCAGTTTTTTCGGGAACAGTGATTTTAATGATGCTTAAAGTGAAAAAAAGCGAAATATTCCTTTAAATATCATACCTGCTGGATGTCTATATTATGCCTGTGAAGTGGCACGTGTTTAAAACTGTCCCTGCACAAAATTACGTTTCTATAGGAGCAAAAGTCATTTAAAACTGCTTGCGGCTTTAATGTAATGTCTGGTCCCGGCAATATGAATGAAAATCATTGAGAAAAATGGCATGGGTCCCCCCCCAGGCCATTACCAGCCCCTTTGGGTCTTGTATGGATATTAAGGGGAACCCCGCACCCAAATAAAAAAAAGGCGTGGGGCCCCCAGGCCCTAAATACCCTGAACAGCCATATACATGCGGTGCAAACAAGACAGGGACTGTAAATCAAAATACTGCAGGTCCCTGCCTGTATTTGTATGAGAACATCAGCAATTGTGTTTAGGTAGCTTTAGCTGCACACTGTGCAAAGGACACAGTACACTAAGTGAAAATCCTGCAGCTAGCACAATCACCTGCCTGCCTGTCAGTATATTATGAAGAGAATAACAGGAACGGATCTAGCTAAACTGAATACAGTGTATAAATATATATACAACACCTGGGATGCATATACAGTTGCAAGAAAAAGTATGTGAAGCCTTTTGGAATTATATAGATTTCTGCACAAATTGGTCATAAAATGTGATCTGATCTTCATCTAAGTCACAACAATAGACAATCACAGTCTGCTTAAACTTATAACACACAAATAATTAAATGTTACTATGTTTTTATTAATCACATCATGTAAACATTCACAGTGCAGGTGGAAGAAGTATGTGAACCCCTAGACTAATGACATCTCCAAGAGCTAATTGGACTGAGGTGTCAGCCAACTGGAGTCCAATCAATGAGATGAGATTGGAGGTGTTGGTTACAGCTGCCCTGCCCTATAAAAAACACACACCAGTTCTGGGTTTGCTTTTCACAAGAAGCATTGCCTGATGTGAATGATGCCTCGCACAAAAGAGCTCTCAGAAGGCCTATGATTAAGAAGTGATGACTTGCATAAAGCTGGAAAGGGTTATAAAAGTATCTCCAAAAGCCTTGCTGTTCATTAGTCCACGGTAAGACTGCTGCTACTCTCCCTAGGAGGGCCATCCTGTAAAGATGACTATTTTCTTTCGTATCGCCAAAGACGAAAGAAAATATTGCTTGTGAATGTATATTTTGTACTTTTTCAATGTATTTTATTGTATGTATTTTTTGTAATTAAATTTATATATTTTTCTAAATTCCTAAGTCCCTGTGATTGCCTTAAAAAGTCCGCCTTGTCACTACCTTGTGTAGTATTTCTCTATATCATATTAGTATCGAGTATCTTCTGTGGTTAATCACGTGGTTCTTTCTTTTAAATTGTTTCAATATCTGTGTATTTCATTGGATGCATTAAGTATTTTTTGTATCTATTTTGTAAAATATAAAAAATGTTCACATATAATAATCTCGATAACTGTTAAAACGCCATATATTGTAGTACCATAAAGGATTAAAATACGATCTGGCCCCCTAATAATGTCATTATGACAAAACGCGTGGGGGTGTGGTATCTTCTGTGGTTAATCACGTGGTTCTTTCTTTTAAATTGTTTCAATATCTGTGTATTTCATTGGATGCATTAAGTATTTTTTGTATCTATTTTGTAAAATATAAAAAATGTTCACATATAATAATCCCGATAACTGATAAAACGCCATATATTGTAGTACCATAAAGGATTAAAATACGATCTGGCCCCCTAATAATGTCATTATGACAAAACGTGTGGGGGTGTGGTTTTACAAGACTTGTCAGGATTTTGACTGACAATTTTACATCCATTACCATCCATTCTAGTGTTAACAGATCGGTGAGATTTGAAGTGGTATATGCTCATATCTTGTCTTTTTATATGGGATTGGCTTTTTTTTTGTTATTTGAACAATTAAACAACAGTGGGCGCTATATGGGTTTTTATTGTGATTTACCATGTGAAATGCATTCAGCCATCCATCTACCACCAGAGCTGCTGTTTTTTTTTTTTCAGAAGCCCTGAGGATTTGTTGATCAAACAAGGAAATTGTACAAGTGGAGCACATACAGGTAGTGCAGAATTATTAGGCAAGTTGTATTTTTGAGGATTCATTTTATTATTGAACAACAACCATGTTCTCAATTAACCCAAAAAACTCATTAATATCAAAGCTGGATATTTTTGGAAGTAGTTTTAAGTTTGTTTTTAGTGTTAGCTATTTTAGGGGGGTATCTGTGTGTGCAGGTGACTACTATTACTGTGCAGAATTATTAGGCAACTTAACAAAAAAAAATATATACCCATTTCAATTATTTATTTTTACCAGTGAAACCAATATAACATCTCAACATTCACAAATATACATTTCTGACATTCAAAAACAAAACAAAAACAAATCAGTGACCAATATAGCCACCTTTCTTTGCAAGGACACTCAAAAGCCTGACATCCATGGATTCTGTCAGTGTTTTGATCTGTTCACCATCAACATTGCGTGCAGCAGCAACCACAGCCTCCCAGACACTGTTCAGAGAGGTGTACTGTTTTCCCTCCTTGTAAATCTCACATTTGATGATGGACCACAGGTTCTCAATGGGGTTCAGATCAGGTGAACAAGGAGGCCATGTCATTAGTTTTTCTTCTTTTATACCCTTTCTTGCCAGCCACGCTGTGGAGTACTTGGACGCGTGTGATGGAGCATTGTCCTGCATGAAAATCATGTTTTTCTTGAAGGATGCAGACTTCTTCCTGTACCACTGCTTGAAGAAGGTGTCTTCCAGAAACTGGCAGTAGGACTGGGAGTTGAGCTTGACTCCATCCTCAACCCGAAAAGGCCCCACAAGCTCATCTTTGATGATACCAGCCCAAACCAGTACTCCACCTCCACCTTGCTGGCGTCTGAGTCGGACTGGAGCTCTCTGCCCTTTACCACGGGCCCATCCATCTGGCCCATCAAGACTCACTCTCATTTCAGCAGTCCATAAAACCTTAGAAAAATCAGTCTTGAGATATTTCTTGGCCCAGTCTTGACGTTTCAGCTTGTGTGTCTTGTTCAGTGGTCGTCGTCTTTCAGCCTTTCTTACCTTGGCCATGTCTCTGAGTATTGCACACCTTGTGCTTTTGGGCACTCCAGTGATGTTGCAGCTCTGAAATATGGCCAAACTGGTGGCAAGTGGCATCTTGGCAGCTGCACGCTTGACTTTTCTCAGTTCATGGGCAGTTATTTTGTGCCTTGGTTTTTCCACACGCTTCTTGCGACCCTGTTGACTATTTTGAAAGAAATGCTTGATTGTTCGATGATCACGCTTCAGAAGCTTTGCAATTTTAAGAGTGCTGCATCCCTCTGCAAGATATCTCACTATTTTTGACTTTTCTGAGCCTGTCAAGTCCTTCTTTTGACCCATTTTGCCAAAGGAAAGGAAGTTGACTAATAATTATGCACACCTGATATAGGGTGTTGATGTCATTAGACCACACCCCTTCTCATTACAGAGATGCACATCACCTAATATGCTTAATTGGTAGTAGGCTTTCGAGCCTATACAGCTTGGAGTAAGACAACATGCATAAAGAGGATGATGTGGTCAAAATACTCATTTGCCTAATAATTCTGCACTCCCTGTATTGACCTTTGTTGTGAGGGTCAGTATATAGAGATGAAACTGTGCCCATCAAGGTGGAGGTTTCTGCAACACCCGCTTGAAGTGATATACCCAATATTATGTCACAGGACTTTTTTCAAATTTTTATGAACTTTATGCCATAAAGTTTAAAAAAAAAAAAAATCTTATTTGGATTTCTCAAATTATTGTAATATTGAATTGCAGTTTTTGTATACAAGAATGATGTAGTTGTTCGTGGGGCAGCATTGATTTTCATATAAAACATACAATCTACTCACATAAAATCTCATAAAGGGCACTTGTGTAATATTTATTTTATTATATTTATTACGAGTACTTATACAGCACCGTACATTTTTGCAGTGCTTTACATACTGTATACAGTGGGGAAATAATTATTTGATCTCTTGCAGATTTTGTAAGTTTGCCCACTTACAAAGAAATTAAAGGTCTGTATTTTTATCATAGGTGTATTTTAAATGATAGAGACAGAATATCAACCAAAAATCCAGAAAAAACACATGAAACAAATGCTATAAATTAAAGGAGTTGTAAAGGAATTTTTTTTTTTTGCTGAAATGACTGTTTACAGGGTATAGAGACACATGGGCAGATCCACAAAAGAATTACGCCGGCGTATTTATTGATACGGAGCGTAATTTTAAAGTTCCCGCGTTGTTTCTTTGTTTTGTATCTACAAAACAAGATACGACGGCATCTGGGATCGATCCGACAGGCGTACGTCTTAGTACGCCGTCGGATCTTAGGTGCATTTTTTTCCGCCGGCCGCTAGGTGGCGTTTCTGTCGAATTCCGAGTCGAGTATGCAAATTAGCTAGTTACGGCGATCCACAAACGTACGTCCGGCCGGCGCATTTTTTTACGTCGTTTGCATTCGGCTTTTTCCGGTGTATAGTTAAAGGTGCCGTCGTTCCCGCGTCAATTTTTTTACGTTGTTTGCGTAAGTCATTCGCGAATAGGGATTTGCGTAAAATGGCATCACCGTCGTAAGCATTGGCTTGTTCCGGTTTAATTTCGAGCATGCACACTGGGATACCCCCACGGACGGCGCATGCGCCGTTCAAAAAAAACGTTGTTTACGTCAGGTCACGATGTATTTACATAAAACACGCCCCCATCACATCCATTTGAATTCCGCGCCCTTACGCCGCCAAAGATACACTACGCCGCCGTAACTTACGGTGCAAATTCTTAGATACGCTACGCCCGGCGGAGAGAAGCGCCGATCTACATGGATCTGCCCCATAATAGTTAACTGATTCCTTTTAAAATGTATTAAAAATAGATAAAAATCAATTATATAATGTACCTCTAGTTTCGTTTTTGCATCTAGTTTCGTTTTTGCATGTTATCCTGCCTCTGTGCTATACAGAGCCATAGAGCAGTCATGGTTTGGAAAATGAAACTAGAATCTCCCAGTACTGTGGTCATCAGGAAACAGACAACCAGGAAGTGTCCAGAACAGAGAAGAATTACCGCAACATCAGAGCAAAAACGAACAATGAGGACATGAAACCAGGACTGCAGTAAGGTAAAGGAAGCTATTTAGCTAAAAAAAATAAAAATCCTTTAGTGACCCTTTAAGTTGCAGTTCAGTGAGTTAAATGAGTATTTGATCCCCAAGAAAAACATGACTGGGTACTTGGTGGAGAGACCCTTGTTGGCAAGCACAGTGGTAAGAAGTTCCTAGTAGTTGATCAGGTTTGCACACATCTCAGGAGGGATTTTGGTCCATTCTTCTTTACAGATCTCTTAAGGATTCTTGGCTATCTCTTGGCAACTCAAAGTTTCAGCTCCCTCCATACATTTTCTATAGGATCAGTGGGGGTGTGTCCATAAAGGGCGCAGGAGCGCCGCCCCCTCTCTCCTGCACCTGTCTATCACCATAGATAGATTCATGCATTGCAATGAATCTATCTATGGTTGCGGCTGCCGCCCCCCATTCATGTGTTCGGCCCTTTGTTGGGTGCCGGGCATCTGAATTACAGCAGTGTTTTTTTTTTTTTAAGCGCCCGTTGGCTCTAATAGGTGTCCTGATTATAGCCATAGGCTCTAATAGGCTTCCAAATTTGTAAACAGCGGGCACAACGGTGTTGTATTAGGGAAGCAAATAAATCGCTTTCCTAACACTGAACCTCCTCTCAGCCAATCAGGTGCTCGGGTGACCTGATTCGCTGAAGCGACAGCCGCTGTGATTGGACGCCTATCAGGCATGCAATCATAGCAGAAGGCGGGAAGAGGACGGGAGAAGACATCGACGAGGACTCGGAGCGTGGAGGACAACGCCGTGACCCGAGACAGGTAAGTGCAGGGCGGGCACACTGACAGCATTTGATGGGGCACAGTAGCGGCAATTGATGGGCACACTGGCAGAAATTGATGGGGCACAGTAGCGGCGATTGATGGGGCACAGTATTGGCAGTTGATGGGCAAGTAGCAGCAATTGATGGGCACACTGGCAGCAATTGATGGGGAATAGTAGCGGCAATTGATGGGGCACAGTATTGGCAGTTGATGGGCAAGTAGCGGCAATTGATGGGCACGCTGGCAGCAATTGATGGGGCACAGTAGCGCCAATTATGGCACACTGGCAGCAATTGATGGGGCACAGTAGTGGCAATTGATGGGCACACTGGCAGCAATTGATGGGGCACAGTAGCGGCAATTGATGGGGCACAGTATTGGCAGTTGATGGGCAAGTAGCGGCAATTGATGGGCACACTGGCAGCAATTGATGGGGCACAGTAGCGGCAATTGATGGGCACACTGGCAGCAATTGATGGGGCACAGTAGCGGCAATTGATGGGCACACTGGCAGTAATTGATGGGTACAGTAACTGCGTTTGATGGCACAGTGGCGACAATTTATGGGTACAGTGGCTGTGCTTGATGTACACAGTGGCTGCGCATGATGGGCACAGTGGCTGCGCTTGATGGGCACAGTGACTGCAATTGATGTTTTTTTGTTTTGTTTTTTCAGTTTGTTTGCGCACCTCCCCCCCCCAAAAAAAAAATTGGAGCACCATGATGATTTTGAATTTTCATTATGTCACATATATATTGTCACATTGTTTTTTATTTTCTATAATTCATGTTATATTTGTACATTTTTGCAAGCACTGCACTATATATATATATATATATATATATATATATAAAATATATAGTCAGATTTAGAATACATGGAGAAATACTGTAAGGGCCAGATTCACAAATGAGATACGACGGCGTTTCTACTGATACGCCGTCGTATCTCTGTTTCTATCTATGCGACTGATTCATAGAATCAGTTACGCATAGATATCCCTAAGATGCGACAGGTGTAATTGTTTTACACCAGGGGTCTCCAAACTGCGGCCCGAGGGCCAAATGTGGCCCTTTCCTACCCTTCATCCGGCCCTTGGGGCACTATTGTTCCCAATGATATGAGGCACTATTCCTCCCAATGGCACCAACAATAGAGCACTATTTCTTCCACTAACACCAATGATGGAGCACTATTCCTGCTCCTACTGACCACCACCCGAGGCTGTGTTTATTCTCACTGATGCTTGGCCTGAAGCATTTTCTACCCCCCCACTGGTCGGAATCCGGCCCCCCTGAAGTCTGAAGGACAGTAAACTGGCCCTTTGCTTGAAACGTTTGGAGACCCCTGTTTTACACTGTCGGATCTTAGGATGCAGTACCGCAGCCGCCTCTGGGGGGAGTTTGCGTCGTAAACCAGCGTCGGTTATGCAAATTAGGAGTTACGGCGGATCCACAACGTTTTTTTGCGTTCGCTACGTCGCCGCTAGTCTAGTTTCTGGTCGCAAAGTTAGTCGTTTTTTTTGGTGCCCTAACTTTAGTCAGCAAGTGTATTGCTGTCTAAAGTATGGCCGTCGTTCCCGCGTCGAAATTCAAAATTTAACGTCGTTTGCGTAAGCCGTCCGGGAATACGGAAGTACACTACGTGCGTCGCTGTTCAAAAAAATGACGTCACGGCGCGCAAAGCACGGCGGGAGTTAAGAGACGGAGCATGCGCAGTAGGTCCGGCGCGGGAGCGCACCTAATTTAAATGGCACACGCCCATTTAAATTGGCCCGCCTTGCGCCGGAGGCTGCCGGCGTAGTTTTCATCGCAAGTGCTTGGTGAATCAGGCACTTGCGATGAAAAATTGCGGCGGTGTAACGTATCTAGGATACGTTACGCCGCCGCGATTCTACGTGAATCTGGCCCAATGTGCCCAAGTGTTCTAACTCCAGGCGCTATAGGATAATCGCTACAAAACCAATGACTGCATGCGCAGAGAACATTTTTTTTTTACTGGTAGCAATAGTAACCTTAATAAATATTGGATTATATTTATTTTTCTCCTTGTTATTGAAGGGTGTGCATCCATGTTTGCTTACACAAGTATAATCTGCTTTACACACTAATACCTTCAGACGACATTATACCGTGGCTGTTTACAATGCAGCGTCTATAACGATTATTGTGCTTTATGCCTCAGGCTTTTGGGAAAGTCTTTCGAAGGGAAAGCACCGCATGGCCTGATCTTATCGATGAGGAGCGTGACCTTTAGGGCATACACTCCCCATATTACTCACACCACTTAATCAATGATTCAACGCACCCCGCTGGATTTTACATAGATGTATGCTTGCCTACCATCATCTGAAAATCTCCCAGTAAAAGTGGCCATACTACAAATTCCACACAAACATGAAACCTTTATCTAGGGTTTGAAGTCCCTGAAGCAAATCTGCGAATTAAAGAATTTCATGAATTTAGTATGAAGAAAAGTTGTGCTTTTGTCACCAGATTTTGTGTTTTCTCAGAAAACTACCCGAGAACCGAACAATAGTCTCAAAGGAATACATATAACAAAAGATTGTAGGGTAAAAAAAAAAATACAATGGTATAGATCACGGGTCTCTAAAATTTCTAAACATAGGGCCAGTTTACTGTCCTCCAGACTTTAGGGGGTAGACTATGGCCATTGGAACTAAAAATTGCCCTGGTGTCAGTGGGCATTGTTGGTATCAGTGGGAGGAATAGTGCCCCATAATTGGTAGTAATGGAAGAAATCAAGTCCCATCATTGGTGTCAGTGGGAGGAATGATGCCCCATCGTTTGTGTCAGTGGAAATAATAATGCCCTATCATTGGTTTCAATAGTTCTCCATCATTGGTATTAGGGTTGTCCCGATACCGATACTAGTATCGGTATCGGGACCGATACCGAGCATTTGCGCTAGGGTTGCCACCTTTTCTTCAAGTCAAACCCGAACACTTTAGCGGACCACAACAATTTTTTTTATAGTATGACCTGTACATATATTTTGCTATTAAACACCATTTCTGATCATATGAAGTTAATACCAAGAGTTCCCCTTTACATCAGAGTCCTCAGAGTTCCCCTTTTAAATATGAATCCACAGAGTTCCCCTTTTACATCTGAACTCGCAGAGTTCCCTTTCACTATAAGGGGGGACTCTGCAGACTCTGATGTAAGGGGGAACTCTGGGGGCTCTAACATAAGGGATGCTCTGGAAACCATGATCTAAGGGGGAACACTGGAACTCTGATATACAGGAGGACTCTGATGTAAGGGGGAACACTGTGGTCTCTGGTGTAAAGGGGAACTCTGATGTAAGGGGGAACACTGAGAACTCTGATGTACGGAGAAGACTCTGATGTAAGGGGGAAAGCTGTGGCCTCTGGTGTAAAGGGGAACTCAGATGTAAGGGGTGCTCTGAGAACCCTGACTCACCTTTGTGTACTCAATCAGAGGCAGGAGAGAAAAGGGAAAGGGGGGGAGACATTCACAGACAGGGATGGATGGTGAGCTCACCCCCTGGCAGTCAGCACCTCTCATCCAGATGTATCTGAGGCTGCTGGACTTAAAATTTCCATCCCCAACTTTCCTTTTCTGAGGCACAGCACTGAGGATTGGAGTGTGGGCAGACACAGAGGGGACGGGGTGGGGGGGGGGGGGACTTGGTGTAGATCGAGCCCTCTCTCAGGCAGTGTAAAAGAGACAACTGCAGCCATAAACCCTGCTGGCAAGCCATAGTCCAGGCTAAATAATGTGTCCGGGTTTCAGGCTTTCTGAAACCCGGACACAGGATTCCAAACCCGAACTGTCCGGGTGAATCCTGGACAGGTGGCAACCCTAATTTGTGCGAGTACTTGTACTAGCACAAATGCTCCGATGCCTTAGCCTATACCTGCCAGCGGAGTCAGCAGGCAGAGCGGCGGGTGGAGTCAGCGGGCGGAGCTGAGGGCGACCCGTAGAGCTGGCAGGGAGTACAGCGTTCAGAGCGACCGGAGCCTTCACATTTTGTCGCGAAAGTGACGCTCCGTGTTGACGTCAGAGACACCCATCTTGGTACACCCTGCACTCAGCCACAGCATGCCAGCAGCGGACATCTTGTTACACCCAGCCCATATAGTTTGGGCTGGGTGCAACAAGATGGCCGCTGCTGCTTTTATGCGGCTGAGTGCAAGGAGTACCAGGATGAGTGTTGCAGGCAGTCTTCCCTGATGGCATTTTAGTGCCTGCCCATCAGTGCCCATAAATGTCACCTATCAGTGCCCCCCAGCCGTCAGTGCCATCTGCCAGTGCCAGCCAGCCGTCAGTGCCATCTGTCAGTGCCAGCCAGCCATCTATCAGTGCTGCATATCAGTGCCACCTAATCCTATCAGTGCTGAAGACCAGTGCCACCTAATCTGTATTGTGCTTTGAGAAACTGTCACATGACATTTAAAAAAAAGGTAATCGGTATGGGTTACCTGATCCTGATCTCCTGAACTTTGGGGACCCGGTACCAAACTTGGCACACATGTAGCCCCACTCTTCCTCTACAAGTGTGCACAGTTTGTTGTCTGGGGGACCTACGGTCGGGGAGCACCAATTTTTCAAAGCCGGGCACCCCTTCCATAGACTCCCATGTTAAACGTCAGTCTAGTCATGGACACAGTGAGGCATGGACACAGTAAGGCATGGGAACAGTGAGGCATGGGCATAGTGAGGCATGCACATGGACACAGTGAGGCAAAGTGAGGCATGGACACAGTGAGGCATGGACACAGTTAGGCATGGACACAGTGAGGCATGGGCACAGTGAGGCATGGGCACAATGAGGCATGCACATGGACACAGTGAGGCAAAGTGATGCACAGTGAGGCATGCAGATGGATTCCGAAAAGTGGAAGTTCCATTTTTGGGTGGAACTCCACTTTAAGTTAATGCAAAGAGTCCATATTTACAGTGTTGACTCTTCTTTTTCAAAACCTCTGCAATTCGCCCTGTCATAATATCAACGTCTGGGCCACATCCTAACTGATGGCAGCACATTCTTGCATAATGAATGCTTGGAGTTTGTCAGAATTTGTGAGGGTTTTGTGTTCACCCCCCGCTTAAGGATTAATCACAAGTTCACAATGGGATTAAGGTCTGGGGAGTTTCCTGGCCATGGACCCAAAATTTCAATGTTTTGCTCCCCAAACCACTTAGTTATTGCTTTTGCCTTATGACAAGGTGCTCCATCATGCCGGAAAAGTCATTGTTCCTCGCCAAACTGTTCTTGAATGATTGGGAGAAGTTGCTTTCGGAGGAGGTTTTTGTACTATTCTGTATTCATGGTTGTGTTCTTAGGCAAAAAAAAACCCACACATGAATGGTCTCGGGAAGCTTTACTTTTGGTATGACACAGGACCAGTGGCGGCTGGTGCTCAAAATTTTTTGGGGGGTGCAAACGTAAAAAAAAAAAAAGAAAGAAAAAAATTGCAGCCTCACTGTGCCCATCAAATGCAGCCAATGTGCCATCAATTGTCACCACTGTGCCATGCCATCAAATGCAGTCACTGTGCCATGCCATCAAACGCAGCCACTGTGGCATCAATTGTCACCACTGTGCCATGCCATCAAATGCAGTCACTGTGCCATCAAACGCAGCCGCTGTGGCATCAATTGTCAGGCACCACTGTGCCATGCCATCAAACGCAGCCACTGTGCCATCAATTGTCACCACTGTGCCATGCCATCAAACACAGCCACTGTGCCATCAATTATCACCACTGTGCCATGCCATCAAACACAGTCACTATGCCATCAATTCGCACCACTGTGCCATCAAATGCAGTCACTGTGCCATGCCATCAAACGCAGTCACTGTGCCATGCCATCAAACACAGCCACTGTGCCATCAATTGTCACCACTGTGCCATGCCATCAAATGCAGCCACAGTGCCCCTCAATTGTCACCACTGTGCCAATTGTCACCACTGTGCCCTTTAATTGTTGCCCCTGTGCCCATTGTTGTCACTGTGCCCTTTAATTGTTGCTACTGTACACATTTTCACTACTGTGCCCATTGATGCCACTGTGCCCTTTGTCGCCACTGTTCCCCTTGATGCCACTGTGCCCTTTGTCGCCTCTGTGCCCATTGTCGCCGCTGTGCCCTGTAAAATGCACTTACCTTAATCCTTCCACGTCCCTCGATGTCTTCTCCCGCCTTGGTGACGCTTCAGCCAGCGAGGATAAGACATCCGGGAGACGAGGGCTGTACTCGGAAAGCCTATCAGAGCCGCTGGCTCTGATAAGCACTTCCGCACAGCCAACCAGCTGCCGTTATTCAGGTGGCCGGCGCTCAACATCCGGCCACCTGAATAGACCAGCGGCAGCTGGCAACAATAACATACATTCATGCAATGCATGAATGTATGTTATTTGCGAGAGCCAGAGGGGGCGGAGCTGCAGCGCCCTCTATAGACGGACCGCCATCACTGCAGTTAGTATAAGTAAAAACTACATTTTAAGGGGAAAAAAATTCTTAAAGGGCCTTTTTTTTTTTTTTTGTGACTACAGGAGGGGGGGGGGGGGGGCGGCGCCCGGGCACCCCCTATGGACGGGCCGCCGCCACTGCACAGGACTGATGGTAGCGCTCCCCTTTTTTCTCCGGACAAGGTTTTTTCCGGATGCCCCAAACAATCAGAAGAGGGATTCATCAGAGAAAATGATTAACCCCAGCCCTTAGAGGTCGAATCTCTGTACCATTTGCAGAATATCAGTCTGCCCCTGATGTTTGTCCTGGAGGGAAGTGGCTTCTTTGCTGCCCTTCTTGACACCAGGACATCCTCCAAAAGTCTTCACCTCACTGCGCATGCAGATGTACTCACACCTGCCTGCTGCCATTCATTAGCAAACTCTGCACTGGTGGTGCCCCGATCCCGCAGCTGAATCAACTGCAGGAGACGGTCTCTTGCTGGACTTTCTTGGGCACCTTAAAGCCTTCTTCACAAATGCAGTGGAAATGTTTTTTTTATGGGATTAAGTTCATTTTCCTGGCAAAGAGGGACTTTGCAATTAATTGTAATTCATCTGATCACTCTTTATAACATTATGTAGTATATGCAAATTACCATCCTAAAAACTGAGGCAGCAGACTTTGTGAAAATTAATATTTCTCAAAACGTTTGGCCACGGCTGTACATGCTTCAGTGCAGGGTAATCTAATGCCGTGTACACACGACCAGTTTTTCCATTGGAATAACCAGGTTTTTCTGACGGAATTCCGCTCAAGCTGTCTTGCACGCAGTGACGTACAACACTATGAAGAGCCTAGAAAAATTAAGTTCAATGCTTCCGAGCATGCGTCGAATTGTTTCCGAGCATGTGTGATTTTTTTCTCCATCGGAATTCCATACAGACGAACGGGATTTCCGATAGAATTTGTTTCCGTCTAAAAAAAAAGAGAACGTGTTCTCTTTCTAAGTCCGTCGGATTTTTCAAAAAAGTCCGATGGGGCATACACGGTCGGAATATCCGATGAAAAAATTCAGTCTGACTTTTTTCATTGAAAATTCCGACGTGTACACGGCATAAGATTGTTTACCTTAACTCAGAACTCTTCACCTCTGATGCCGCGTACACACAACCGTTTTTAATGTCATGGAAAAAACAAAATTTTTCTCGACGTGATTCTTGTCAAGCCTGTCTTGCATACGCACGATCGCGAAAAAAAATGCTCGAGCAAAGCGCGGTGACGTACAACATGTACGACGGCACTATAAAGGGGAAGTTCCATTTGAATGGCGCCACCCTTTGGGCAGATTATGCAAATTTCCCTTCTCATAACTTGCTTCTGAGCATGCACATAATGCGCGTCACCAGTTTCCGAAAAAAGCCGAACGTCGGTGCGCATTATGAGCTGGGGGTGAAGCTTTTGTAATACGTCAACCACTAGTCTCTGAATAGGAACGCCCACTCCCGCGGGATTCACTACCCGGAAGCCGGGGGGAAAATATCTATACTAAGGTATGTAAACCGAAAAAAAAAAAAAACAGCATACTGTACATGTCGGCAGTATGCTGGATTGAATGGTATATACTTGTTTTTAGGGTGAACCTCCGCTTTAACGACCAATTTAAAAAATTGCATTTTTCTCGTCATAAAAAACGGTCATGTGTATGCGGCATGATACTTGGGGAAAACGGGGACACAAATTCACCACATCCAAGGACTGGAAGATTGCATTATACTGCAATACATTTTTGTTCTTGGGTTTGGAAATGCTTTAATGAAGTATTCTCACCTTACACAATAATGTAAGGAACCCACATGCAGCCCAAAAACACCTATAGATAGCCAGGAAAATGAAAGTAAATTATTATTTGCTTTGGCATATGCCACATTTAGGCTTTAGGCTTTGACCTAGTAATCATAAAGGTTCTCTTCTGGAGTCAGTACACTGAATGTAAAGCTCATTAGCTTATCAGCCGATATTTATTCAGTGACTACAGTCCTGATTATCTCACTTCTGATAAGAAATGGTTAATCATCTGAGAATATTAACACAACGGATACATTTGGTTAAGAGCCCAGGGCTTGCTCACTGTTGGCCACCCATTGTCAGATTTTTCGCCAATTACAAAAGAATGACGTTATACCTGTTCTACAGCTGATCATTTTCATCTTGGGGTGCGTCATTTCAACTTCCTGACCTAACACTTTTTCTGAACAATTTTTAAATTGTACATGAGAAACTTTGCAAACATGTTGAATTATTCCTGTAACAATTTTTTCCTGAATTCCGAACACATGAAGAAGTCGGCCATGCATGGATTGAAATTCCCATATATGGGAAGGCTGATTGTATCCAAGTTGATCCATCTGTCAACTTGGGTACAACCAGCCTATTGGAATTTTCTGCATGAAATTATTGCTAACGGCTATAGCCGGAGCCCCCCCCCCTCCCAGCAGAATAGCACTGCGGGAGGGATTCCCCATCAACACTTACTGTGTTGATGGGGGAATCAAGCAATCTTTCTTCCACCTTTAGTGGAAGGAAAAAAAGTTGCATCATCTATGGGCTGCTTAGGAGTCACAATTTGGTATTTCGGCCAAATACACAGAAGAAAAATCCAACTTAGTACCGTATTTTTCGGTGTATAAGATGACTCGGCGTATAAGACGACCCCCTAATTTTCCAGGAAAAATTTTGGTTTTGGGATATACTCGCCGTATAAGACTACCCCCTTCCTACTAGTCTTTCTGGAAGCTGAGGGTTAGCCAAAACAACCGCTGACAGAAACAACCGCTGACAGAAACAGGCTTTTTTCAAGCCTCACTATGCCATTACATGCCCCACTGTGCCATTACATGCCCCCACTGTGCCATTACATGCCCCCACTGTGCCATTACATGCCCCCACTGTGCCATTACATGCCTCCACTGTGCCATTACTTGCCCCAACTGTGCCATTACTTGCCCCCACAGTGCCATCACATTACATGCCCCCACAGTGCCATCACATTACATGCCCCCACAGTGCCATCACATTACATGCCCCCACAGTGCCATCACATTACATGCCCCCACAGTGCCATCACATTACTTGCCCCCACAGTGCCATCACATTACTTGCCCCCACAGTGCCATCACATTACTTGCCCCCACAGTGCCATCACTTGCCCACACAGTGCCATCACTTGCCCCCACAGTGCCATCACTTGCCCCCACTTCCCCCCCCACTGTGCCATCACTCATGTTTTGCAGGCCGGTGACAGTCTCCGTCTGCTGCGAGCGTCCATGATTTCAAAGCCGCGCCGTCTTCTCAGCGTGTCCTGTGATTGGCGGAACACAAATTTTCCCAGTAGCGCCTCTGTTCTGTGTTCCGCCAATCACGGATGCCTTCTCATCTCATCCGAGGATGAGAAGGCATCCGTGATAGGCGGAACAAAGAACAGAGGCGCTGCTGGGAAGTTTTGTGTTCCGCCAATCACAGGACAAGCTGAGAAGACGGCGTGGCTTTGAAATTATGAACGATCGCAGCTGCACGGAGACCGTACCCGGCGTATAAGACGACCCCCGACTTTGGATGCATTTTTTTTCATCCAAAAAGTCGTCTTATACGCCGGAAAATACGGTAATCATTGAATTCTGACGATGGAGAAACCTCCCGCTGTCAGAATACAAAAGCTCAACCACAGCTCAAGAAGCCACTAACAACCTCCGGAGGGACCCTAGTTGACAATGGCTGCTTTTGAGAGATTTCCTCTACTTTGTTTTTCTTCAATATGAAGTAAGGAGAAATATCCCCAATGGGACACAGACAGAAAAAAAGAAAGACAGAGGCCCGGATTCAGAAAGGACTATCGACGACGTATCTCCAGATACGCCATCGTAAGTCCAAATGTGCGCCGTCGTATCTATACGCTTATTCAGGAAAGCAGATACGCCTGAATTTTGGCAAGATACAACCGACATAAGTCTCCTACGCCGTCGTATCTTTGGTGCATATTTACGCTGGCCACTAGGAGCGCTTCCGTAGATTTACAAGTTGAATATGTAAATGAGCTAGATACGCCGATTCACGAACGTACTTCCGCCCGTTGCATTAAGCTACGCCGTTTACCTAAGGCGTACGTCCGGCATAACTTACCCCTCATAAAGCAGGGGTAAGTTATGTTAAGGTATAGGCGTGTTTACGTTTACGTAAGTAGTACGTGAATGGGGCTGGGCGTAGGTTACGTTCACGCCGCATGAATGGAGCCGGCGTATCTTAGGGAGTAAATTAGACGTGATTCTAAGCATGCGCGCGCATGCGCCGTTTGTTCGGCCATGCATTTACATGGGGTCACGCTTCATTATAATACAACACGCACTCTGCCTTTCTACTTTGAATTTGGCGGGCTTACGCCGGCCCATTTACGTTACGCTGGCGTACATATGGGAGCAAGTGCTTTGTGAATACAGTACTTGCCTCTCAATGTTACGACGGCGTAGCGCATATGAGATGCGCTACGCCTATCTAAAGATGTGCCGATCTCTCTGAATCCCGGCCAGAGGTTTTGGCAATTAATTATTGTAGTCAAGCTAAAGGCTGGTACACACGGGCTGAATATCTTCCGGTATTGGCTGTTTTAACAGAAACCGGCTGACTTTTGGCACGTGTGTACAGCAGCCTGTCCGACGAAGCCGATCAAATGTCCGGCTTCTGTTGAAAGGGCATAATGAAAAACCAGCAGCCAACCGGTATCCAATCAGCGCTCATAGCCAATGGCTGTGTGTGCTGACTGGTGTGTTTTGGTGGGGGCAGTTCTCTTGTCAAAACACAATAGTACAGTGGGGAGAACGCTTCTTGCAAACTCCTCCGTTCTTTTTTTTATTAAGCTCGCAGAGTTG
Organism: Rana temporaria; assembly: GCF_905171775.1. Taxonomy (NCBI): domain Eukaryota; kingdom Metazoa; phylum Chordata; class Amphibia; order Anura; family Ranidae; genus Rana; species Rana temporaria. The sequence continues at coordinate 117,635,945 of NC_053500.1, read as the reverse complement.
AAAAAACAAACAAAAAAAAAATACCTGTGTGTACCAGGCTTAACATGGTTTGGCAAAAGATCCACTTTATTTGGAGATCGTATAATTTGTGATTTTCTAGTTGTTAAATACATTAAAATTGTAATGATTTACATTACATCATATGGCCAAAAGTTTGTTGATGTCTGCCCATCACACCCTACATGAGCTTGTTGGACATCCTATAATGCATACCTCCCAACCTTTTGAGATGGAAACAAGGGACACATAATAGCAAAACTATGTGGGCAAAGGACTCACAGCTTAAAAACGTCTCTCCATGTTAATCTATGGCCTCATGCCCACCATGACGTTTTTGAGCTGTAGATGGCTGAGCCGTTTTTAAGCTGCAAAAAAAAAACAGGACCAGTTCGTTCTGAAGCTCCAGTGTTAGAGCTGTAAAAACGCCAGACGTTAAAAAACGCTGAAAAACGCTGAAGAACGCTGAAAAACGCTGAAAAACGCCCAAAAAAAGGCTATCGCGGTAAGGCTTTCCACCCAATTTTGGAGTGTGCCTGTAGGAACTTATGTTCTTTCGGCCTAAGGAACATTTGTGAGGTTAGGAACTGATATTGGACAAAAAAAACGTGGCTTGGCTTGCAACTGGTGTCTCAGTTCTTCTTAAAGGAGTTCAGTAGAGTTGAGGTCATGGCACGTTGGAGTTCCTTCACGCAGAACTCATCAAACCATATCTTTATGGAGCTGGCTTTATAACTTATGTTCTTTCAGCCTAAGGAACATTTGTGAGGTTAGGTACTGATATTGACCGAAAAACCCTGGCTTGGCTTGCAACTGGTGTCTCAGTTCTTCTTAAAGGAGTTCAGTAGAGTTGAGGTCATGGGACGTTGGAGTTCCTTTACGCAGAACTCATCAAACCATATCTTTATGGAGCTGGCTTTAGAACTTATGTTCTTTCGGCCTAAGGAACATTTGTGAGGTTAGGTACTGATATTGGATGGAAAAACCCTGGCTTGGCTTGCAACAGGTGTCTCAGTTCTTCTTAAAGGAGTTCAGTAGAGTTGAGGTCATGGCACGTTGGAGTTCCTTCACGCAGAACTCATCAAACCATATCTTTATGGAGCTGGCTTTAGAACTTATGTTCTTTCGGCCTAAGGAACATTTGTGAGGTTAGGTACTGATATTGGATGGAAAAACCCTGGCTTGGCTTGCAACTGGTGTCTCAGTTCTTCTTAAAGGAGTTCAGTAGAGTTGAGGTCATGGCACGTTGGAGTTCCTTTACGCAGAACTCATCAAACCATATCTTTATGGAGCTGGCTTTATGTACAGAGGCACTTTATCCTTGAACAGAAAAGGGCCTTTCCCAAACTGTTCTTACTTGATTGGAGTGGGTGTGTGGGGTGTCCACATACTTTTGGCCATATAGTATATAATTAATTGCAATTATTCATGATCTGGAATTTGTTCCTCCTTTTCTCCACACATCCTTGCCTTATGTCTTCGTCTGAATCTCTTGTTACTGAATAACAAGGTGTTTACGAGGAAAGACGTGCGTACTCTGTCACTGCTCTGTTGCTGTCAGTAGAACTGGTATGTTGACAAGTAGTACTGCCAAGTAATGTCCCCACCTTACAAATTCCATGTTATGTAAGACGATCTAAAGTTGGTAAACAGTAGTGATTTGCGGTGCGTGCAAGACGGCATGGTCTGCTTTATCCAGGGGAAAGCTAATATAAGCCAGTGATGAGATCAGCCATGCAATGATGACATCATTCACACAGAGAAGGAGTTGTAATGAGAAATTGTCATAAGCTGCGGCACGTGTATGCCATTAGTGAAAGTGGAAATTGATAGACGACTGTCCCTCATTTTGAGGTACTGGTCCTATTACTCCTCACTTGTCCCTTTTTTTTGTCTCATGTTTAGACCTCCATAAAAATAAATTTAGGCTGTTACTGATAAAAAAAAATTGTGCTCGATTAATCGATTTTTTTTAAAATCGATTAATCGACTAATTTTCAATTAATTATAACCGTAATGTCCACACATCTCCCCCAGTAATGTCCACATCTCCCCAGTAATGTCCACATCTCCCCAGTAATGTCCACATCTCCCCAGTAATGTCCACACATCTCCCCAGTACTGTCCACACATCTCCCCAGTAATGTCCACATCTCCCCTGTAATATCCACATCTCTCCCAGTAATGTCCACACATCTCCCCCGCAATGTCCACATCTCCCCCAGTAATGTCCACATCTCCCCCAGTAATGTCTACATCTCCCCCAGTAATGTCCACATCTCCCCAGTAATGTCCACATCTCCCCTAGTAATGTCCACATCTCCCCTGTAATATCCACATCTCCCCCAGTAATGTCCACATCTCCCCAGTAATGTCCACATCTCCCCCAGTAATGTCCACATCTCCCCCGCAATGTCTACATCTCCCCCAGTAATGTCCACATCTCCCCCAGTAATGTCCACACATCTCCCCCAGTAATGTCCACACATCTCCCCCAGTAATGTCCACACATCTCCCCCGCAATGTCTACATCTCCCCCAGTAATGTCCACATCTCCCCCAGTAATGTCCACACATCTCCCCCAGTAATGTCCACACATCTCCCACAGTAATGTCCACACATCTCCCCAGTAATGTCCACACCTCTTCCCTAGTAATGTCCACATCTCCCCCAGTAATGTCCACATCTCCCCCAGTAATGTCCACATCTCCCCCAGTAATGTCCACATCTCCCCCAGTAATGTCCACATCTCCCCCAGTAATGTCCACATCTCCCCCGTAATGTTCACATCTCCCCCAGTAATGTCCACATCTCCCCCAGTAATGTCCACACATCTCCTCCAGTAATGTCCACACATCTCCCCCGTAATGTTCACATCTCCCCCAGTAATGTCCACATCTCCCCCAGTAATGTCCACATCTCCCCCAGTAATGTCCATATCTCCTCCAGTAATGTCCACACATCTCCCCCGTAATGTTCACAGCTCCCCCAGTAATGTCCACATCTCCCCCAGTAATGTCCACATCTCCCCCAGTAATGTCCACACATCTCCCCCAGTAATGTCCACATCTCCCCCAGTAATGTCCACACATCTCCCCCAGTAATGTCCACATCTCTCCCAGTAATGTCCACACATCTCCCCCCGTAATGTCCACATCTCCCCAGTAATGTATACATCTCCCCCGCAATGTCCACATCTCCCCCAGTAATGTCCACATCTCCCCCAGTAATGTCTACATCTCCCCCAGTAATGTCCACATCTCCCCAGTAATGTCCACACATCTCCCACAGTAATGTCCACACATCTCCCCAGTAATGTCCACACATCTCCCCCAGTAATGTCCATATCTCCTCCAGTAATGTCCACACATCTCCCCCGTAATGTTCACATCTCCCCCAGTAATGTCCATATCTCCTCCAGTAATGTCCACACATCTCCCTCAGTAATGTCCACATCTCCCCCAGTAATGTCCACATCTCCCCCAGTAATGTCCACATCTCCCCCAGTAATGTCCACATCTCCCCAGTAATGTCCACATCTCCCCTGTAATATCCAAATCTCCCCCAGTAATGTCCACACATCTCCCCCAGTAATGTCCACATCTCCCCCAGTAATGTACACATCTCCCCCAGTAATGTCCACACATCTCCCACAGTAATGTCCATCTCCCCAGTAATGTCCACATCTCCCCCAGTAATGTCCACATCTCCCCCAGTAATGTCCACATCTCCCCCAGTAATGTCCACATCTCCCCCAGTAATGTCCACATCTCCCCCAGTAATGCCCTTTAGTGCCCATCAGAGATGCCTGTCAGTGCAAACCAGTGCTGCCAATCAGTTCCCATCAGTGATGCTTGTCAGTGCCCTTCAGTGCTGCCTTTCAGTGCCCATCAGTCATGCTTGTAAATGCCCATCAGTGCCGCCCATTGCTGATTAAATACCACCAAAAGAAAGTTCCATATGTCTCAAAAAAAGAATCAACATTTCATATGGGTGTTGCATGACCACACAATGAATTGTCTTTCAAAGTGTGACAGCACTAAAAGCTGAAAATTGGCCTGGGCAGGAAGAGGGTTAAAGTGCCCGGTAGGCAACTGGTTAAAACAAATAGCCTTGACTTCTGATGATTAATATCATCTATGACTTTTTTAGGGCTGGTTCACACCAGATGCAAGACAGTCAATTACATACATCGACAATGTTTAATACGTATGCCAATGGCCCTGGTTCACACCAGATGCAGATACATCGACAATGTTTAATACGTATGCCAATGGTCCTGGTTCGCACCAGTGCAGTCAACAAAAGTAGAACATGTTGCATTTTTTTCTGTATGGAACAAATCTGAAATGTGCCAAAACGCATCAAAAAAGCACAAGAACGCTTGTCCTAAATCGAGATTTCGAAAAGAAGAGGGGGAAGCATCAAAAACGCATAAAATGCATCAAAAAGGAGCCTACAGACATGTCCCCAGAATACAGAAATTGTGACCCTCTAAAATTAGGACAACGATGATTTAAACATTCTTGTCCCATGCGCCATCTCATCTTTCCTCAGACAATTAGAAACCAGTGCGGCCATATATGAATAGAATCTCATAACTAACATACTTGAAATTATTTAAGAACACACTACAATCATTTCCAAGTGTTTCGGTGTAAACTCCTTAACCACTTGCTAACTGGGCACATATACCCCCTTCCTGCCCAGGCGAAATTTTAGCTTTCGGTACTGTATCGCTTTAAATAAAAATTGCGCGGTCGTGCGATGTGACTCCCAAACAAAATTGACATCCTTTTTTTCCCACAAATAGAGCTTTCTTTTGGTGGTATTTGATCACCTCTGCGGTTTTTATTTTTTGCGCTATAAACCAAAAAATAGCGAGAATTTTGAAAAACAATATTTTTAACTTTTTGCTATAATAAATATCCCCAAAAAAAAAAATGTTCTCAGTTTTGGCTGATACGTATTCTTCTACATATTTTGGGGGGGAAAAAATCACAATAAGCGTATAGTGATTGGTTTGCGCAAAAGTTATAGCGTCAAACTAACCCTGAGTATGCTGTCTGATAGAAGGTCAGATTAAAGGTGGAAAATGTTCTAAAATAATTTATCTTTGTCTCATTTTTTTACATCACAGAAACCTGACATTTTAAAATGGGTGTGTAGACTTTTTATATCCACTGTAGCTGTATGCTAGCTTTAAAGCATAGGCTTCAACTTTCAGAGGGCAGAAAATTAAATGGGAGGCCAACACTGAGCTACTTTCCAAATGCGTATTGATTTATGTAGCTCAATAATCATTTAAGAAGAACTACACCCAGCAGGGGGGCAATACACCCAAGAAGTGGATTTACAAGCACCCTAAATAAACACTACAAGTATTTTAAACTGAAAATTAGGTGATGCCATTAAAATCAATGACAGAATGGAACCAGTTTATTTCGATGATTGTATCATTTGGAATGCTTTTAATACACTACAAAAAAAAAAAACACCCATCAAAGCATGTTTTCTTATACATTGCAGACAAAAATAAAAATCAATATAATTAATATTAAGTGAATATGTACCTAAATTTGACCTGGTATCTGTTTTTTTTAGTCCCTGTAATACTAAGCTCTGACTGAGAGAGGGAGAAGCAGCACAAGAAGCCAATCACTTATGACTGACAAAAAGCATTCTGATAGGAGGATAGAGCAGATAGTGCTGCTTCTCCTTCACTATCCAGTTACTGGCTGGGGTAGGTCAGCGACAGCCTGGCTAAGAAAGGAGTGGGCTGAACAAGGCTGGTTCTCATTCAACTTGGAAGACTGGGGACATCTAGGGCTGCTGTTAGAAATCACGGGGCCCCAAACAGCCTACCTGGCAGGGCCCCCCCCAATATATCAAGACCATATTTTCACAAAAAATACACTAAAATCATTATTAGTGGACACAAACATAACAGAAAACCTGTGTGAATTAGCCCTTTTTTATATAGTTTTTTACATTAAAAAAATTTGACACGGGGGGGGGGGGGGGAGTCAGAAGCAGGCAGAACAGGGAGGGGAATCAGTGTTAGGGAAGCAATTACAGGTATGATGCCATGTATGTGTCTGTGTCTCTCCCTGCAGCAGCTGAAAGCCGGCAGGAGGGGTAGAAACTGGCTTTTCATCTGCTGCAGAGGGCTGCACAGGGCATCCTTCTGTAACTGCCCCTCCGCCAAACCACACTAATTCCTCCTGCTGTTTGGGGCCCCCTGTGTGCCCAGGCCCCCTACAGGAGGACTGGTGGTCCCCCCCTATCAGCAGCCCTGGGGACATCTAGTAATGCAAAATAAGTATTGCAATGGATAGCTCCAGATTAAAAGTGATTATTGCGGCAAAAGCTGTTTTTTTAATTTGTATGTTTTAATGTATCTTGTATGTTTTCCCATTGTGTACGCTGCGTGACTCTGGTCTAACATTATTTTTGATGCAACTATAAGTTTATGCATGTTGTGCTGCACTGTAACCCCCTTTTAATATATATATATATATATTACTATACGGTTGTGCTCATAAGTTTAAATACCCTGGCGGAATTTATGATTTCTTAGCCATTTTTCAGAGAATATGAATGATAACACAAAAACTTTTCTTTCACTCGTGGTTAGTGCTTGGCAGAAGCCATTTATTATCAATCAACTGTGTTTACTCTTTTTAAATCATAATGGCAACAGAAAATACCCAAATGACCCTGATCAAAAGTTTGCCCCATTTCTTAATGCCGTGTATTGCCCCCTTTAAAATCAATGACAGTTTGAAGTCTTTTGTGGTATTTGTGGATGAGGATCTTTATCTTCTCAGATGGTAAAGCTGCCCATTCCTCTTGGCAAAAAGCCTCCAGCTCCTGTAAATTATTGGGCTGTCTTGCATGAACTGCACATCTGAGATCTCCCCAGAGTGACTCAATGATATTGAGGTCAGGAGACTGAGATGGCCACTCCAAAACCTTCACTTTATTCTGCTGTAGCCAATGACAGGTTGACTTGGCCTTGTGTTTTGGATCATTGTCATATTGGAATGTCCAAGTACGTCCCATGCGCAGCTTTCTGGCTGAAGAATGCAAATGTTCCTCCAGTATTTTCTGATAATATACGGCATTCATCTTGCAATAAATTTCTATCAAATTTCCTGTACCTTTGTAGCTCACACATCCCCAAAACATCAGCGATCCACCACCGTGTTTCACAGTAGGAATGGTGTACCTTTCATCATAGGCCTTGTTGACTCCTCTCCAAATGTAATGTTTATGGTTGTGGCCAAAAAGCTCAATTGTGGTCTCATCACTCCACATTTCTTTGTGCCAGAAGGTTTGAGGCTTGTCTCTGTGCTGTTTGGTGTATTGTAAGCAGGATAATTTGTGACATTTGCATAGTAATGGCTTTCTTATGGCGACGTGACCATGCAGCCCATCTTTCTCCAAGTGCCTCCTTATTGTGCATCTTGAAACAACCACACCACATGTTTTCAGAGAGTCCTGTATTTCACCTAAAGTTATTTGTGGGTTTTTCTTTGCATCCCGAACAATTTTTCTGGCAGTCGTAGCTGAAATTTTGGTTGGTTTACTTGACCATGGCTTGGTTTTAACAGAACCCCTCATTTTCCACTTCTTGATTAGAGTTTGAACACTGCTGATTGATATTCATAATTCCTTGGATACCTTTTTATATCCCTTTCCTGTTTTATACAGTTCAACTACCTTTTCCAGATCCTTTGACAATTCTTTTTCTTTCCCCATGGCTCAGAATCCAGAAACGTCAGTACAGCACTGGATGAAAGATGCAAGAGTCTATCAGGAGTCCATAAACTCATTGACCTATTATACACACACACTTACAATAAAAATTAATAATAGTAATAAATAAAATAAGAATTAAATATACAAAAGTTAGATCAAGGTTGAGCTAGGTCAGTGCCAGGGTCAGTGTTTGTGTCAAGTAAGGGTCAAAGGTCAGGTTCTAAGGTCATGGTCAATATATTTTAGGTAAGATTTTATTTTTACATTTTTTTTTCAAATAAGTATCAGTGTCAGTGTGTTTTAGGAAGGTTAAAAAAAAGCAGAATGCACACGATTGTTTTTGGGCTGTACTATGGGTACATACACATATGTGGTATCGCTGCATGAGAATTTATTTTGGGTTGTTCTTTGGTGGAAGGTTATGGTAGTAACAAAAAATACAGTTAAATATATATATAAATATATATTTTTTTATTATTATTATTTCCTATGATAATAAAAAATAAATAAAAAATCAGGAGCTATACATGACCATGTACCACAAAACGAAAGCTCAAAAAACAAGGTATAATCTACCTGGATACACACAGTAGTTGCGATGATATGTACGGTTTTACTAAGACATGTCAACATTGCAAAATTGTGCTTAGGAATTAAGATTTGTTTTACCCTTATGTATGAAGGGATTAAGGGGTTAATGTGCTTGTTTCCTCCAAACTCTGGCCTAGACTGCCATTTTAGATCATGGCATAGGCTCACGCTGCCACAACAGACACACACTGGAAGTCTTCAGCTGCCTTGTAAAGGTAATATCTGTGTTTCTGGTGTGTGTGCTTCACCTTTTAAGGAGGAAAGGGCTGCCTGCAGATGAGCCTGCCCTCTGCTTTTGCATTGCTACAAGTGAGCCTGCCCTTTGCTTTTGCATTGCTACAGATGAGCCTGCTATCTGCTTTCGCATTGCTACATGTGAGCTTGCTCTCTGCTTTTGCATTGCTACAGGTGAGCCTGGTCTCTGCTTTTGCATTGCTACAGGTGAGCCTGGTCTCTGCTTTCGCATTGCTACAAGTGAGCCTGCCCTCTGCTTTCACATTGCTAATGGAAAGCCTGCTCTCTGCTTTTGCATTGCTACAGGTGAGCCTGCTCTCTGCTTTTGCATTGCTACAAGTGAGCCTGCTCTCTGCTTTTGCATTGCTACAGGTGAGCCTGCCCTCTGCTTTTGCATTGCTACAGGTGAGCTTGCATTCTGCTTTTACATTGCTACAGGTGAGCCTGCCCTCTGCTTTTGCATTGCTACAGGTGAGCCTGCTCTCTGCTTTTACATTGCTATAGGTGAGCCTGCTCTCTGCTTTTGCATTGCTACAGGTGAGCCTGCTCTCTGCTTTTACATTGCTACAGGTGAGCTTGCATTCTGCTTTTACATTTCTACAGGTGAGCCTGCCCTCTGCTTTTACATTGCTATAGGTGAGCCTGCTCTCTGCTTTTACATTGCTATAGGTGAGCCTGCTCTCTGCTTTTACATTGCTACAGGTGAGCCTGCCCTCTGCTTTTACATTGCTATAGGTGAGCCTGCTCTCTGCTTTTACATAGCTACAGGTGAGCCTGCCCTCTGCTTTTACATTGCTATAGGTGAGCCTGCTCTCTGCTTTTACATTGCTATAGGTGAGCCTGCTCTCTGCTTTTACATTGCTACAGGTGAGCTTGCATTCTGCTTTTACATTTCTACAGGTGAGCCTGCCCTCTGCTTTTGCATTGCTACAGGTGAGCCTTCTTTTTGCAAATATATGTTCCCATAACTGGGGAACTCAGATAGTTTAGCTTTAGGGACTACACTTATCAGAGGTGCCTTCAATGCAAACATTCAATAAATGCACATTTTTATTTTAATAATATAGGTGCATTTATAACATTTCTGCATAAGGTGGACTATGCCTTTAAGTTGTGTCTTTTGTATCAGCCTAGAGTTTAGTTTTAGATGAACTCAATATGCACCTATAGAGGTAACACCTGCAAAAACATTGCCGCACATTATGTATGTGCATTGTCCTGCAGGCCCCATCCTTTTGTAAAGCCTTCACAAACGCTGACTATCTGACCTTTACTTTGGGTTAATGACATTGTTTACAACCTGAACATAAGGCAGTTTTTACACCCTTGACTCTGCACACGAGCCACTTGTACTGGCAGCGAGTATCGCATTATACAACACCTTGCCAGACAAAAACAACCCTACCTCCAGGCTGAATTACCAGCTGATTGTACAAGCTCCCTGACCTGCACCTTACTCCATTATAATCACACTTAAATAAATATTTGCAGCTTTGTATTTCTAGTGGGAGGTCACAAGTGTATTTTTGCTGGTTGCTAGGTAGTCTGGCCAACTAGAACCTAAGTGGAGCGTGGTGATTCATTAGAAAACAGGTGACATGGAAGGGGGTGGTGGTCACACCTGCCCAGACTGGTCAGACCTGATACTGTATATCAATATATTCACAACATCGTAGGTGTATACATGAGGACATAATGCAAGTAGTGTAATAAGGTTTTCATTACTGAAAGCACAATAATTTAGAACGCATTAAGGGCAGTTAGCCCTCTGAAGAGCAATCTACAGTGGATGGCTTGTCAGAGGGAATTTGACAGGTGGTGAGGAGGCATCATGTTACCTCGTCACCTCCTGATTTAATCCCTAAAAGACTGAACAAGCGTGAAATGCATGTGGTTGTGGCGTGGCCTCTATCACGTGCATGAGTCAGGTTCGGGTGGGCGGCACTGCCGAATGTAACAGGGGATCATTTTTGGTGCACTGTGATGCAAAGCACCTAAAGTTTGCACCTAAAGCTACTTGGTGTGTACTGCACGTGTCCTCTGCAAATTGCACCTAAAGCTACTTGGTGTGTACTGCACGTGTCCTCTGCAGATTGCACCTAAAGCTACGTAGTGTGTACTGCCCGTGTCCTCTGCACTGTGCACCTAAAGCTACGTGGTGTGTGTACTGTCTGTGTCTGTGCTATTTTTCTCAATGATTTTTATCCATATTGCAGGGACCAGACATTACATTAAAGCCGCAAGCAGTTTTAAATTACTTTTTTCTTATAGTAATCTCATTTTGTGCAGGGACAGTTCTAAACACGTGCCACTTCACAGGCATACTATAGACACCCAGCAGGTACGATATTTAAAGGAATTTTTTTTTTTTCCTTTAAGCATCATTAAAATCACTGCTCCAGAAAAAACTACATACAGTTTTTAAAACTTATTTTCCATTGATACATGTTCCCTGGGGCAAGACCCGGGTTCTCAAAAACGTTTTACGTTATAACTTGCATAGTAGGCTTTAAAATGAGCACGTTTTGAATTCGAACGTTCGAGTCCCATAGATGTCAATGGGGTTCTAAATGTTCGCGCGAATGTTCGGTCCGTTCGAAGGTTCTGGTGCGAACCGAACGGGGGGGTGTTCAGATCATCCCAATTCCTGATGTGTCGCTGGGACAAGATTAAAGGGAAATCTCCCCAATGAGTCAGCAGAAAAAGGGAGTTTTAACCCATCCTTACTATCCAAAAGTAAAAAAAGTTTTGGCAATACATAAACTTTAAAGCCAAAACAAGGATGTATACATACAGTATATTCCTCAACAGCCACACACTATGTAAAACCACTGTATGTGCACTAAACACCCTTGTAACACAAAACAGAGTGAGAGCTGAGCTGTGGGAGGGATCCAGCAGGCTCCACCCAATACAGGGGCGGAGGGAAAGGAAACTACAGGAGGGGGCGGAGACAAGACCAGTCCCCTGCACAAGGAGAGAGAGCAGTGACTTTATTACAGGAAGCTCCTGCACAAAGGCAAAGCGCAGGAGTTGTTTCACACTGGATTACCACACAGATCTGAAGGAAATGCACAAGATTCAAGAAGAACAAATAGTGTATGTCTTCTGTATTTAGACAATAGAGGTTAGCTTTAAGAAAAGCCCTTATCTCTCTTGACATATCAGTCTAAACATTTTTCAGAGGAGATTGGTATCACTGGTGACCTGGGTTAGGTGACATTCCTGGGAACGCGCTTTACGCTAAAAGAAAGAAAACATTTACATATGTGCATTGCCAGCATTGCAGCTACCAGCGGCAAACCTCAGCTTGGAGTTTCCAGAAATCTGCAATGCTGTGCACACACGTTTCTGCAAAGATTAAAACGTGATATGACAACTGCTTCTGTAACAGTAAAGAAAAGGAAATCAAATTTTCTTTATAAATGGGAATTTTCTTTCTATTTAACCACTTAAGGACCGCCTAACGCCGATATACGTCGGCAGAATGGCACGGCTGGGCACAATCACGTACCCATACGTGATTCCTTAAGCCCAGCCGTGGGGTGGCGAGCGCGCCGCCCGGGGCTTGCACGGGACCTGGTCCGAAGCTCCGTGACCGCGCCTGCTGGACCTGCGGACCCGATCGCTGCCGGTGTCTCACGATCGGTCACCGAAGCGGAAGAACGGGGAGTGGTGTGTGTAAACACATCTTCCCTGTTCTTCGTTGTGGCAGTGTCATTGATCGTCTGTTCCCTGATATAGGGAGAGACGATCAGGGCTCAAGTCCTGCGGGACCGTGTGGGAGCGGAGTCCCTGCACTTTTTTCACAGCAGGAACTCAGTTCCCTTTGCAGGACTAGAGCAGCCGAGAGCAGTAGAGCTGCCCGAGCCAATCCTTCACCAAGCGGCGATGCCCAGCTCGAGTCACTGTCAGGGGCAGGCGAACCTTAGTAATCCTTTATGTTACTGGCCGCTTCCTGTATATGGATTCATCAGGTAGTGTGCGGGTATTCCGTCACTTCCTCGATGCCGCAATGTCTCCTGGGAGCTTTTATCATTGTTCCCAGGAGACATTGCAGAGGTCTGCCGCGAGTTATCGCGGGATTTAGAAAGAACTTGCGGCCAGTAACATAAAGGATTACTAAGGTACAGTGGATCGAAAAAAACATGCGGTTTAGTAATTATGCATATGAGCATATCATTTTTTTTCGGGGAGTGGATGTTGGGTGGGAGTTCCCACACTTTTTTCCCCAGGACTTGACCACTGGAGACGATCAATGATGTCACACGTCCACCCCCGCCCCCCTACAGTTAGAAACACATATGAGGTCACACTTAAACCCTACAGTGCCCCCTAGTGGTTAACTCCTAAACTGCAATTGTAATTTTCACAGTAAACAATGCATTTTTATAGCACTTTTTGCTGTGAAAATGACAATGGTCCCAAAAATGTGTCAATATTGGCCGATGTGTCCGCCATAATGTCGCAGTCACGAAAAAAATCGCTGATCGCCGCCATTAGTAGTAAAAAAAAAAATATTAATAAAAATGCAATAAAACTATCCCCTATTTTGTAAACGCTATAAATTTTGCACAAACCAATCGATAAACGCTTATTGTGATTTTTTTTTCCAAAAATAGGAAGGAATAATACGTATCGGCCTAAACTGAGGAAAAAAAGTTTTTTATATATATATTTTTGAGGGATATTTATTATAGCAAAAAGTAAAGAATATTGAATTTTTTTCAAAATTGTCGCTCTATTTTTGTTTATAGCGCAAAAAATAAAAACCACAGAGGTGATCAAATACCACCAAAAGAAAGCTCTATTTGTGGGGGAAAAAGGACGCCAATTTTGTTTGGGAGCCACGTCGCACGACCGCGCAATTGTCAGTTAAAGCGAAGCAGCGACGAATCGCAAAAAGTGGCCTGGTCCTTTAGCTGCACATTGGTCCGGGTCTTAAGTGGTTAAGTAGGAATTTATACAGATATTTACATATTACGTTAAAAGTAATTTTTTGTTTTACGTTACTCCGTATTACTGGTTTGCCCTTCCTTATTTTCACTTATGTATTTACTTGAAGATCTTCCCCCTTATGACTATCTTTACGTCAGATAGTTGCTGAATATCCCATGAAATATAATCCAAACAGGATAAGCCTTGAAATAATATTTTTATATCAGCCTGAACAGACTGATGAGGTTTAACCCCTTCAATTCTAGGCACTTTCACCCCCTACCTGCCCAGGCCAATTTTTGCACTTTGAATGACAATTCCTTAGTCATGCAACACTGTACTCAAACTATAATTTTAAAATTTTTTGGAGAAAAATCAAGATTTCTTTTGGTGGTATTTAATCACCACTGAGTTTTTTTTTTTGCTAAACAAATAATAATAATAATAATAATAAAAAAGGTAAGTTTAAAATAAGTACTTTTTCTCCTTCACTGATGAGGCTGCACTGATGGGCACTGATGATGTGGCACTAATATGCAGCACTGATGGGTACTGATAGGCAGCACTGACAGGCATCACAGATGGGCAATGAAAGACATTGTTTATGGGCACTGATAAGTGGCAAGGATAGGCATTGTTGTGCATTGATGGGCAGCATTGATAGGCGGCACTGATGAGGAGGCACTGACAGACATCACTGATGGGCACTGATAAGTGGCAAGGATAGGCACTGTTGTGCATTGATGGGCGGCATTGATAGGCGATAGGCACTGAGGAGGAGGCACTGACAGATGTCACTGATGGGCACTGATGATGTGGCACTAATATGCAGCACTGATGGGTACTGATAGGCAGCACTGACAGGCATCACAGATGGGCAATGAAAGACATTGTTTATGGGCACTGATAAGTGGCAAGGATAGGCATTGTTGTGCATTGATGGGCAGCATTGATAGGCGGCACTGATGAGGAGGCACTGACAGACATCACTGATGGGCACTGATAAGTGGCAAGGATAGGCACTGTTGTGCATTGATGGGCGGCATTGATAGGCGATAGGCACTGAGGAGGAGGCACTGACAGATGTCACTGATGGGCACTGATGATGTGGCACTAATATGCAGCACTGATGGGTACTGATAGGCAGCACTGACAGGCATCACAGATGGGCAATGAAAGACATTGTTTATGGGCACTGATAAGTGGCAAGGATAGGCATTGTTGTGCATTGATGGGCAGCATTGATAGGCGTCACTGATGAGGAGGCACTGACAGACATCACTGATGGGCACTGATAAGTGGCAAGGATAGGCACTGTTGTGCATTGATGGGCAGCATTGATAGGCGATAGGAACTGAGGAGGAGGCACTGACAGATGTCACTGATGGGCACTGATGAGGTGGCACTAATATGCAGCACCGATATGCAGCACTGATGGGCACTGAAAGACATCGTTTGTGGGCACTCATAAGTGGCAGCGATAGGCACTGATGGGCGGCATTGATGAGGAGGCACTGACAGACATCACTGATGGGCACTGATTGGCATCACTAGCAGGCATCTCTGATGGGGCTGCACTAATAAACATTGCACTGATTATCAACGCAGATCCCCCCTGTCAGGAAAGCCGCTTATTGGCTCTCCTCTACTCACGCGTTGTCAGCATGAGTAGAGAAATGCCGATAACTAGCACTTCCTATTTAGACTGTGATCACCTGTAATTGGACATAGTTGATCACATGGTAAAGAGCCTACGTCTTTACAGAGATCGGAGATGAGGTGTGTCCAAGCTACACACCATACCTTCGATCGCCGCACAGCATGCCACTGGGAGCGCACACAGGCGGTTTGTTCTGAAGGACATCCTATCACGTCCACTCAGGACAATGGAACCGGTCCCATCGCTGTCATTTTGCTATTGGCCGGAAAGTGGTTAATGAAGAACTGTAAAGACAAGAGTACAAAGACAGAAGAATACAATCGGGTCTGCACTGGACAATGTCAGAAGCATTTGTCCTGCCGTGATGAATTTTCCCTATATTTTGTCTATTATGGTTAATTCCTTGATTGTCAGTGCCATCTAGTGGCCATAATGCAATATTTTCCTGACAGAGATATTTTTTTTTTTTTTTCATTCAAATTTATGTTTATTTTCAATAAAAGTACATACATTTGTACTAAAACAGCAGTATACATTTCAGTAATACACAGTAAATAATAAATCCAATGCATTGCTTTACATAGAAGATGGTCTTGTCATAGAAACTGACTATCATATACAGCCATATCATATGCTATCACCATACGGTGAGAGTATAACAGATTGTAATAGTTAAAAAGAAAAGCTAGGTATAACCAATAATTTATAATTAAATAAATAAAAGGATATTTCTATATACTATATAATTCCTTAGGCTTATTGTTGTCACACAATAAAAAACCCCATGTGTGTACTGGGTCTAATTTCATGGAACTAATAAAGGACAGGATTTCTGTATAACAAAGACTTCTCTGACACCCCCACTGGGAACAGTCTGTGTCCAAGAGGTTAAGCAAACCTTTAAATCCCCCTTCCCTCCCTCCAATAATTATCACCAATACCACCCAGTCACTGTAAATATATATTTTCAAAACCCTTAACATACCTAACATCCCCAAAAATTTGGTGGAATCTTTTGATAACCCAAACATAGGCTAATACAAATGTTTATATATATCTTTTTTTTTTTTTTTTCTAAACATAACACTCTGAGAATGAGAAATAACAAAGATGTTATCCTCGTGTAAAAAAAAAAAAATATCAAATCAAATAACAATCAATGAAAAGAAGAGAAAAAAAGAGAAGAAAAGAAAGAAAAAAAAAAAAAGAAGATCAGGGGAAAGTAAAAGGAAAAAGAGATGGCAGCCTGCCTGTCAATGAACAACATCGTCCTAAGGATATAAATATCACCACAGCCTTTATGGGATAAAAGATATTCCCATAAATTTCATCCACGGTTCCCATATTTCATGGAAAAGAGTAGACATATCCAACATGGAACAGACCCTCTTTTCTTGTTCCATAATCCATGTAACCTTTTGTTTCATATACCGGATGGAGACAGTAGATTTTTTCCACGCAGCTGCAATTGTGATCCTGGCACCTGTCAGAATGTATAGGATGAGTTTTCTAGTAACCTTGGAGGTTTGGGGTAACATCCCGTTAAGTAAAGCGATAGTGGGGGATTGATGCAAATTACAGCCTGTGACACGTCTTATTATGTTGAACACCTTATTCCAGTATCCACGTATTTTGGGACATTCCCACCATATATGTACCATAGACCCCAATCCCTGACAACCTCTGAAGCAAAGGGGCGAAATTGACGGATACATGGAAGCCAGTTTAACGGGAACTAAATACCACCTAGTATAAATCTTTACATTAGCCTCTACAAGGGATATATTCACAAATCCTTTAATGGATCTAGTATAATTACTGCACCAGTCAGATAAATCCCAGTTGTTATTAAGTTCCCTTTCCCAGGCCAGCATATGAGGTAATTTGGTGCAATTATTAGCAAGCGATTGATATATGATTGAAATATTCCCCTTCCTGATCAAACCCTGATCACAATTACTTTCATAAGGTGTCAATAGTCCAGAGATCGAGCCACTATCCCATAGGCTTTGTGCATAGTCATGTAGTTGAGAAAATCTTAATTTTTCTGAGACAGGAAGACCTAGCTTGTCAATGAAGTGTTGTTTAGGAAGTGGACCCGAGCGCGAAAAAAAACGGCCTATACGATACAACCCTTTGTCATGCCACCATTTGAATGAATCTACTTCAATTTTAGAAACAAAGAGTGGGTCTAGAAAAATACTCGATAAAGGTCTGCCTTTAGAAATTAGAGAGGGATTGTTTTTAAGTGAATCCCATAAAACAAAGGTTTGAGAAAGAGTCGGAGATAAAATAGAAGGCCTATTCTTGGTAGGACTCCACATTAATTCCTCTATCGTTAGATTCGGGGTCGCCTGCTCTTCTATATCTAACCAGTCAGGGCGTTCATGTTTAAGAAAAGTTTCCGATAACTGTGCCAATCTTGCTGATTGATAGTACCATAATAAGTTGGGTACCCCCAGACCCCCCTGTTCAGGCAAGTTATAGAGAGTGCGAGATGGAAGGCGTGGACCCTTATTGTTCCAAATAAACTTGATAATCTTTCCTTGAAAGGATTTTAGATGACTTTTAATTATCGGTATGGGTAATGATCTAAAAAGATACAAAAGCCTAGGGAGAAGAGTCATCTTAACCGAGTTAATTCTACCAATCCAACCTATATTCTGAGTCCCCCAATCTCTCAAATCTTTCTCAAGTTTTCTATACATAGGTGGATAATTGGCCAAATACAAGTTTTGGATGTTGGGAGTCAAATAGATACCTAGGTATTTGATATAAGAGGTGTCCCATTTGAATCCATAATTTTCCTTTAGTAGAGAAACCGTGGATTCAGAAAGAGAAACATTGAGGGCCCTAGACTTGGCCATATTCACAGTTAGACCTGAAACTATAGAAAATTTGTCTAAAAGAGAATATAATTCCGGTAGGGATGTATCTGGAGCGGTCAAAAACAGTAAAAGGTCATCTGCAAACAAGGCACATTTATGTTCCGTTTTGGCACATCTAACTCCTCTGATGTTTGTGTTCTCACGAATAGCTATAGCCAAGGATTCCATAACTATTGCAAACACCAGGGGAGACAGAGGACAACCCTGCCTAGTACCCCTATGAATCTCAATAGGTTCCGAAAAGATACCCTGAAAGCGTATATTAGCTTTAGGATGAGAGTAAAGTGCAGATAAGATTCCAAGAAATTTCGTGCCAAACCCCCAACGTTTCATCACTTCTAACATGAATGGCCATGATACTGAGTCAAATGCTTTCTGTAGATCAATAGAAAGAAGCATTCCCCTTTGATTAGTATCACCAGTCCAACCCGAGTTCAAAATGGAGATCAGATCCACAGCCCTCCTAACCTGATCAGGACCTTGCCTTCCAGCGATGAAGCCTACTTGATCTTTACTAACATACTGGCCAATGAAAGAGGACATTCTATTGGCCATTACCTTAGTGAGTATCTTAAGATCGTTGTTAATGAGGGATATAGGTCTATAGTTTTCCACCAGGCTATGGTCTTTTTCTGGCTTTGGGATAACCGAAATATAAGCTAAATTAAGTTGCCTGTCTATGGGAACTCCACCGGTCATGTGGTTGAAGAATTTAACCATGTAGGGTGTTAAAATGCTCGAATATGTTTTATAATAAGCACTTGAAAACCCATCAGGGCCCGGGGCTTTATCTAATTTTAGGTTTTTAATTACTAACAATACTTCTTCAGCTGATATGGGAGACTCCATCATTTCTCTATGAACTTCAGTCAATTGAGGTAGAATCAAATTGTCTAGAAAATCATCCATTCCCTCTGAAGAAGAATCATCAGTGGATGCATAAAGCTTAGAAAAAAAATCATGAAAGGCCTCCATTATCTTCCTAGGATTCAGGGTAAGAGAACCATCAGTCATCCTTATTTTAGGGAGAGACCGCGATTGAAATCTGGGTGAGAGTTTATGAGCTAGCATCGGGCCTATTTTATCTTTAAATTTATAGAAATTAGCTCCAGTCCATTTCATATCTTCCCCAGCTTTGGTGGTAAGTACCAAGTTTAGGGCAGATCTAGCTGCATCAAGTGCCTGAGTAGGAAAGTTAAGAGGATCAGATTTATGTTTTTTACGTAGCTCTATATAGTTGTTTTCCAGCTTCCTTATGTCTATGTTTCTTTTTTTCTTGAGGCCAGCGGCCACTTGTATAATTTTGCCTCTGATAGAAGCCTTGTGGGCAGCCCACAGAGTTTCAGGGGACACATCTTCTGTATCATTATGCTTAAAGTATTCTAGAAGAGATCGCTCAATATCCTTCATTAGGACAGGGTCCTTCAAAATAGACTTATTTAGTGTCCAATGAGACACTTTAGGAGAAGTGTCCTCTCTCCTCAGTGACAATAGAACCATCGAGTGATCTGACCAAGAAACATCAACTATATGAGACTTAATGGCAGCTGGGACGTGATGGTTAGAGATTAATATATGATCTATACGCGAATAAGAGTGGTGAGGGTTAGAATAGTGAGTATAGTCCTTAATTTTGGGGTTCATCTCCCTCCAGATGTCAGTTAATCTAGACTGATGTAGAATGCGTGCTACTTGTAGACTAAGTTTAGTCGGTCTGACGATTCCCTTGACAGAAGGTTTGGACTTATCCAATCCCGTGTCGAAAGCTAGGTTAGAGTCTCCACCCATAAGAATGATCCCCTCCATGAATGGTCGGAGGGTATCAAGCATCTGTGAGAAAAACTTTTTCTGACCTCTGTTAGGAGCATAATAAGAGATAAATGTGTATAGTCTGCCATCAAGGGTACCTTGTAACAATAGAAACCTACCTTCCGGATCTCCAAATTCTTTAGTCAGGTTAAAATTACAATACCTAGAAAACAAAATGGCCACACCCTTAGTTTTGTTTTCTGCTTTAGCTAGGTAAAACAATGGAAAGTGGGCATGCATAAAGGAAGGGTTGTATCGTTTAGGAAAGTGGGTTTCTTGAAGGAAAACCACATCCACACGGAGAGACTTGTATACTTGAAAGGCTTTGCGCCTCTTAACAGGAGAATTCAACCCCTGAGTGTTGTGAGTAACAACACTAAGGGGTTTAGATACATCATTTGATCCAGCCATAAGTCTTTTCTACATCTATGAACATGCGGGACCGTACAGATATCATCAATAGTCTCGCAAATACGAACAATGGCAGGCAGGCTGAAGAAACGAAGAGAGTATGAAGAAGAAAGAAAAAGAAGTGAAAAGGAGAGATAAAAAGAGAAAAATAAAAAAACATATGGCACAATAAACTATTAGATCGTGCAAGGTCAATTCGTGACCCAGAATGGGGGAAGAGAATGATTCTCCTTCCCTCATTCAAACAAGAAATTTTTGTATAGTCCCAGAAAAGGACTATATTCTTACCCATTGGGTCGACAAAGTGTCGACACAAGAGGTAAGTTGAGGTTCAATACCTCACCGTCGTCAGTTGCCGACAGATTAAACATTACACCTTAAAACAAGTTTAAGATAAAAGGCAAGTGAATCATAGGATGGCCCAAAAACAGTAGGAGAATAATCTAAAGAAAAACGGCATTAAACTAGACATGTAAACCCGGAATCTTCTTTGTTTTTAAAAAGCATCCGGGATAAAAATTCATCTGAATTAAAGATTAAGAGATACGTCCTGGATAAGTCTATTCAATATCAGGGTGCTTGGTCCCCTCCAATTTTCCTGTACTTGACCTTGTTCCAAGGATTTTGAGTCGGACTAGTAGGTGTGTTCCTCTTGGCAGATGGAAGTTGAGGCGGATTAGTGTCCATGACAGGATCAAGAGATATAATTTTCAGATCATACAGAAGTCGTTCACCTTCTTGGAAATTATGTATTATATGGTTTCTACCATTATAATTGAATTTTAAGGCGAAGGGGAAAGCCCATTTATACTTGATGTTTTTGTTGATGAGGGCAGACAATAACGGTTTCATTGCTCTTCTTTTCTGAATGGTATATGGTGAAATGTCAGAAAATATTTGTATATTAGTACCTTGGTATTGAAGATTCTCCTGTTGTCTGGACCGTTTCATAATGTCTTCTTTGGTGGAGAAATAATGAGGCTTGACCACCACATCTCTGGGCAAACCATCTCTTCTCATTGGACCTAATGATCTATGAGCCCTATCAATTTCCAATTTTATATCAGGTGCAGATGGAAGGAGGATTCTCATAATGTCTCGTATTGCTGAATGAACGTCCATAATGGACTCAGGAAGACCCCTAACCCTGAAGTTTTCTCTTCTTGACCTGTTTTCCAAATCGTCAATCTTAGTTTGAGCAGCCTCCAGTTGTTCTTGTAGGAAATGGATATGATCATCATGTTGTTCAGTTTTAGAGACGTTAGTGTCCAATTTATGCTCAACTGAGTCTATCCTGTTGCCAAGACATTGGAAGTCTGCCCTAATATCTTTAGTAATTTTCTCAGCCGTGTGAGCTAAACCCCTTTCCAGCATTTCAGAGATCCTGTTATAGAGATCAGCAACATTGAAAGAAACTTCTGGAGCAGTTTCAACGTTAGTAGTCACTTGTATAGGGTCATGTGATGGAGAAACCATAGGAATCCCATGATCAGCCATTATAGGTGTTATACCCTCCCTTACTACAGATGAAAATAAAGCTGAAGATGTAGTAGAACTTAAGGTAGGAGGTGATGAGGAGGGTGTCACATGAGACGAGAAATGTTCAGTAAACTTAGGATCCACCACAGGTACCTGAGGACTTGTATGAGGAGGGGTGTCCATATCAAAAAGACTCTCCTTGATAATTGAGTTCTTATTTTTTTTGCCCTGTTTCCCCTTCATATAAAATAAGTGTTATAGTGAATTCTTATCAGCAGGGGTAGAGTTGTTCTATATCGTAAAATCAAGAGTTCACTCCTATATCAGCTCCTATAGGCATAACAGTCTTATAACCACCATCTTACAGTGGGTATTGCTTATGTGAACTGACCAGGTCCAGATTTGAGCCTTTACAGTAAGTATTGTGAAAAGATCAGCATCATAAAAATGTCTCAAATTACGTATCATGCAGGTGTCATATTAGTGGATAGGTCTGCAGCTATCTTCGACTAACATCGGACGGTGAGTAGGAACCCCTCAGTAAGTTTCCATTGCAGGAATAATCATAGGATAATCCGATATTGTATAACACAGGCCCTGGGGACCGTATCGAGTTGGTAACCAATCTCTGACTACTGTGATTAGTCTATTATTGCAGTCAGGTATCCAGTGTACAAAAAATTACCTCAGTGTAGAGAAGGAATAAATATAATAAAAATTCCAAATAGTGTGATATAATGGATTATTTAGGTTGCAAGATGTTACGGTGAACTGGGGATAAAATCCATCTACACTCTATCAGATCCTCGCAGTAGTTTTGCAGGATAATGGTCACAAGTCACCACACACTGAGTTTTAGTCACTGAGGTGGATTATAAGAGAAAAGTGTTTAATTTCAGCAGTTTTCGCCTCAGAAAAGCAGTTACACTTTTTTTTTTTTTGAAATCTGTGGTAATATACTTGTAGGCCACAAGATGGCGGCGTTGCCTCCGCAGTTTAAATATATATCAAGTCTGTGTTAATAAACTTGCAGGCCACAAGATGGCGGTGTCACCTCCGCAGTTGAATTGCTTATGAATTCTGTGGTAATATACTTACAGTCTACAAGATGGTGGTGTCACCTCTGCAGTTTAGTTATAAAATCTTTCCAAGGTATTTCATCCAGTTCTGAGGTAATAGTAAAGATAATTTGACACCCCACAGGGTGTAAGGATCACTGTCACAGTTTTAGCTT
Source organism: Rana temporaria (assembly GCF_905171775.1). Classification (NCBI taxonomy): domain Eukaryota; kingdom Metazoa; phylum Chordata; class Amphibia; order Anura; family Ranidae; genus Rana; species Rana temporaria. The sequence goes on along the minus strand of NC_053500.1, from coordinate 117,612,940 downwards.
TCAATCCACATAACGATCGGAAGCTGTGTTCGTTTAGCCCGCTGTCACAGTACTTTAGATCGAGGGGTATAATGTTTACTGGGCCCCAAAATGGCGGCAGGTCTCCAGGTTAAAGATCTGCTCCCGGACCTAATAACCGCTTCAAATCGCCGCTCAGGCTTATGTCTCTGGGCCACCACGTAGATCGCTACACATATGAGGAGGATGACACTATGATTGTGTCTTTTTCTGCCGTTTTTACCTCACTTGAGCACGGCTGTGATCAAGGCTTCATAGGCCCCAAGATGGCGGCGGGACGTCTGCAATTGAACTCTGTCACGGACTGATTTACACCGCCGGCAGACCATCAAAAGGCACAATAATGGTATGGGGCTGTGCAGGGAGATTCCCCGAGTCAGGATGGAAGGGTTAGAAGTTTAAATTCCCGATCCTCGGTACCGGATGGCTTCGGATTCAGTTCAGCTAGGACGGAGCTCCCTCAGAGAGCATCCATTGCCATCAGCGTCCGGCCACGCCCCCCATCTATAATCTGACAGAGATATTTTAAGAAAATACTGCATTCTGGTCATTTGATGGAGCTGACACTCATAGGAGATATGAATCATTTATTGTATCCGCGCTTAGGAAATTAGTAGGCTGCTGCCTCCCCTCATGGCCCCTGTTACCAGTGTCTGGTGTGTATAAAAAAATCTGTGATAATGGGGTGAGTGGCCTGCTCAGTTTAGACACAGTAAGAGAAATTGCTCTCATAGATAATGGGCCAGATTCAGGTACCGCTGCGCACTTCTTACGGAGGCGCAGAGTCCCGTTTTTGCCCTGCGCCCCCTGCAAATTATCAGCGCTACGCTTCATTCACGAAGCAGTAGCCACGTAATTCGCTCCTCAAAAATGCCCGGCGTAAGGGCGCGTAATTTAAATGATCCCGTAGGGGGTGTGGATCATTTAAATTAGGCCCGTTCCCGCGCCGAACGTAGTGCGCATGCTCCGTCGGGAAACTTTCCCGACGTGCATTGCGGCAAATGACGTTGCAAGGACGTCATTTGCTTCAAAGTGAACGTAAATGGCGTCCAGCGCCATTCACGATTCACTTACGCAAACAACGTAAAATTTAAACTCTGCGACGCGGGAACGACGGGTATACGTAGCATTGGCTGCCCCTGCTAATAGCAGGAGCATCCTTACGCGAAACCCGACGAACGGAAACAACGTAAACTGCGTACGCAGGGCTCGCATAGGGTAGTGAATCGGCGTTAGTATGCAATTTACATACTATACGCTGACCACTACGGGAACGCCCCCTATCGGTCATCGTAAGAATGCAGCCTACGATATGACTGGCATAAGAGCCTTATGCTAGTGATATCTTAGGCTGCAGTCAGCGTAACGAGGTTCCTGAATCAGGAGCATTCGAAGCGCACGCGCAAGTAAGCAATTGTTACAATGGTTACGCAGACGCAATTGCTTTTTGAATCTGGGCCAATGTTTATTCAGAACTTTTTCCAACTCCAATGGTGAAAACATCTATTAGGTGGATTCAGGTAGGCGGGCGCATAGTTGCGGCGGCGTAACGTATGTCATTTACACTACGCCGCCGTAAGTTAGCGAGGCAAGTACATGATTCACAAAGTACTTGCCTGCTAAGTTACGGCGACGTAGCGTAAATCGGGCGGGCGTAAGCGCGCATAATTCAAATTCGGCTGAGGGGGCGTGTTTTATGCTAATGGGGGGTGACCTGACGTGATTGACGTATTTTACGAACGGCGCATGCGCCGTCCGTGTACATATCCCAGTGTGCATTGCGGCAAAGTACGCCGCACGGTCCTATTGGTTTCAACGTGGACGTAAATTACGTCCAGCCCTTTTCACGGACGACTTACGCAAACGACGTAAAATTTTCAAATTTCGACGCGGGAACAACGGCCATACTTAACATTACTATTCCAGCTATTTGATGGAATAACTTTAGGCCTGAAAGTGCGTTACGTAAACGGCGTATCTTTACTGCGTTGGGCAAGCGTACGTTCGTGAATCGGCGTATCTACTCATTTACATATTCTAGGCCGACCGCAATGGAAGCGCCACCTAGCGGTCAGCCTAAAAAGTACACTTTAGGTATACGACGGTGTAAGACACTTACGCCGCTCGTATCTGAGCCTAATTTAAGCGTATCTAGTTATCAGAATATGCTTAAATTTGCGTCGGCGCAGATTCAGACTTAGGCTGGCGTATCTACTGATACGCCAGCCAGCCTAAGTCCATCTGAATCCACCTATATGAATCTATACAAGTCTATTGGATTTGTTTTAATAAAGGCATTTGCTGAAAAGGACAAGAGCGCCATCTTGTGCTGTAAAATGATACTGACGCTTGTCCTGTGAACCTTGAGATAAGAGTGAAAAGGCAGTGCAGTAACCAATGCTGGGCTCAGTCACCCTCAGTGAACTTCTCCATAACACACTTTTCTTTTGGTCTGTAGTTTCCATTTAGGAAAATAAGTTATTCATTATATAGTGCAGCCACTGCAGCAGAGAGACTCATAGATCTTGATAGAGCACAAGTGTGGTGACGGCTCTGCCCTTGTAGTCCGTTGATTCTTCCTCCAGCTGCAGGTGGAGGGGTGGAGGAGCTAGGCCAGCACAGACAGTAATTAGACACTTCCATAGGAGGAGAGGGCTTTAATGTGCAAGAAGAGAGGGAGCTTTATTAGGAAACAGATTCTTCCTAAAATAGTCAAAATTTCTGACAGGGGGGGTAAGTGCAAACAGTACAGGGGACAGGAGGGGGACAGTAAAAGAGGGTGCAGGAGGGCACAGCACAGGGGGAGGGTAAGTGGGCACAGTGCAGGGGGCAGAAGGGTACAGTACAAGGGAGAGCAGGAGGACAAAGCACGGGGGGTAAGTGGGCAAATTACAGTGGGCAGGAGGGTACAGTACAGGGGGAGTAGGTGGGCACATCAGTGTCAGCGCTGGCTCTCCCTGACTGATATCCCGAGCTGTACGAGCTCCGATCATCTGGAAAACAACCCGCTATCTCTCCAAGTAGCGGTAAGGGGACTCACCACTGTGCTAATGGCGGGGGGATAAGGCTTCTTTAATTAGGCAAATTAGGTGGCCGCGAGGCCTTAGGCGACTGCCTAATTTGAGAGCCGCCTCTGCCACTCAACCCCTAGCAACCTATTCTGGAACTCTGGTTGAGAATGGCTGGTCTAGATGATGTTGGATGTCCCCTATCTGACTTGCTGCAGCTTCTAATGCACACTGTGAGAAGCTGCCCACTGGCCACCCCACTAAGTCCTTCAGTGCACCCACTTTTATTTTAACACTCTTATCCCAATGTATCCCCATACCCACCCAGAATTATCTGCATCCCTCTCCAGCAGAGGGATGGCTAATTCAGGGCGGCAATGGGGATAGATTGTGGAAAGGCATGGATGATTCTGGGTGAGGATGAGGATGATGGAGTTCAGGTGCTGTAGCGGTAGGGGGGGGGGGGGGAGACGCACCTGACCCCCCCCCCCCCATGATTCTGGTTGGGGATGAGAGTTAGATTGTGAAAAGCCTCATCCATTTTCACTGGTCCACGCCAATCTAAAGCATATAAGAACGCCACTGCACACTGGTGACTTACCCTCCATGCACCTGAGAGGGCTGGATCCACTCCCACCACTGATGAGCCTAACCACACCCCCTCCCCGAGTCCCACCTCGCCCAATCACAATACTAGTAACCTAGGAGCAGCAGGTTCTGCCTCAGCAGTGAAGGACACAGAGCAAGCGAGTGCAGGATCACCATCGGAAAGGGGGGACATGGGGAGAAGGAATCAGATGGCGGCTTGTGTATGTGTCATTCACTATTGCGGGTGCCATTCATTAAGCTGATGTATGGGGGCACGGGCCCCTTGGGACACTCGGGCCCCTTACAAGTGTATTGCTTGTACCCCCCCCCCCCCCCCCCGATGGCAGCCCTGCAAGGAACTTTTTAAAGTTTCAAATTTTACAAAATTCCAAATGGATGTTCACTTGTTCTCACTAGCTTCCTTTTTGATCAGCTATACTGTATGTAAAGTTTCACATTGTGTATAGTCAGCCATTGTCATGCCTTCAGTGATAAGGCTTGAAGTCTTCTCATTGACTTTTTGGTTTAATTAGATTAATCTATGCTGCCATCTAGTGGCCATTTTGTATAACTGCGCTATATTTATTTCAATGCAGTCATTTAGAATAGCTGATTAGATTTGGTACATGCAAGCCTCCTTACTTTCAATCCCATCAGGCCGTGCATCAGCTTTTTCAGTCTTTTGCTTTTTACCTTTCACCCTGGAAGCAAGCACATGGGCTGCCAAGTTCTACGCTAGCCATCCGGATTCATCTTGGGTATGTTTACCATCTGTGTCTTCAGCTAGATAGAAAGGCACTAATTGTATGATTGATTATTACCGTATTTATCGGCGTATAACGCGCACCCCAATTTCAGAGGGAAGTTTCTGGAAAAAAACTTTTTTTAAATGTTGTGGTCAGTGTGCCTAAATGCAGCCTATGTGTCCCAGCTCCAGCCTAAATGCAGCCTATGTGCCCCATCTCCAGCCTAAATGCAGCCTATGTGCCCCATCTCCAGCCTAAATGCAGCCTATGTGCCCAGCTCCAGCCTAAATGCAGCCTATGTGCCCAGCTCCAGCCTAAATGCAGTCTATGTGCCCAGCTCCAGCCTAAATGCAGCCTATGTGCCCAGCTCCAGCCTAAATGCAGCCTATGTGCCCAGCTCCAGCCTAAATGCAGCCTATGTGCCCAGCTCCAGCCTAAATGCAGCCTATGTGCCCAGCTCCAGCCTAAATGCAGCCTATGTGCCCAGCTCCAGCCTAAATGCAGCCTATGTGCCCAGCTCCAGTCTATGTCCCCTAAGGCCCCGTACTCACGACCAAACATGTCTGCTGAAACTGGTCCGCGGACCAGTTTCAGCAGACATGTTTGGCCGTGTGTAGGCACGAGAGGACCATTTTCGGGTGGATCGGACAGGTTTCCAGCGGACAACTGTTTCCTGGACTTGCTTTAAAACAGTCCGCTGGAAACCTGTCCCCCCCGACATGTACGGTCGTCTGTACAGACCTACCGTACATGTCCGGCCGCCCGCCATCCCTCGCATGCGTCGAATGACTTTGACGCATGCGTGGAAGCATTTAAAAGGCAGGCCCGCCCACGTCGCCACGACACCGCGTCATCGACGCGGCGACACCGCGGACACGCCCCGCGTATTGTTTACGCGTGGAGTTCTGTTCGATGGTGTGTACAGCCATCGAACAGATGTCCCCGGGCAGACAAGTCCGATGAAAACGGTCCGCGGACCGGTTTCATCGGACATGTCTGCTTGTGAGTACTCGGCCTAAGTTTTATTTGCCTAGATGCAGCCTATGTGCCCATTTGCAGCCTCACCTTCTCTCGTGGAGTGAGGGAATCACCAAGCCGTCATCTTCTTTTCATGCGGCGGCAGTCACATACACAGTCCCGCCTCCGCAATCGGCATTGGCTCCTGTGATTGACAGAACACTTGTCCAATGCCGGTGGCGGAAGCAGGACTGTGTGTGTGATGTTAGAGCCGAGTAAACAGGAGAGACGGCTCGTGGATTCCTGCGGCGCTCGGCGAAACTCAGCAGCGCTCGTCCCCCTCCTTCCCCTCCGAGCCCAAGGTACACTATCGGCGTATAGCGCGCACCTGTGATTTCCCCCCTATTTTCAGGGGAAAAAAGTACGCGGTATACGCCGATAAATACGGTAATTGCATTTTGTTTGTATCTGTTACAGTGTTACTCTATCTTGCATCAATAAAAGTTCAAAAGGAGTCTGCGCCTACCGGAATTCATTGGTATGAGAGGAGTTAACAGTGTGCCCGAATACACCTCAGTCACGTGTAGTGAGGGGCATAACAGCCATATTTGAAATAATACTTTGTTTTAAAAAGCCTTTTTGTCTCTTTTGCTTTTAATAATACACATTTAAAAAGTTAACTACAAAGTAAGCATATACAACAACAAGGGAAGACTTTCAGAAATAAAAAATAAAAACATGCAATTTTTCGTAATGCTATATACTGCCATTTTGGTATAGCTGTTTTTAGAGTAAAATAATTTAAATATACAATAGTCTTTATATCCCAAGCTGGAAGCAGTAGAAGAATCAGGCCAATGGCGACAAAAGGGCGATCTGCACAAGCGGAGAGATTATCCTAGCGGTTGCTCCCTGCCGGAGAATGACAAAATCAGCGATGTTCAACAATTTTCACCGTGCTTTGTGCCTCTTTAGTGTGTTCACAGTCCAGGGTGCTGTACAGGGTCCTACAAGTTAAATATTTTGGTCCATTAGGTCTCCTTTAAAAATAAAAGTGTACTTGAAATGTATAGATAGCTTAAATGGGTTCAATGGAAAGGTTTGACTTTTGTAACGTGACCATTTTTTTCTTCTTTTTTTTTTTTAATCCAAATCTACAAATGGCAGGTAAGAAATGTTAGATGGGACATTTGGGATGGAAGTTCAGTATTCACAAGTTGTCCACGGCGGTCACAGACGCAGGAGTGGAAGAACGAGAGGTGGCGCTGGATGAGCGTTCAACGGCTGGGCTAAGCAATATAGTATCGGCGGGTTTCGGCAGTAGGGAGCGGACGGAGGTTGGGGCCTTGGCTGGGCAATGTAGGGTCTGTCCGCAGATCCGATGATGCTTCTCCCAGTCTTTGTGTTGACAAAACGATCCACAGTATCGAGCGATATTGCATCCGCTGCAAGTCTCGCTTGCTTTACGGCCACAGTTCCAACAAGTCTGCAGAGATAAATATTGAGGTCTTAGTAAGAGATTTAGTTAGATGCAGAATGCTACAGGTACAAAGGTGTTCATTCATTTTCATGTACCATCTAATGCTTCTAGGTGCGACAGTCCATGCATGTATATCCTTTAAAGTACAACTACACCTTTGAAAACAAACCTCTCTCTAGCCTAGCTCCCTAAGCTGATCCAACCTAGAACAACCCCACCCCAGTATACAAGTACCCCAACGGCAGCCTCCTGAGGTGTTTACATCCTCCATTCAGAAATCTAATCTGATGCTGCCTGTGCCTGCAGCAGTAATATCCTGTAGAGCTGAATGGAGCCATTCTCTTGGCATCTCCTCTGTGGGAGTATAGCTCCATGCATGTCTTTTGAAAGTGACCAGGCAAAGCCAGAGGACATGTTGGCATGGGGAATATAAACACTATGGGCCAGATTCATAAACGATGTACGCCGGTGTATCTCCGGATACGCCGCCATTATTTCAAATGTGCGCCGTCTCATCTTTACGTCGATTCACAAAGCGAGATACATCCAAAAACATGGCTTCAGCCGTCCGACGTAACTTGCCGGCGTATCGTGGGAGCAAAGTTACGCTGGACGCATTCTGCGTTCCCATTATAAATACGCAAATAAGCTAGATACGCCGATTCACGAACGTACTTGCGCCCGGCGTATTAATATACGCTGTTTACGTAAGGCGTACAACCAGCGTAACTTTACCCCTCATAAAGCAGGGGTAAGTCATGTTAAGGTATGGACGTTGGAAACGTCGGAACAGCGTCGTATTTTACGTTGTTTGCGTAAGTCGTACGTGAATGGGGATGGGCGTATGTTACGTTCACGTCGACTAAGCAATGAGCCGGCGTAACTTAGGGAGAAAATTTGACGTGATACTGAGAATGCTTGCGCATGCGCCGTTCGTTAGGCGCGTCATTTACGTGGGGTCACGATTCATTTCCATACAACACGCCCCCTACCAGCCTACTTTGAATTAGGCGTGCTTACGCCGGCCAATTTACGCTACGCCGCCGCAACTTACGGAGCAAGTGCTTTGTGAATACTGCACTTGCCTGTCTAAGTTGCGGCGGCGTAGCGTAAATAGGATACGCTACGCCGGCACAAAGATGCGCCCAGGCACGTGAATCTGGCCCTATGGTTGGTTGCCACTACCCCTGTCACTGAGAAGTACAGTGGGGAAAATATTTGATCCCCTGCAGAGTTTGCCCACTTACAAAGAAATGAAGGGTCTATAATTGTTATCATGAAAGGAAAGTTACCCCAGGGGGCTTTGTATTGCAGCAAAAAATAATGCAATTATTAATGTATCAAAAAAGTTATATTTAGAAAAGATGTGCCACAGGGAGAGCATATTTAGATACAAAACAAGAACTCCAAATGGGTGAAATAGAATATATACATAAAAATACAGCCGTATAGGTATATATACAATAACATGACATTAATATCCTATAATAAATTGAATGCCGACGCGTTTCGACCTTATCGGGAAGGTCATCTTCAGGGGGAAAGGAAGAGATGCTCTAAAATAAAAAAAACTGTAGGTGAAAAGCATCTCTTCCTTTCCCCCTGAAGATGACCTTCCCGATAAGGTCGAAACGCGTCAGTGTTCAATTTATTATAGGATATTAATGTCATGTTATTGTATATGTACCTATAAGGCTGTATTTTAACTATTTTTATGTATATTTTCTATTTCACCCATTTAAAGTTCACTGGGTTGAAGCAAACAGACCAATATTATGGTGCTAACAAACCCATTACAGCAAGTTAATGGCTCACAAACATGTCAATATGATAAAAGTGTAGAGTAGGGCAGTTTGGCTCATACCTCAGTTGATTCCTCCTGCTCATTCACTACAATGAATGCATCCTCAGTTGCTCTCCTCTTTGTATCTGCAATAGTCTGTTCCATCCTGGCCCTCTCTGATGCAATCATATCAAATGCTTTCTGTTCGGCCTCAGATACGGCCTTCTGTACTTCAGACACGGCTTGCCTCTTCACCTCATTTACGGCCTCTTCTGGAAAAGATGAGCAGGGAGTTACAGAACAGAACATTGCAAATTACAATAAAGCTACAATGGATATGTCAAACCATCTTACTACGGTATTCTCTCTTTGTAAGCTTTCAACATTTTATTTAGTTGGGACAAAAGCAAATTACACATGGATGGGCAGGAGCACATTGCTTACTGTCAAGGGAATTTCCAAATTCTCAGAATGCCAAATGGCTGGGGCTTATATAAAAAAGTATGGGGATGGGGTAGATTGGTCATATTCAAATAGAGGCCCACAACCAATTCCAGAATTTCTGCTACTACTTCCATGAAAACCACAACCGATTCCAGAATTACGGTAAAGCCCTGTACACACGACCGGGAATCCCGTCGGGGAAAAAACACGGCGGGATTCCTGGCAGGCTTGATTTGAAAAGCCACGTATACACACGTCCACACAAAATCCCGCCATTCTTTTGAATGGCAAGAAGCTAAGCCGGTGTCTCGTCACATTCAATGCCATCGCCGCCATCTTGCTATACCCCACACTAACCTTGTATGCTACCGCGCATGCGCTGAAGTGTTATCGAGCATAAGCGTTTTTTCACCCATACAGAGGACGGTTTTCTCGGCAGGAAACACTCTGCCGGGAAACCCGACGAGAAAATAGAGAGCAGGGTTCTCTATTTTCCCGTCGGGATTCCCGGTTGTTTTTCTGACGGGAAAACGGCTAGGGAGCATACACGCGGCCGGGATTCCTGGCCAAATGCTTTCCTGGTACGAGGCTTTACTCCTTCCATGTGGTCCACAAACAATCCCAGAATTGCTGTTGCTCCTTCCATGTGGCCCTCAACCAATTCCAGAATTTCTGTTACTACCTCCACATGGCTCTCAACCAATTCTCGAATTTCTGCTACTACTTCCATGTGGCCCTCAATCAATTCCAAAATTACTGTTACCCCTTTCATTTGGTCTACAGACAATTCCAGAATATCTGTTACTGTTAGATTTTAAATGTATTAATATTTATTATGTGATAAATGTTTCTGAATCATTGGTTTAAGACATGGTAGCTTTTGAGGGCAGACAAGGTCAGTCACAGGACAGTACATCTGTTGTAGTGTAGACCACATCTATTCTTGAAAGTCCTACGTCAAGACAGTGGGTGGAGATGTTACTTAAAAATACATAAGTGGGTGTTACGTTCATCACCAACCTTCCATGGAGCTAATCTATATATGAATTGTGCTTAGCTTGGCTGTTAAAACAGTATAAGGACACATGTGGGTTGTGTAGTTAGCTAGGAAGCCTTAGGGTCACGACCCTACAGAGAAGATGGAGGTTGGAACAACCCAACCTGCTGGAAGGAACCTTTCCCAGCAGACAGACGTACCATCATAACATCTATTTCCTCCGTCTGTAACTTTCTGAAGTATCAACCTGCAATGATGTTTTACCAGCTGTAACATTGTAAGCATTAACTGTCTTGCTGTCATATCTTTGGAAGAATAAACATCATATAATGAAGGAAACCTATGTCTGTATATTGGGAACCAACAACGCCCGGGAGAAGGAGAGTTTTGACATATCGCATGACACGTGTTAGAGGAAAATGTCCCCTCTATCTCTCCCCCTCGTCCCTTCACCCTTAACAGTTACTCCTTCCATGTGGCCCTCAACCAATTCCAGAATTTCTGTTACTACCTCCACATGGCTCTCAACCAATTCCATAATTTGTTACTACCTCCACATGGCTCTCAACCAATTCCAGAATTACGGTTACTCCTTCCATGTAGCCCTCAACCAATTCCAGAATTTTTGTTACTACTTGTTACGCCTTTCTGTAGTGGCCTAACATGCCCCATTTGAGTCACATCTATGAGTCCATATCAACAAGGAGTATGAGCTTTTGGATTAACAAGCTGGGATTTAGTTGAGGGTGGGTCAGAGCGATGCAGAGAGATCTCTGTTCACACACAGAAGCAGCCCTTACTTGCTGCCTAAAGTGGGGGTTTTGGACCAAAGCTAAGACTCTGTTATGCAGACAATAACCATAGGCACATCCCAATCACCCCATGCGGCACCGATTTCCCTTGCTTACCCACCCCCCCCCCCCCCGCCCCCGTGTTCCACAGCAGGGATCCAGTGCGTCCCCGTTCACCGTTTCAGGTCAAAATTATTTTTCGGACCTAAAACAGAGCCAAAGACACAGGACCCTTCTGCTCCGGAGATGTGTGAACCGTCTCCTTTGAAAGCCAGTCACACTCTCTTGTCATGCAAAGGGGATATGGAAAAACCCACATCCAATTCGCAATAGTGTGAACCTAGCCTTACTGTATATCGCAGCGGAGGCTGCGGAGAAAGACTGGGGAAATCGCTGTCCTCAGTCCTTTTCTCAAAAGTGAGACATCAGGAGTCTATTTAGACCCCTGATATTTCACCAAACTTCCCTAACTGGGCTCCTAAAAAAACTGTAAAAAAAAGAATGAAAAATAATATTGTACAAAATAATCCAAATAACAACATTGTACAAAATAATAGAAAATAATACAAATAAAAAACTGACACCATCAACTGTCCTACTGACACCAACCTTTGCCTTACTGACACCGTCCACTGCTCTACAGACTGACACTATCCATTGTCTTACTGACACCAACCTCTGCCCTACTGACACCGTCCACTGCTCTACAGACTGAAACTGTCCTACTGACACTAACTTCTGCCTAAAACCTCGTACACACGATCGGACTTCCATCGGACAAATCTGTGGATTTTTGTGGGGGCGTTGTCCGTGAACTTGGTATGCATACACGCGGCAGAACATTTTTAGCCAACATACAACAAAACAACGTGTTTTTTCAGCTCTTTACTGCCACCCTACTGTTTAGTTGTTGTCTGATGTTTAGCATTAGTTCAGAGCATGCGTGTTTCTATTTTCGATTTTAGTCCGATGGATTTGTGTACACATGATCGCATAATCTGACGGAACACATGTTTTGTCGGACAATTTGAGATCATGCACAGCCAACATTTGTTGTTGGAAATTCCGACAATTGTCCGATGGAGCATAAAGACAAAACACATCCGTCGGACAATTGTTGTCGGAATATCCGATCATGTGTACGGGCCTTTACTGACACCGTCAACTGCTCTACTAACATCGTCCGCTGCTCTACTAACTGACACTATCCACTGTCCTACTGACACCAAATTTTGCCTTACTGACACCGTCTTCTTGCTCTACTGACACCGTCTACTTGCTCTACTGACACCGTCTACTTGCTCTACTGACACCGTCTACTTGCTCTACTGACACCGTCTACTTGCTCTACTGACACCGTCTACTTGCCCTACTGACACCGTCTACTTGCCCTACTGACACCGTTTACTTACTCTACTGACACCGTCCGCTACTCTACTGACACCGTCCGCTACTCTACTGACACCATCCGCTACTCTACTAACTGACACTATCCACTGTCCTACTGACACCAACCTCTGCCTTACTGACACCGTCCACTGCTCTACTGACACAATCCATACTTTAAAACACTAAAATGTTTTTTTACATTTATTTATAAAAGTGTGTGTTTATATATATATATATATATACACACACACACACATATATGTGCTTCAGCTCTGGGTGCACACCCCAATGCAATAGGCTGTGCATACCTATGACGATAACCAAAAGACATGTAAACATCACATCTTTTATGCAGCTATAATTCAATTACATATATTGCAGCTGAATCTTAAGTTGAGTGTTCACTTACACGAAAACATACACACCCAATGTGAACAACCCAACCCACCCGGCACTCTCCTCCTAAATGAGCAAAGCTGAGAACATGTACCTGCTTTCCTCCAGATCTCATCAGTAACATAGCTTCCTCCTGTTCTGCCACTAAAGTCCCTCTGATGATCTGAAAGTAGAAAATAAAATCCAAGTAAACTTAAAAATCCCAACACATAATAATGATATAAAAAAAACATACTTCACAGATCAAGGCACTACTTCCATCATAAATATTTTGGGTCTGTTGATACCAAGTGTGGTTAAAATGGCTCAGGAAGCCTATTCCGAATATAGAAAATAAAATCTTTAAAGCAGCCATTCTCAACCTCTTGAATACAAACGGACCCTTGAAATAAGTTTTGTGTCTCGGGAAACCAACTAGTGATGTGACCAGAGGCGTTCTCACCATTGGTACCAGATTCAGTACTGGTTGGACTGTGTTGCCTGCTTGAGTGCTCGCTTCCTTTCCGGAGTTCTGAGGATTCATTGTACCGTCTCTTCCAGTAATTCAGCTCCTCTCTGTCCACTTCTTGACACCTACGTAACACGGCCATAGAACGCCTTGTCTTTTCCACCATTTCCATTATACAGTTCAAGGCCTGTGGAAAAAAATAATGTCAGATGATGTGGTTTACAAATGAAAAGGAACTAGCTGACAACAAATACAAAATCTGGACTCTAAAGCCTCGTACACACGACCAGTTTCCCGTCGGGAAAACAGACATGACCGCTTTTGGTCTGGGAAAATTGGACGTGTGTATGCTCCATGGCAGTTTTCCCGACAGGAAAACCGCCGGAAATCTGAGGGAAAAGTTCTCTTTTTTCGCGCCGCGATTCCCGGCAGTCTTTTTCCCGTCAGTTTTCCTATGGGAAACACTGCGGTGGAGCATACACACGGCCGGGTTTCCCGGCCAAAGCTCTCATTTCAGTTTTCTTGCCAGGAGAACCGGCCGTGTGTAGGGGGGAAAAGTTTGCCGAGCCAGATCTCGACTTTCCTCTCTGGTTTCCCGGCGGTAAAAAGTCAGTGGTTTGGTAGGCATGTTCTGGTTCCACTCCTGCATTTATTTTGTTTTTTCAGTGCTCTCTTTTGCCAGGCCAACTATAGGTAGGGGCGGGTTTAGGTCATCACCTGCCCCATATCTATTGATTAGCACACCTGTGCTTCTTTTTAGGAGACTTTAAATTCATAGTTAGGACCTGCAGTACACAGAGTGCCTTGTCACTGGCCTGCAGCTTACACAGGTATTTGCAAATACATGCAACTAAACCTCTTTTTTTTAATTACATCAGCTAGACAGATTAATTTGGTTTAGTGCTTCTTTGGTTGGTAACTTTGAGCCTGGCTATTATGGATTTTTTTTTACATTCCATACATATATATATATATATATTATATATATTTAAATCGCATACTGCTATAAACGCATCTCATTTAAAGTCCCGACCCTCCCCCCCCCTTTTTTATACATTTACAGGGATGGAGGCCTGTGGTAGTTCCTATCATATGCCTCATCTAAAGTCCCACCCCTATCCCCCCCTTTTTTTGAAAAGTCAGCCGGGAAACCTGTAGGGGGCATTAGGGCTTGTTCACACAAGCGGTGACCCTTAAAGCCTCTTGGAAAAGTGATCCGCAGTGGCTTGCTTTTTAGAGGGTGGTTGACAAGTGGTTGGGAGGCGATCTGTTCTACAAGAAAGAGTGTGGAAATATTGCAAAGTCTAGATGTACAAACGTAGAAGAAACATATCCCAACAGACTAAAGGCTGTAATTAAAGCAAAAGGCAGCTCAACAAAATCCTGACACAAGAGAGTGATTCTTTTTCCACTCAGTGATTCGGTTTATGAATAAAAAATATATATATATTATTTTTTTTCTAACATGTTGGTGTTATGTGGATGTTATAAGTTGCACTTAGTAAATACAGCTGGATAAAACAAAAACAGTGTCTGTCTTTATTTCATTTAAATTTAATTATTTTAAAGGGGGGTGATTTTTTTCTATATCCACTGTAAGCTCTCAAATGTGTATGGTCAGCTTTAGATTTACCAAGCTATATAGCTTTAGGGTGTACTTTAAAATTCCAAGCAGGCAACTGCACTATATAGTCATTGGTAAATCTATAGGATATTGTACTATACTTGTCAGCTATAAGGATAATAAAAGTGCATCCCAGACACTAGCTGAAGCCATGTATGCGTTTTTTTTTTTTCAGAATAAAACAAACCACTGGATGGCGCCAGACAAATGTATGGAAAAGGCAAGATAAAGGTTTTGCCCAATGTTGTCCTAAACTGAGCTTGACTATGATAAAAAAAGAATATTCCATGACCATAAATCTGTGAAAAAAAGTCCATATGAACTGGTGATGCTAGAACATGTACCAAGGAGCCCTGGAAATGTAAACACCAAACAAGCTCTTCTGTGCACTTAGGGGGTAATCCACAAACAGCGGCGCAAATTAAGTTACTCAAAACTTATGTCATTTAAGTTACGGCGCCCTAATTTGGTGTTGTAAGTGCCGTATCCACAGCGCATTTGCGCACAAAATTGCGCAAGTGTACCTTAAATCCCGAGGCGTAAGGCGGGTTATTGCAAGTGGGAAGGGAGTGGGCGTGCTTCATTGTAATGAGCCGTGACCCCATGCAAATGAAGGGCCGGATGTACTGCGCATGCGCGCACGAATCTGCTGCTCACTGGGCATGTGCAGAACTTTGCTCTGGGCAATCAGTGAGATAGGTAAAAGGCCAAGCGTACTTAGTTTGAGGATCGCCCTGTTAGCTCTGTGAGACATGTAACAATAAATGTGGGTGTATGGTGCAAGTCTCTGGTAATGCAAAAGCAACCAGCTGGACAAGGTAATGTAGGTGCAATAATCCATTTTTTTTCCAGAAATACCGCAATCAGGAAACAAACACATTACGGCCACAAGATGGAGCTGATGATGTATTAACTACATGCATTAGCGAAAATATGAAATTTTTTGTTCTCAGTGTGCCGATATTTGTCACTTTTACGCAGCAAATGTTTTATACAAACATCACCAAGTGTCATCAGATAATGAAAAGACAGTCTTACGTGATCTAGATGCTTCCACTCATCTGCCCATTCTCTCTCAGTCAGCCTGTGATCCACCAACTCTTCTTGGTAGCCATTGGTCACATTGCCGTTAATCCCTGAAGCCAAACATATAGCGTTATATTATAGTTAATCTCTTCCAATCACACCAAACCCAACAACATTTCAGAAAATGCAATATGCTTCCTAATCCTTTCATTTTAACGCCTTAAAACTCAACTCCAGCTCATTATTTTTTATTTTTTTTATTTGGCCAGAGCAAAAAGATTAAAACTTTAAGCCATTTTTTTATTTCTGCCTGTAACCCCATTGGGCAGATTTCCTGTCCTTGTAACACCCATATAACAAATTAGGATGAGAGTTGTCAAATGGACTGGAAGGAAGAGAAATAAAAATGTTGTTAAATGATCAACCTCCACACCACTAAAACCTACTATACAAAAAAAAGTTAATAAAAAAAATTGAGGAGTGCTGTAATGCAATTCAATTAATTATAATTTACTAAATTTTGTATATATAGGGATGCTTCCCAATTTTTGGGCATGTGTCATCACACTATATACTCAAACTAAGCCAAAGAAGGAAGAACCAATGAAAACAGACACCACCAAGGTACATCCCTAGGTTTATTGACAGGAAAAATTGTCTCAGAAAATATGAATTTATATTTAGTATTTTTACCGGTATATATTTTCTTTTATCGGGATATGTCTTGTTGGTGTTTGTTTTCATCAGCTTTCCTTCTTTAACTTACAAATGTATTTATAGATGTCATAAAAACCTGACAGAGGTTCCAACCCTTCCCTGCTCTATTCAAAATTAAATACATTTTTTAGCTCCATTTGACCTGAAAGCTTTACCCGTTGGCACTATTTCTTCCCACCAAAAATCAAGCCAAGTGAAGCAGGAGTATAAATGCCAATTCAGCATTACTGCTCTGCAGTCTGTAAAAAAGGGGGTGACTGGGGGACCAAGAACCTAGGTGAGAACATTCTGCCTCTAGAGGGTGCTATACGTCAAGATTTCCCACTCTGCTCTACTGATGGAATGACACACAGGACTCGCATAAAGGCTGCCCACCGTGTTGTTGGCATCACCCAGTATGGCCGTTTTCCTACGGCACAATATCAAATGGTGCTTGATTGGTTGCTTTGGCCACAATACACTTTATGTTCCTCTACTTTGTATAGATCAGCTGGCCTTTACTTACCGCCCACCGGATGATGACGTTCTCTAACTTCTCTGTGTTCACTCATCTTGCACAGTGGATCTCTGTACATCTGTGGTCCTGGGATGTCATCCAATGAGTAGTGTTGTAGAGGAGGTGGGGTGGGGTGATACTGGTTAGAAGAATTCAGGATAGGCAAGGACAGGGCCGGGCTGTGACGGGGAGCTGGGCTAATAGTGCACACCCTTTTCACAGGTGGTTCAGGAGGTATAGGCTCTCTTTCAAACACGTTATCTTCTCTCCTGCAAAACACACAGTTCAAAAAGAAATATGTGAACAGATTGTTAATCAACAGAACATTTCAGCAAGGTATTTATAAGTTGGTAATGGAGGTACCAGTAGAGCAGCCTGTCTCAACTTTTTTGACATGGAGGAACCCTAATGCCTCGTATACACGGCCAGATTTTCTGAGAAAAAAAGTCTGACAGGCTTTTTTTCCGAGGAAAGTCCGGCCGTGTGTAGCCTCCATATGACTCTTTTTTTCGGAAGTCCGAAGGACCTTAGATAGAAAACCTGTTCTCTTTCTTCTGAAAAACTGACGGCTGACTTTTGCACGGTCAAAAATCCGACCGTGTGTACAAGGCATTAAACCACTTTCTGTTCTCATGGAACCCCTGTTAATAATGACCATACCTACAGCTCACAGTACATTAGCATGATAGTCAGTAGGAAGAAAGCCCTTTTACAGATAGCCAAAAAGAGCATTGGCATCAGTGGGTACTTATCTAAGAGGCAGAAGCTGCTCATTGCGCAAGGAGCCCCTAGCAACATCTGGAAGAAACCTAGGGTTCTGCAAAACCCTGGTTGAGAAAGGTAAAGGGAAGGTGGGCAGCAAATCACAATTTTAAGGTGAAGTTGACGTTGAGGCCACCATGACAGTGTGCTCCTGCCAGAAAGGGGGTTCTCCAGACACACAGAGATTTTTTTACCAACAACAACATTCCTGGCAGGCACACTGTATCTGCTCTTGCTGTGTAATGTTAGCCACGACATGTCAACGTTCAACACTTTCTGCCTACCCATGGGTTGGATTGGGTGAATGTCTCTACATGATTGTCACCAGCTCTCCAACATTGTTCAAGCATGGTCTTTAAAATGCAGATGCAATAGGCTTTGCTGGCATCCACATATGGCCTGATAACCTGATTTGTGTTTAATGGTACCATCCATTATCTATATTACTGCAGCTACCCACTTGTACATAAAGCTTGTTATGGGTGAATGGCTCTGACATTGACCTTAGCTTGTTACCTTCTATAAGGGTTGTCTCAAACCTGTGCCCGTTTCAGAAAATAAGAGGTACGGAGTTAAAAAGATTGTAGAACCCTACACATTCCTCATTGTCATCATCATGTTTTGTCTGCTTAATGACTACTTCAACTTTATACATCGATGCCGAATGCCTTGTGCACACGATTGGAATTTCCAATGGAAAAAGTCAGACGGAATTTTTTCATTGGATATTCTGACCGTGTGTGTGCCCCATCAGAGTTTTTCCATCGGAAGTTTCGGCAGACTTAGAAAAAGAACATCTTCTTTTTTTTTCCCGATGAAAAAAATTCTATTGAAAATTCAGTTCGTCTGTATGGAACTCCGACGGAGAAAAAAACACGCATGCTCAGAATCAAGTCGACGCAGCATCGAACCTAATTTTTCTTGGCTCGTTGTAGTGTTCTACGTCACTGCGTTTTGAACGGTTGAAATTTGGTGTGACAGTGTGTATGCAAGACAGCTTGAACGGAATTCCGTCAGAAAAATCCTTAGGCGTTTATCCCGACGGAAATTCTGATCATGTGTACGGGGCATTAGGTGTAAGGATACTCCCAATACATAAATGATGGTAAATTGCACTTGCATAAGTCTTTGAGGGGGGCAGCTCAATGACTGTTCTCAATTAAATGATTTGGACTGCCATTGTACAATGCTGTCGCATTGTATGCTTAAAATCTACAATAAAAAAAACCTCCTGGTACATTTCTGAGAAGGGCTTGTCTCTCCTCAAACTCTTGACTACAAGTTACTTAAAATTGTCTCTAACAGAACTTAGAGAGCCTATAAAGAGACATTTGGGGACAGTCATTACTATCCTCTCCTAAAAATGCTAGTTGATTGGCTGTCACACTGATCTAATGTCTTCAGTACTTTCTTGGCTATGAATTGACAACTATGCAGCCAAGAAGTTCTGACTTTGCTTCCTCCAGGACTATGACTTAGATATATGAAAGACTAAGATAGCCAGCGACTAGCATTATCAAAAGACGCTTAGCAATGAAAACTTCTATTTTTATCTAACTACAGGTTTCCTATATTTATTTCTTGGAGGTCCTCTTTAAAGGAATGCCATGTAAAACTAACTTGATATAAATACCTTATAATCGGTATACTGAATCATATTTTAAAAAAATCATAACTCTATGTATAGTTTTTAATTTTGAATGTACATGAAAACAGCCATCTTCTTGCACTTTACCTTTCCGGGCTGTATCTTTTGCCATTGCCATTGACCTCCATGAGCAGCTCAGAGGAATCAGATGGGGATGATGTGTTGGTGTTGAGTAGCAGGTGTTCATGTTGTGCCAAGTACTGAGATGGAGTCTGCTTGGCCGTGCGGGCACAGTGCAGTAATTCCCTCTGGAGGAGCGGCAAGTTGGCCTAGAGATAAAACCAAAAATGGTATTAATTTAAGCCAAGAGTTACCACAAAGCAACCAGCTCAGGATGTGGTTGAAACACCCACCTTGAGGAATGGGATGACAAAGGGTCGGAGAGGAAAATTGGTGGCTTCCTGGAGCTTGCAATGAAATTCTTCTATGGTTATAGTTGAGTTCTGGGTTATGGAGAGAAGAAATAATTATCAGTCAAGAGAATTTTTAACAGGAGGGGACGAGGGGGTGTTTGTTTTTGTTAAAATTACACTGGGCTTATCTTTTTTTCTATTTTAAAATTCCAGTCAAAACTTTAAGGTTTGGATAGAGTTGGGAAGGGTGGTGACCAATGTCACCAGGACATGAGATGAGGGAAAATCCCCAAATGTTAAGTTTTTATTGACAAAGGAGAAGAGGGGACAACAGCTCCTAGCTATTCCCTACTCTTTACAACACAATCCAACAAACAGTGCCAACAGTACTTTATATTCGAAGGAAAGACAGTACAGTTACAAAACAACTAAAGACAAGAGGACTAGAAGGCCCTGCTCATGAGAGCTTACAATCTAAAAGGGAAGGGCAGGTGACAAAAATTGAAGATGAGTTGATGAAGAAAGTAAAAGTTCAGTTGTTCAAACAGAGGTAGAATAGACTTCCTTAAAAGGATATGTTTTCAGGAATCTCCTAAAGGCGGATAAAATATGAGATGGGCTGACAGATTGGGGTAGGGAGTTCTAGAGGATAGGAGAGGTAAAATCCTAACAAGAGGCCCTGGAGAAGTCCTGGAAGTGACTAAGGGAAGCAGTGAAAAGAGAGCTAAAGAGCAGGGGGTCTTGGGAGAAGTGAGGAGTATGGTTTGGTTGATATTTTGAGACAAGGTCTGTGATGTAGATTGGGACAATGTCATTGATGGCTTTGTATGCTGTTGAATTTTGTTGTTTAATTTGTTGCGCAATACGTAGGCAGTAGAGGAATTGGCAGGGATGAGTGGGGGACACTGTGCGGATGGTAAGTTGGTTGAGCCTGGCAGTAGCATTCATGATAGACTGAAGAGGGGATATCATGTGTAGAGGTAGGCAAACGAGGAGAGAGTCGGAATAGTCAAGCCAAAATAAGATTGTTATGAAGGGGCATGCTTTGAATGGAAATGTTAAGGAGGCGTAAGTAACACGATTTTGACAGTGTTTTGATGTGGGTTGAAAGAAGAGGTCAGAGTCCAGGATTACACCTAGCACCCTGGCCTGAGGGTAGGGATGGCCATTTGTGCCAATGGGGGTGATGCTGCCCTCACAACCTCTATAAAGTAACATCCATGGTATTTTGCACTGTTAATTCTATATTTCCCCCAACACTGCCTCTGAGATTTCATCCCTTGCTTTCAAGCACACTTACCACCAGAGCAAGAACGAGGGTCCGGACCTTCTCTCCAATCTCGGGGGAGATGTCATTTCCAAACTGCTGCAGAGTGGTGAGGAACCTCTTGAGTTTGCTGAGCTGTCTCACCCCACAGGTGGCCGGCAGCTGCTGATTAGCCAGAGAAGATGAAGACGAGGAGGAAGGCCCATTGCTGGAACGCTGCGGAGGCGACGGAGCTCCGTTCAGTAAAGATGGAGAATGATTCATGCCATTCAAAACTGAGGAATAATGAGAGATACTGATTAGTTTTGTACGCAGAGTATTCATCAAATTAACAGGGCAGAAAAAGCTGACAAAAATGATTGATTGAAGATATCACAAGTAAGAATAAATTAGCATTGGACTGTGGCAGGTCTATCCGGTGTAGTTCAAATTCTGATTCAAATGTCCAGTAAGAAATGGCACTCATTTCCAGGATTTCAAACTAGAGTTGGGACTATAGAGGATGCAGCAATGTTGGAGTCGAGGTAAGAGTGCTCATGTACGTAGGAAAATGGCCAAATTGTAGGGAAATTGGAAATTTAGGTCAAAAGGGGACCTAAAGAGATACTTTAACACATACTGCTTGGGATCATACCAGGAGTCTCGGCGCTCACAAACTTGCATTATCCTAATGAACTGAACATCTAGCAATAAAACCGTCATAGCCTCCTGGCTGCAGCACATAACATTTCCTGAATGTATACAGCCGATATAAACTTTTTTCATACCCCATCAGTCATCTGTCAGGCACACCAATAAAAGAGGATATCAGACAACCGGTAAATCAGAAAATGAATAAAAAATAAATACATTAATATTACTTTTTATATCAAGGAGGTAAAGAGATAAACAGCAAGAGTACTGGATTTACACACAAGTTAAAGGCTTTTTAAGGGAAGCCATTGACGCTACTACATTTCATCTCAACCAACTAGATTGGACAAACTCTTCCAATAATTGGTTAGTTAAGTGTACAAAAACAGTTTTACCCTGTTTTAAAGTGGTTGTAAACCCTTACAGATCACTTTAACCCACAGGTAAGCCTAGATTAAGGCTTACCTGTAGGTGCAAAAGAAAGGCACCGATGTCTACGGCAACGGCGCGCAGGCGCACTGAGCATGTCGTTACTAACGGCGATCATGCCGTTAGTGGCGCGCCGCCGCACTCATGCGTCATCGAGGCTCCAGCCAGTCAGAGGTGCCGGAGCATCAATATGCGGAAGTGACTCGTGGAGAGATGTCGACGACGGAGGTGACCGAGCACCGCTGCGGGGGCTTCGATCTTAGGCAAGTACTTCATAACGACTTCATTATGCCTTTGCCTTGCAGAGAGGGTTTACTTCCTCTTAATGTTGAACTCCAGGCACAAAAACATTTTTATTAAAATTCAGTATATTCAATAGAAAAAAAAGGAGAGAAATATTTTGCCAGGTAGTAAAGAAAATGAATGCAACCACCACATCTAAGGAGGTGTTCACCAAGAAGCAAGGGTCCCAGAAGCCAGAGGCAATGACTAGAGTAGCGTTTTTTACTACAGTGATATCCAGCTTCCACGGTGATCCCAGAGGTGGGACACATACGTACTTGCATTAATTAAAACTGTAACCATTTAAAATTTGCCACACCTACACTTCAGCTCTAAAAGGGATGTCATTGTTGACCTTTTTCTGAAAACACTGCTTGCTACGCTGTTATGGCTTACGACTTGTTGCCACGCTGTTATAGCTTACGACTGGTTGCCACTCTGTTATGGCTTACGACTGGTTACCACCCCCCTTCCTTTTTTGTCACCCCATAGATTTCACTGGTTCATCCTGGGACCTGTAGTTCTTCACTGGTTGGGGGGTGGGGGGGTCACATCTTCAGCTCTGAGTGGTTCATGGTGGGACCTGTAGTCCTTCAGTTTTGGGGGTCACATCCCCCCAAAAGTGAAGGACTACAAGTCTCAGCATGAACTCCTAATATCTAAAGATGTAACCCCCCAAATTTGAAGGACTACAACACCCAGCATGAAACCCTGAGATCTAAAGGTGTGATCCCATAATTTCACAGGTTTATGTTGGGACCTGTGGTTCTTCACTATTTGGGGGGCAGGGGTGTCTCACATCTTCAGCTCTGGGGGGGGGGGGGTCACGCTGGGACCTGCAGTCCTTAACTTTGGTGAGGTCAAACCCCCCCAAAGTAAAGGACTACCAGTCCCAGCATGAACACCTGATATCTAAAGATGTGACCCCCTCCCCAAATTTGAAACTCCCAGCATGAACCCGTGAGATCTAAGGGTGTGATCCCATAGATTTCACAGATCTATGCTGGGACCTGTAGTTCTTCACTATTTGGGGGGGTGTCACATCTTAAGCTCTGAGGGGTTCATGCTGGGACCTGTGTCAGTTTCATTCCGGGAGGCCAATAGAAGGAACAGTGGCTCCGAGCGCGTAGCCCAATCAGCCTTTGTTCTCCCTGTCTGACCCTCCTCCCGGAAGTAATCACGTGACCTGTGAGGCTGGAACAGGCTTCATCCTGATGGCCACAGGACAGGCCTGAAGACTCCACACATTCTGCTTTCTTCACTTCTAAGCAGCCCATGGATCCGGGACGAGGACTACAGGATGTTACAGATGAGCCTTCTTTCCTTACCTTCGTGTAAGTGTGTTTTGTACAATGTGTTATTAAAAGAACCTCTTTAATACTGCACTTAGGTGGCGCTTCCTTTCTCTACCCCTCTTTAGTTTCATTCCGGGACACTGTATTGTCCCAGAGTGAAGGTGCCTGGGACAGACCTGCAGAATGCAGGACTGTCCCGGGCAATCCGGGACACGTGGTCACCCTAATCTGCCCGTGTCTGTATACCAGGAAGTTTGTGAAGCCTTCTAAGAAATATAGCCATGGCTGAGGTAAGGCCTTGTTTTCAAACTCAAAGAAAGCTTATATTTTTGTGCAACTGAAGTATATAAAAAAAAAAAAAAAAAAGTGAACTTGGCCTTTAAGTCACTGATCCCGAACAAGTAAGCGAGATCAGCACCCAGTACAAGGTTTCAGATCCAGACCTTCTGCCTTCTTGGCCAAAAGGTACTGGAATCTGGGGATCGATATAACAGCCATGAAACTATTATTTTTGGAAACACTTCAGCAGTAGCAGCCCACATATTCCCTTCATCATAGGTTTCCTATAAAAAAAAAATCTCTGGTGTTGCTGGGTTTAAAAAAAGCACCAACCAGGCTTGTAAAATTAGGAAGTTTATTATTTTAAAATGTCTCCATTCATGAGTCATGATACAGTAAGGTTAACATTGAATCATCTGCAGAACGCAAGCAAACATAAAGCCAAATAAAACAGCGTGTACTCGGGGTGTTTTAACAATCATGGAGTAGGTGTTCGATGTCTCCTAAAAGCCAAAAACGGTCCACACAAGAAAGATTTTTAGGCTTTGGGTGGACCCCAGCAAATGAAACGAACCATCTACTAGTCACAGCTACTGAGGACACGTGTGGGGAATTTCTAGGCTTTTATATGTAGACATTATTTATAGGAATTTGGCGCCGTTCTCCGCCCCCATGCGTCGTAACGTCGCAGGGAACGGAGATCGGCGGCACACAGGGACACTGTGTGAATCGAGCGAGAACGCCGCTCGCTCACACAGTGGGGATGCATCGCGGGATCCAGGGACAAGGTAAGTAACTTTGCCTGTGGCTGTTGCGAGGCGATCCCGAGTCTGGCTCGGGGATACTGCTTTTGGTAATGAAATCTTACCCCGAGCCAGACTCGGGAATACCGCCAGGGGGGTTAAGGAAAAGGGGGCTGCTATAGGTGAAGCACACAGTAGCCAACTACAGTGTCTGACCACCTGCATTGGGGTAGACATGACATTCGTGACAGGGCCCTGATGTGGGGGGGCTCTAATGGAGAACCTGATAAAAGGGGGAACTTTTATAGAGACCCTGGCATGGGACCCTGATGTGGGGGGGGGACAATTCATTAAACAATGTATTTATTTATTTTGCGCTCAAGTATTTATAAAATTTTCAATGTAGCCCCCATAATGAAAAGTTTTGAGACCCCTGGCTTAGAGGTTAGCAAAGCTGATCTGTAACACTCGGTTCAATTCCTACATGAAGTGCTATCTTCATGGTGTTTGCATGCGATTCTCCCATGTGCTACAGTTTGTTCCCACAGCCACTGAAACTGATCCCAGGTGTGTAGATACCCAACTAGACTAGAGGCTGCGAGGTCACTTTAGGACAGGGATGGATGTGAATGGTGGAAAATAGACTATTACAATATATACAGTAAATGCAGCAACAAAAAAGTTTTGCAATTACAATATACGTACGTGAGGAGGGTGGAAACGATACAGGCCTTGGGCCAGATGGATTGACTGGTGGCAGGGGTGCCATGGTGGGAGGGGAGGATCTAGAATGAATCTTCACTTCCATGGGGGACCCGGGCATTGCTGGCACCCTCTTGTCTCCAAGAACTACAAAGTGACAGAGAGGGTACAGTATGAATATAGAGACTGCTAGAAACACACACTCTTTTAAAGCTGATGTTTATTCTACATTTTGCCTCCCAGTATCATAAACATGATAATGAAATTATTATATTAAAGTTTTCCATTGTGAGAAGCCTGTACAACTGCGCTGTGCAAGACTGAAGGGAAGGCTGGAGTTAGTCTTTAATGTTCTACTTTTACTATGCCAAAAAGACCAGCATATACCATACATACATACATACATACATACATACAAGTATACTATATTGATAACTCATTGTTACGGACAATAAATATCTTTTACAGCTTGACCTGCCTATACACAAGAAGATCAGGTCGCACAAGTCTTCTTAATCAGCTACAGACAACCAGATCTGAAACAGAGATTTGCCTATCCACATCCATAGATTGATCTCATGTGACAGCCGTATTGTGTGGAGGACAGTTGAAGTTGTTGGAGGACCAGATGGCTGCATCTTGTACCCAGACCGGGATGCCCGCATAGACAACATAGGTCATAGCCTGGGGAGGCAGGGCTGTTGGGGTGGCATTCAGCCACACACACATCATGTCGCTGAGTGTCAGCACAGTCCCATCTACTGTATATCAAAAGGTTATGGACTGCTGTCCTGCTTGCCAGTGCTATCCTGATTATTGCTGCCCTTGCTTTCGGTCTGTACGCCTAAAATCATACTGCTAGTAGAATACGGCATGGTCTGTCTACTCTTTTGTTCTTGGTTTTAGGTGTACTGCCATTGAATGTAGCAGTTTCCTTTACATCAATGGTCCCGGCCTTGTTGTCCCTTGTGTGGATATGACATTGGCTCTTGTTGAAGTCGATCAATGAATCGACTTCAATACAACCAGCCTACCCATAGATCGATCAAATCTTGGCCGAACCAATGGAGATTCTATCCATTTTAGTACGATATCAACTCCAATCACTGGGGTAAAAGGGTAAGAACGAGACAGTAGGCCTAGTGGTAAGAAGTTTAAATAGACCTCTTCTTCCATGTGTATCCAAGTGGTTATCGCTTGCCTCCAAATATGGGGGCACTCCCAACACTGGCTGACTGCCAATAAATAAGATCCGCCTTTTTGTGCAAAAAATTGGTCTGTCCATAAAGCTTTATCTTGTATTGTTTTGGCTACATTTTTTTCCCAACACAGTCATCTGGAATATTAAATGCTTTTCAAACGAGGATTGGGTTGACCTAGGTCAACCCAACCATATCAGTGTCAAAGCACATTATTCAAAACTTTCTAATAGTTCTTCCAACTTTCAGAAATTGGCCCTTCCATAGACACCATTATATTATGTATTCTTTTAGCTACCGTATATACTCGAGTATAAGCCGAGTTTTTCAGCACATTTTTGGTGCTGAAAATGCCCCCCTCGGCTTATACTCGAGTCACCTTTTTGCGCCTGATCTCCCGGATTTTGGGGAAACGGTACCCGCCGGACGTAGGTCTCCTGGACCCCAAACTTGGCACACATATAGCCCCAGTTCTCTACAAGTGTGCAAAGTTTTCTGTCTGGGGACCTACGGCTGGGGAGCACCGATTGTTTTCAAAGCCGGGCATCCCTTCTATAGACTCCCATGTTAAACGTAAGTCTAGTCATGGGGACAGTGAGGCATCGGCAAAGTGAGGCATGCAGGTGGACACCCTAGTCTTATACTCAAGTCAGTAAGTTTTCCCATTTTTTTGTGGTAAAATTAGGGGCCTCGGCTTATACTCGAGTATATATGGTACTTTTCTAAACATTAGGGAACTAATTAGATTACATTTTATTTATAGATATATGCTTTCTTCAAGTGAAAAATCTAAGAACAAGTTCAACCAAAATGTAAAAAAAAAAATATCAAAATCTGTAGAGAAGGTTACGCCTATCTAAAAGCCACAAATTGCATTAAAATTACTATGTAACTAATCCGAGTCCATTTTGATTTTTTTTTTTTACTTTTTAAGTAGGCCTCAGTTAATAGGGTTTAGGGTCAAAGAGAAATATTCAGTACACAAACAAATAATGCCCCATGAATAAAGGACTTGAAATCTTGAACTAAAATTCCCTGACCGTGAGCTTTCCAGAATCCTCTCTGTGTTTTTTCCCTGAGCGCTGTGGTAAAACCACTTTCCATCTGTTTCCCGTTTCTGCCAAGCTGAGGTTTTCCTCTGATATTAACCTCTGCAGTGCCAAAATGAAGAACATGCCTAGGATCAATGCATCTAGAGTGTTAAAAAGCTGCTATTTGCACTGGACACAAAAAAGAGCTGCATATAAAGATTCTTTATGCAACAGGACCAAAAAGTCAGAAGTTTCTAGAATACTATATATAGGTATACTTAAGGCACCATTCAAACCAAGCTTTTTTCTCCCTTTTACACTGGTGTTATACAGTTCACATTTTAATTCACCCAGTGAGTCCAGTGTCGTTCTGCTATGATCTACCACACACTGGGTCTGAAGCCACCATTTTTGTTTATAATGTCATTGGGAGCTGGCTATCTCTTTCTCACTCAAGCAGCCATCCCCGTAATGGGCAACCAGGTCTACCCTCCGAGAGTTGCTGTATGGAACCTCAAGCATCATGGGGAATGTGACATGCATCCTCAGAGCGGAGGAGACATCATTCTTACCCAAGTGCAAATGGTGGTGGGTGTAAATAGAGCATTAAACCCCCAAAAATTGGGGTAATTTTTGATTGGACGGGGGGTGCAATGATACGTAGTGCATCTAGTGAGTGAATTTGAGATGAGAGAAGTTTGTTTTTAGTGTGAAAGTCCGCTTTAGGGTAACCAACCCAAACCTCCTCAGTTGTCCTCTTTTTGGTTTAATGTATAGACATTTATAAATACATGTACTATTTAACTTTCAGATGTGTTATATGACACAACATTCAAATACTAGAATGGAGACGTAGCTAATTATTTTTGGGATTTTGATACCAAGGCCACACATGTTCAATTTTCCTTTAGATTTACCTTAAATTTACCTTAAACTATAGTGCAGGAGCCTGCCTAATTGGATACAATTAAAAGTTGTTTAGTATGGTAGATGGCCTCAAAGGTCAGCAGGCAAGGAAATAAAATGGGGAAAAGATTATTATTATTTCAGCTGCCTACTGAACAATTTCATAATTTAAAAAGAAGACAACCTCTGTTTATGATTTTCTCCTTTATATACCTAGTTTCAATTGCCCAGGTTTGTGGCAGGTTCACGTTAATTCAACATCTGAAAAGATCTTCAAAAGGTTAGATATTATGAAGAGGTATTAAACGATGGGAATCAGTGACAGTTTTCAACTATGGAGCAAAGATACTAATATCCATCCTCCAATCTGGAGTTACCCATCACCTGATGAAATGGTCTCAATGACTATCCAAGTCAGCGACGCCAACCGTCAGTATTTTTACTGGCAGCCAGTAAAAAATGGCCACTTTTCTCCTGCCAGTAAATGTCAGTAAGAGAAAAAGGGTTGCCAGTAAAAAATATGGCTGTCACGCTCGACTTGGGAATGCGCATGGGCATTTTGATTCTGGACCTGGCCGAGACCATCTAAGTGCCTACTACAATGTGTTCAGGCAGTGCCAACAGGAGAGGAGCCTGGCGGAGGTGCTGCCTGAGCATGTCGTGTGATGTCATAGTGCAAGGAAGGGAGTGGCACCAAATGTGCAGGTCTGCGGGGTGGGAGCTGGACTGTCAGTGCTGTCCTGAGTCTTGTCCCTGAGTTACTTACTATATCGAAAATAAAATAAGAAAAATGTTTTTACAATTGCATAGTGTAAAATTTGCAATTAAGACTGTTATTTTGTAACTTTTGGAAACGCCAGTAAAAACTTGGCTGTGCCAGTAAAATTTGAGTCTCGTGTCAGTAAATTTCAGTCTGGTAGGTTGGCAACACTGATCCAAGTTGACTTTTTTTTCAGTTATTAACTTCTAGCAACATGAGTTTCTGGTTCTTGTGGCTAACAAATATTGCTGTAGTCATAACATTATATTGCATTTACAACCATCCTTGAAATTTAGGGAATCTGTGACAGTTTGCAGCTATAGAGAGAATTAACCTATATCCATTCTCCACTCTGGTTGGCTCTCCAGTGACTTGTCATCTCACGCATGAAATAGTCTCAATGACTATCCATGTTGCCCAACTTACAGCCTTCTTTTTTTCAACTATTTACCCACTAGCAACATTAGCAGTTGTAGGCAACAAACACTTCAGTAGACACAACGTTATGCAGTATTTACTACCATCTTTGAAATCATATAGAGATAATGAAATGCGGAGCAGGAGCATAATGGGTAAATTAGGACGTCATCCATGCCACACCTGCCACGTACTAATGAAATTATTCGCTAGTCCCAGGTCTTCAATTCTGAAGGCTAAACACAGCGCCATATGCCAGGCCCTGCGGGTGATATTATGTGCTGTCGAAGTAGTACTTGTAAAAGAATTAAAGAGTTAAGCCGTGCAGTTGAACAATGGCCAGAGTGTCCAGCTCAGAGGCTTCCTTGGGAAAATCCCCCTATTCCAATATGCATTCCACTCTTCTCCAGAATAGAACAAAAGATTTATCAACCAAGGCTTAAGAGGCAGATCATAAAAA
Source organism: Rana temporaria (assembly GCF_905171775.1). Taxonomy (NCBI): domain Eukaryota; kingdom Metazoa; phylum Chordata; class Amphibia; order Anura; family Ranidae; genus Rana; species Rana temporaria. The sequence goes on along the minus strand of NC_053500.1, from coordinate 117,582,866 downwards.
CCAATCTTTGAATAGTTGGGACCAAATTACTACAAGATTGTGGTCCAGTTCTGAAATCCTTCTCTTTACTGGTTAGTAATGGTAAGACACCAAAATAAAACTTGTTCATTACCAGTTAAAGACATACAGAAAATAAGCGTGCTCAACCTTCACGCCCTATATCGACTATTATGTCATGTACACACGCTCGGAATTTCCGACAACAAAACCGTGGATACATTTACGACGGAATTTGGCTCAAAATTGTCTTGTATACACACGGTCACACAAATGTTGTCGGAAATTCTAAACGTCACCAACGCGGTGACGTACAACACGTACGACGGGACTAGAAAAGAGAAGTTCAATACCAGTCGTGTTAGTAGAAGTTTAGTGAGAGAAGATTTGCACTTTTCAGTCCGTTACAACGTGACAAATGTGCTATCTCCCTTACGAACGCTAGTTTTACCAGACCAAGCGCTTGCGTGTCGTACTTGATTCAGAGCATGCGTGGAATTTTGTGCGTCGGAATAGTTCACACACGATCGGAATTTCCGAGAACGGATTTTGTTGACTCTCAAATTTTTGTTGTCGGAAATGCGACAGAAAACATCCGATGGGGCCTATACACAATCAGAATTTCTGACCAAAAGCTCCCATCGAACATTTGTTGTTGGAAATTCCGAGCGTGTGTACGCGACATTAGAATGCTGGTGCCATGGCAAGGTTTCTGTTAACCCACAAACTATGGTCCAACATACAAAAAGAGGGAACTTCACTGCGGATACTTATTTGCCTTTATTATTTTTAAAAGGACAATAAATACATATATGTTCAATGTGCTAATGCATTTTGGCCATTAAGGCCTTAATCAAAGCTCATGATTTGTCTTAATGGTAGAAACCTGTTGGCACCTTGACCCTTATTTGGACTTCAAAAATAATAAGCTTTTGATACGGCTCTGCAGCGGAGTGCGGCTTTTTGTATGTTGCAATACCAATTAAGCCTGTCATGCTATCTAAACTACTATACCCATCTTTGTGGTCCTTCTGAGTGTCCCGGGACCCCCAGAACTTGATGTGCTCAACATGGAATGAACACCCTATTAATGTCAAAATATATTCAGGATGACGTAGGGAATGCCAAATTTCATGGAGTCGCTGTTTGTAAGCCCAGGTTTTGCTAAAAAAATAAAAATAAAAAAATTGCAACACTGATCTGGTTTTGCAATCAGAAAATCAAGGACTGAACTGCTACCATTAGTAACTGGAAGTCTTAAAGAGGAAGTAAACCCTGATGGGTTTTACTTCCTCTTTGTTTCCCTGCAAAGGTAAAGCATAATGGGCTACTATGCATCGCATAGTAGCCCATTATGTGTCACTTACCTAAATCCGAAGCCTGCGATGTGCCCGATTTCCTCGCCTCCACGAAGCGTCCATCTTTCACCCTCTTCCTTCCGGGTATCTTGGCTCTGGCACTGTGATTGACCAAAGCCCCGATGACATCACTTGATGACAGATTTGGCTGTACTTCTCCTTCAAGTGTCAGATTAGGGTTAGGGATAGGAAATATACGCAAGAAGGGGCTAAAAGGGACATTTCAATTTGACCAAGCCCTGTGGTTGGCACTAAAACATAATGTACCATATTTTGCATGCAAGAGCCACATTCTCAAGCACTGCCAGATGCATATCCCTTGATAAAAACGAGAGGTTGCAGAAATCATACAATCTTAAAATGTACTATTTTTTTTAATTTGAAACATCTTAAATTGCACACAGTACTTAATCTGTTCAGTAACGGTACCTCTTGCAAATAAAACCCATCTTCGCCCTTCAAAAAATACATAGTTATCTCCACAGTCTCTACGGTGCACATCGTAATTTCACAATTTTCTAGCATAATGCAAAGTTTACAAAGCTGGCACGGACACTTGTTCTTATAAACGCTTGGTAAAGTTACTTCTATAGACATACAATGGAACTTGAAGAGTTTGTGACCCTAAAGAAAATAAGTTTGCAAGGATAAATGACCTCCTCGCAGCCACCTTATGTGTGAAGTGTAATCATGCACGGTTTTGTTGGGTGAAGGACTAATTGAAACACAAAAAATAAAAGTCTTCCCCTCCCTCCTCCTCATATGTCTGTTATACACGGGAGTCAAGGACAACAGCTGATGCTGTGACAGTCACCTGCAACCATAGGGGAGGTCAAAATGCAGTGCTAATTTCCTTAAGAGACAATGGAAACAGATGAGCGTTGGTGACTGGGATTAGGAGTAGCACACACTGCACCTGGTGTCAGTAGCGAGGGGGAGGCACAGCGCACATCTGTTACTAGACAATAGCAAAGTGCTTTTCCACCTCCTCCTCACTCTTTCTGCACATGGGTTTATATTGGGCTCAGCTGATCCAGAGATGCAACAAGTTGGAGTGAATTTTTATTTTTTTTACTGGACACTAGTGGCGTACCAAGCACCCTTTGGGGAAGAAAACATTAATTACACAGAGTGCCAAGTAGTTAACCTTTCACATTTAATCACCAGCTATAAAGTAAAATTCAACAAGAATACCGTATATAACTATATTTTTATATAATATATAATGATCAATCTTCAACAATTCTGTTACCAACATTGTTTTAGGTATTAATAAAAGTAATATATTTAAACAAAAATATATGATACCGATCTCAATCTTTTAAAATCGGAACCTAAAAGATCTATACTCAGACAAAAAAGGTTAGAAAGCAAATATAATAAAAAAAATTGGGCAGACCACTTTGTCTTTTTTCTGCCGTCACGCTTCTATTTTCCTAAATGTATTCCCTCTCGAACCCCCACGGATTTCTTTTCAAAGTGAAAAGGGATTATCATTGACCAAATTGGCCCACACATTCGCCATGTCAAGTTGCAGTGGACTCCGTACATGGGTCGATGGGAAATCTGGGAGTCTGTAACATTGTTTGTAGCACAGTGAATGTTACAACTGCTGTCGCTGGTACATTTTGGACATTCAACTTTTTCAAATGGGAACATAGTTGGTCAATGATTCTCCATTGAGTCCTAAGGAGGACTTGCCATGTTTCTGCTCCCTCTACATCCCCCAGACTCAACCATACAGCCGATGCACTGCACTGCCACCCTGTCATGTCACCCTTCTTGTTTTAAATTGGAGGGCTTTAATGTGGGAGTAAACTCCCATGGGCGATTCTACCCTTGGGAGTTAACTACCGCTTTAAGTGCGTTTTTGATGCTGCTTTTCTCCTGTAAGGTGCGAACCAGGCCTAAGAGCCGGTTCACACAGGGGCGACTCGTCAGGCGACTCTGCCGCCTGACAAGTCGCACTCTGCTCTGTTCAATGGAACTGTTCTAATAGGAGCGGCTCAAGTAGCTCCGACTTAGGCCCCTTTCACACTGAGGTTTTTCAGGGGTTTTAGCGCTAAAAATGGCGCCTAAATACTGCCTGAAAAACTCCTGCCCTGCAGTCTCAATGTGAAAGCCAGAGGGCTTTCACACTAGAGCGGTGCGCTAGCAGGACCGCTCCAAAAGTCCTGCTAGCAGTATCTTTGGAGCGGTGTGTTTACCGCTCCTTCCCATTGAAAGCAATGGGAAACCGCAGCAATACCGCCAGCAATGCGCCTCTGCAGAGGCGCTTTGCCGGCGGTGTTAACCCCTTTTCGTGGGGTTAAAACCGCACCACTAGCGGCCGAATACCTAAAAATAGCGCCGCTATACCGTCAGTGCACCTCCCACCCCAGTGCGAAAGGGGCCTTAGAAAAAGATTCTTGCACGACTTTGGGGGAGACTCGGGGCGACTTGCATTGACTTCAATACAGAAGTCATTTTGCAAGTCGCCTCTGAAGTCATCTTGAGATCGCCTTGCCGAGTCGCCCCCAAAGTCGTACCTCCCCTGTGTGAACCGGGTCTTAATAGTGAGCCCCTTTCCTTACCAATGTAAAAACGCTACAAAAAAAAAAAAAAAACTCCTGGCTTCCAGCCTCTTTGCCTTAGTGCCAGTGAAGTCACTCATTCCAGTGGGATCCTGGGAAAGCTAAAAATCCCAAATCTCATGAGAATGCACCTCTAATGTTTTTTATTTATTTCAAATTAATCATAATATTTGAGTAATGTTTTTAATTGGGGGTGGGGCCTACTAAATAGCGCCAGCTCAATTTTGATGAGAAATCCCACTTAGAACACCTTGATAAATAGGATTTACTGTCCAATGTAAGTTTAGCTCATAGCTTATAATGCATCAGTGTGTTTATTGAAAACCAAACATACATTATACACTATGACAACAACTCTAAAGAATATGAAGATTTAACAGTACCATTTCCCATGACCTGAAAACTTTCAATTTATTATTGACTTCATTATTTACCATACGATGTGGCAGGCCAAGTTTATGTTGGCTTCTAGGTCCTTGCTCTCCCTGGAACTAATGCTAACTGCAAAAGAATGTTTTATGCAATCATAACCGACACCAGTCACAGCCAAGCAAAAATGTAGATATCCCCATTTTCCTTTCCTAGAGTTTTGTTAATGGACAGAAAGGGTGGATCAAAATGTCACTGACAAATTAAATTTATGCTCATTTGTCCATCATTTCAACGAACTCCGCTAAGTTTACATAGTATCACTAGCAAGAGGCTAGAGCAGGGTTTCTCCACCGGGCTTCCTCCAGAGCAGACTTTCTCAACCCTTTCAACACAGAGGAACCCTTAAAGTGGAGGTTCACCCGAAATCTTAATTTTTAACATTAGATTGATGCTCATTTTGTCAAGGGGAATCGGGTATTTTTTTTTTAAAATCGAAGCATTACTTACCGTTTTAGAGAGCGACCTTCTCCGCCGCTTCCGGGTATGGGCTGCGGGACTAGGCTTCCGACGGTCGCATACATCGCGTCACGATTTTCCGAAAGTAGCCGAACGTCGGTGCGCAGGCGCCGTATACAGCCGCACCGACTTTCGGCTACTCGTGACGCGATGTATGCGACCGTCGGAAGCCTGTCAATCAAATAGGAACGCCCAGTCCCGAAGACCATACCGGGAAGCGGCGGAGAAGATCGCTCTCTAAAACGGTAAGTACTGCTTCGATTTTAAAAAAACTACCTGATTCCCCTTGACAAAATGAGCATCAATCTAATGTTAAAACATTTTTTTTTCGGGTGAACTCCCGCTTTAAGAAAACCCTTAAAAATTCCGGTCTCAGGGAACCCCTGCTAAAAATTACTATATCTACAGCTCATGATACATTAGTGTTAGGCCCAACATGATGGTCAGCTCCTTACATTTGTGGTCATTGGGAAGAATTACCCCATTACAGATAGCTAAAAAGATCAATGGTGGGAACTTATATGAGAGGCAGAAATTGCTCATTGCTCAAGGAACCTCTAGCAACCTTTGGAGGAACCCTAGAGTTCCATGGAACCCTGGTTAAGAAACCCTGCTCCAGAGTTTGCTAGAGGTTCCTTGAGCAATGAGCGACTTCTGCTTCTAAGATAAGTTACCACTGACACCATTGATCTTAGCTACCTGTAAGGGGGTAATTCTTCCCAATGACTACAAGTGTAAGGAGCATTCTTGCCACTGACCATCACACTAATGTATCATGACTTGTAGATATAGTCATTTGTAGCAGGGGCTCCCCTAGACTGGAAACGTTTTTTCAAGGGTTCCTCTGTGTTAAAAAAGGTTGAGAAATGTTGAGCTAGAGCAGTGTTCTCCAAACTGCAGCCCAGGGGACGGATGTGGCCCTTTGCTTGCCTTTATTGAACCCTTGAGGCACCATTCCATCTACTGACACCAATGATGGGGCACCATTCCTCCCACAGACACCAATGACAGTGCTCTGTTCCTCCCACGGGTATCCACAATGGGGCACTATTTCTCCTACTACTAAAACCAATGACAGGGCAGTGTTTAATCCCGCAAACATCAAAAAAAAAAATCAAATTCTACTGGCCACAATCTGGCCCCCTTAAAAGCTGAATGACAAATAACTGGCCCTTTGCTTAGAAAGTTTGGAGACCCCTGAGATACAGTATCACTTACGTATTCTTATTGGCAAAAAGCTTGATTGTAATTTAGGTAATATCATTCGCAAGAAGCTTTTTCTTCCTAAATAATAATTTGTGGCTTTGTTTTGTACATATTCTTATTAAGGTGGTCGTAAACCCTTACAGACCACTTAGACCTACGGGTAAGCCTAGATTAAGGCTTACCTGTAGGTGCAACAAATATCTCCTAAACCTACACGGTTTTTAGGAGATATTTCCAAAAGACATGCACCAATGTCTACAGCGCATGCGCACTGAGCGTGTTGTTACTAACGGCAATCATGCCGTTAGTGGCGGCCCCCGCGCATACGCGAGAGTGAAGTCATCACGGCTCCGGCCAGTCACAGCACTGGAGCCGCGATACGAGGAAGACACGCGGTGAAAGATGGCGGCATCGGAGGAGAGGAACGAGCACCGCTGGGGGGGCTTCAATCTCAGGTAAGTAATACATAATGAGCTAGTATGCTATGCATACTAGCTCATTATGCCTTTTTCGTGCAGGTTTTTTTTTCAGATTATTTTTTAAGAGGGTTTACTTCCTCTTTAAAAGATAGTGCCACCCAAGACTCCCTTAATTTGGGCACGGTCCTTGGAAACTACTGCTGGCTGTAATTGACTGTACTGAATTCTACGATAATTTGTCCATACAAAAAAAGACTAGACAGAATGATGATGTCGATGATAGGTGCCCACAGAGTAGTAATTATTATTATTATTATTATAATACAGGATTTATATAGTGCCAACAGTTTGCGCAGCGCTTAGCTACACAAGTATACCAAAAAATACATACCGTATTTATCGGCGTATACCGCACACTTTTTTGCCCTTAAAATCAGGGCAAAATCGTGGGTGCGCGATATACGCCGATACTCGCTTCCCGCGCTGTGTTTGAACCACTCCGCCGACATATACCGAGTGCAGTACACTCCGGTATACTCGGCAGGCTCGGCTCCGCTCGCGGTCACGTCCTGTGCGTCCTGTACGCGAGCGGAGCCGAGCCTGCCCGAGTATACCCGAGTGTACTGCGCTCGGTATATGTCGGTGGAGTGGTTCAAACACACCGCGGGAAGCGAGTATCGGCGTATATCGCGCACCCACGATTTTTCCCTGATTTTAAGGGCAAAAAAGCGGGGATCGGCTGAAAAACACAGCGGGGAGGACACCGCGATGGCCGCAGAAGGACGCCGGACCGGACAAGGCCGCCGGGCAAGACACCAACGAGGGGCATCCAAACGAAGTATTTCTTTTTTTTCCCAGGCATTTTCCTTCCAGGTTGGGGGTGCGCGCTATACGCCGGGGAAGATAAATACGGTACATATGTACGTATATAAATTTTAAGATAGATATTTTAATATATATACACATTTATTATTTTATAGCGTGTTTAGCATATTATATTATAGCATGTGTTTGTCCGAAACTGTGCAGTCCCTTGGCTTGTAAACCTTGTATGCATGAAGATTTAAAGTAATAAAAAATTTAACTGAAATTGAGGTTGCATCTCAAATTTTTTGATAGATTAAATATTATATATTTATATTTATACAGTATATAAACTCATACATACACACACAATTTATTTATTGCTGGTACTTGGATAGCTCCGTCAATTTACGCAATGCTTTACATATATATTATACATTCACCTCATTATACATAGCTACAAACCTACACAGAATTTAATGAATACAATTACAAATTCGTATACAAATCTATGAATAATAAATTGTATATATATATATATATATATATATATATATATATATACATATATACACACACACATATACACACACACACACTTTAAAATACACATGTATTAAGCATGCAAGGGTTCATACATCTCATTCTAGTATAGCATTGCATATGTAATAACCATTATACACGTTGAGGTTTGGAAGTTAAAGGGGTCACGTATAAAAAAATAAAAAATAGAGCCTCCAGTTTCTCCATGGCCAAGCACTAGCCCATTTTACTCCCCTGTACCATCCTCCCAACATTCCTGACAGTTATTTTCAATAGCAGGCAAAGCGGGTGACAAGGCATGCAATAACAAAGTATATGTATATAGTTTTTTTTAAATATATATATATATATATATATATATATATATATATATATATATATATATATAAATTAAGGTTATCCTAATAACCCATTTTAAGAAGTCTGCAGTGGGGGACAGGGGTGTTGATCCAGTCAAGGACACAAGAGGGGAGTGCGCTGAAATGCAAGACACTTACCGTCTGGGATCTGCCAGCTTGGAATTTTAAATAGGATTTTTTTTTGCTTGGGCTGAATGGAGTGGGATAGCCCTCCGCCCCTGCGTGTGTTTAACACATCTGTGATGCCTCAGTGTGTTGGAAGAAGCAGGACTGTGCTGGCGCAGATGGACTGCAGATGTGTTGTCAAACTGAATTATCCCCCCCCCTCCTCTCCTCCTGGAGGAGAGACACCCCCTCCTCCTGACTATAGCTGCCTGGCGCTCTCCTTCTCTCCAGCTCTGTTACTAGGGCTTCCTGCATGTCTATGTCACTAGATATACACCTACTGCTGGCTCAGAGCCAATAGAACTGGAAGTCTTTTAATGTACCATGGGCTTGTGCATGGCTGGGTGCACCAGCGGGGACATCGCCGAGCCAAGGGGGATGCACAGAGGGGTGGGAGAGAGAAGGCCGCATGACTGCCATTCCTTGTACAGCTTGGAAAATATTGATTTGTCTGGAGCGTGAAAGATAACCATACACGGGGAGAAATCTTAGACCTTACGTGACAATAAGGCGGACGCGTGACTGTTCTTTTAAAGGGACTTTGTCATAAAGCAATAAACCTATGTGAGAACGGGCCCTAAATGTTGGGGTCGATTTACTAAACTGGAGAGTGCAAAATCTGGTGCAGCTCTTTATAGAAACCAATCAGCTTCCATTTTGTTTTTGGTCAAAGCCAAAAGTGTTAATAAACCCAGGACAGTAAAAATCAGTCCGTATATGCAGAAAAGCATGCTTGTTATTACTGTGGAACCTAAGGGGTTAGAACCTCTGGGGGGAATCTAGGATGGAAAAGGACCTGGGGGTCCTAGTAGATGATGGGCTCGTCAATGGCATACAATGCCAAGCTGCTGCTAAGCAAACAGAATATTGACATGCATTAAAAAGGGGATTAACTCCAGACATAAAGTGATAATTCTCCCACTTTACAAGACTCTGGTCCAGCCGCACCTGTAGTATGCTGTCCAGTTCTGGGCACCAGTCCTCAGGAAGGATGTACTGGAAATTGAGCGAGTACAAAGAAGGGCAACAAAGCTAATAAAGGTCTGGTGGATATTAGTTATGAGGAAAGGTTGCGAGCACTGAACTTATTCTCTCTGGAGAAGAGACGCTTGAGAGGGGATAAGATTTCAATTTACAAATACCATACTGGTGACCCCCCAATTGGGATAAAACATTTTTGTGGAAGGGAGTTTAACAAGACACGTGACCACTCATTAAAAGAGGTTTCAATTTAAACTATGTAGAGGGTTCTTTACTGTAAGAGTGTCAAGGATGTGGAATTCCCTTCCACAGGAGGTGGTCTCAGCGGGGAGCATCAATAGTTTAAAAAACTATTAGATAAGCACCTGAACGACCACAACATACAGGGATATACAAGGTAATACTGACATATAATCACACACATAGGTTGGACTTGATGGACTTGTGTCTTGTTTCAACCTCACCTACTATGTAACTATGTAATTCTCTGTATTGTGTAAAAAGGCTGTTTGATCCTGCCTACTCTGATCCTCTGCTTCTTCAACTGTCCCCAACCCATCTCCTGATAGAACAGAGCCTTTGGGGCAAGCTGCTTATGCTCAGTTTGGTGTGTATTGCAAGAGTGTTTTTTTTCTTTTCTAGGGAGGGTGCATGTTATCAGTACAGGGCCAATCAGCACTGTCCAGACAGAGGGTGGGGGGGCCTGCAGCCTCATAGAACAATCAGGGGGAAATAAAAACCCGTCCTTCAAGCTTTAACCAGACACTGATATAAAAGACATAAGACTGCTATATACCGCTGATGAGAAAAGGTATCCAGCAGTTTATATTTACTAAAACATTTGCATTTCCATGTCCTGTGTACTGTGAGAGACCAGATATAGTGAATGCAAGCTCCTGGGTTTAGTAACACTTTAATTGAGCATGCTGAAGTTAGAAACCGATTGGCTACCATGGATAGCTAAAGGACTCTAGTTCACGTAAATCAACCCTGTTGTCAGATTCACAAAACACATGCTAGTTCTAGGATAGTGGATAGGGTCAGCTCCATTATCTTGGATTAGTAGTTGACAGTAGCATAGTGTTGCACCATGTTAGCCATCGATATTGGCCAATAAATGGCATCGCCGTAAAGCGGTATTATTTAATGTAAAATAATGCCCCCCCTTCAGGTCTGAGTCATAATGACCTAGCATCTACTGCATATTAGTAGATTATGACAGACTTGCCTATAAATGGAGCCCTTCAGCACTGTACTGTCATGGCTACCCGGTGATCTGACGTGCTGGTTCCATGTATCATGGAAGTTCCAGCGCATGCGCGAACTGATGCGCTGAGCTGGTTCCAGCCATCGGGAAAGTTCCGTCAAGCACTGCGCAGGTGCAAACTTGCTGACGGAAATCCCCGAACGGCGGCCGGCATCCAGGGCGACGTGGACTTAGAGGAAAGTGGCCAGTCGGCCTCACGTCCTCGCTTCGCTCGGACGGCTCGCTTCGCTCGCTCGGCCTCCTGGCTCTTTTTTTAACATCCTCCAATCCACGGGGATGTTAAGGAAAGAGCCTGGCTGCCGGGCGAGGTTCGGGGATTTCCGTCAGAAAGTTTGCGCCTGCGCAGTGAGTGGAGGAACTTCCCCCATAGGGGAACATTCAGGACAAGTCACCGGCACTTTTACTTCACCTGGTCTTCCTTCTTCTGAATCTTTTGCCACTTGAATGGCCGGGCAGCGGTAACACACGGGAGTCACATCGCCGCGGCACGCAGAGTAGGCCGTAAATGTGATCTGAGCCCTACCTGCTCATACCACATTACCCGCTGACAGGCAGGGGGGAGATTTATGACAGAAGAGACCTCTAGGGTCTCTCTCCTGTTATAAAAGCCCTGCCTGTCAGCAGATTTTGCATCTCCCAAGTTTACTATTACTTTAATTGTCTATATTGGATCTGCTGGTCATAATTGTTATTTTTCTCTGAAGGCAACTTGTGCTTGAGCACTTTTTAGTCACATGCTTAGCTTGAATTGCCTAGGTATACATCAGGTTTACATCGTTGTGGGTTTGCAGTCTGACTTCGGAGGCGATTTAACAGACAAACATCAGTGAGGGTTCCTGCACAGATTTCTATACAAAACGCCTCCCGAAGTTGCCAAAAGTAGTACAGGAACTAATTTTGGGAATCAGTGCGGCGGCGCAAAGTCGGCGCCACACCGATTCGGACCGTGCCATTGCCGTTAATAGCCGCCGATGTAGCATGCGATTTGTCACATGTCAAATCACATTCCAAATTGTACCAATGTGAACCTAGGCTCACTCTACTGGGAGAATGTTGGCCAACTACCTACACACATCAAGGTTCTTCACTGTTCTAGACATGCAAGTTAATTATTTTTATAACATTTATAGTAAAATGACCATACTGACAAGAACAAACAATTACTATCTTGTCTGAACTGTTTAATTACCATTCTTCGATCGCATTTTTGAACACATACAAGTTCAATCAGCATCTAAAACAATTGAAATTACCTGAATCATATAACAATTTGCCCACTAAGAACAGTGAACGTTGAAATATCCTCAGACAAGATAAACAGTTGACGCAGCATCACAGTCAACAAACTACACTATACGGTCAAAAGTATTAGGAAACATGAACTTTATTAGCATTCCAATCTTAGGCCCGGATTCACGTAGGGCGGCTTTCCGTTGTGCGGGCGTAGCGTATCGTATTTACGCTACGCCGCCGCAAGTTAGAGAGGCAAGTGCTGTATTCACAAAGCACTTGCCTCCTAAGTTACGACGGCGTAGTGTAAATGTGCCGGCGTAAGCGCGCGTAATTCAAATTGTGAAGAGGTGGGCGTGTTTTATGCTAATGAATCATGACCCGACGTGATTGACGTTTTGAACGAATGGCGCATGCGCCGTCCGTGGACGTATCCCAGTGTGCATGCGTCGGATAGAATGCCTAAGATACGTCGAACACTGCCTACGACGTGAACATAACTTACGCACAGCCCTATTCGCGTACGACTTACGTAAACGACGTAAAAAGATACGCCTGTTCCGACGTCCATACCTTGCATGGGCTGCGCCACCTAGAGACCAGCTTTATCTTTACGCCGGCGTATGTCTTACGTAAACGGTGTAACTAATTGCGATGGGCATACGTACGTTCGTGAATCGGCATATCTTGCTCATTTACATATTCAACGCGGAAAACAACGGAGCGTTGGCCCACCCTTTGCAGCTTCAACTCCTCTGGGAAGGCTGTCGACAAAGTTTGGAGTGTGTCTAGGGATTGTTTGACCATTCTTTCAGAAGCACATTTGTGATGTCAGGCACGGATTTTGGACAAGGAGGCCTGGCTCGCAGACTCTGTTTTAATTTATGCCAAAAGTGTTCAGGTTGAGGTCAAGACTCTGTGCAGACCAGTCAAGTTCCTCTACCCGAGACTCGCTCATCCATGTCTTTATGGACCTTGCTTTGTGCACTGGTTCGCAGTCGTGTTGGAACAGGAAGCGGCCATCCCCAAACTGTTCCCACAAAGTTGGGAGCATGAAATTGTCCAAAATGTCTTGGTATGCGGACACCTTAAGGGTTCCCTTCACTGAAAAGAAGGGGCCAAGCCCAACACTTGAGAAACAACCCCAAGCCATAATCCTCCCTCCACCAAAATTATTTGGACCAGTGCACAAAGCAAGGAAACGTGGCCTGGTTTGAGTCAGGGTTGCCACTTTCATACCAATCCCAGGGACCACATGGATGTGCGGTTACAGGGACCCTCCCTTTTGTCTTGAGGTGCAGCAGGAACTAGGACGAGCTCCATCCTGCGCCATTACTCCCAGTGGCGGATTCTTGAGGATTTGAAAACACGCCGTTTAGAGAGCCTGAGCTGCACACAAAGTTGTAACAGGTCGATCGAGATCTGGAAGCCTGTTGTCCGAAGATGTCAGCAGCTGGGCGGGGAGATCCAGGATGACGCATCGCTGGATCCAAGGTGAGTATAGCTCTGCTTTAAGCTGACTTTACACCAGTAGAATTTTGCTCAAAATGTTTTTTCAGTAGATTTGTTAAATTACTTAATAGTTATTGGGGTCAAATCGGCGATCAATGTATAAGGATATAAAATGTTTCTGGAACTAACAAAATTCTAACTGTAAATATGGTTTACGTTCAATAACTTTTTGTAATGTGCATCACATGGGTTTTCATTTGGAATTTTTTAAGTCCAAAATGGTTCTATTGAATGCTCTAGCAAATGAGCTTTCAGGCTGCTCTCATTAAACAACACACCCTGGAAAGGAAAACCCTGGGTAGAAACCAAACTTTAAAAAAGGAATAGGAGCGCCACACCAATGAATCCAAGCTGTTTTTAAGTATTTCATATTAAATTTGTTTTGGATATTCAGGCACTCCCTCTTCATCAGGGCTTGAGAGCTGTGCAGGCTTGAAATGATAGGACTCAGTGGAAAATGATAGGAGTTATGGTATTTATTGCATTCAATCACAACGGTAAGTCAATTGCTAGTGGCATAGCTATATTGGTGTGGCGATCCTATAGCTCAGGGGTCTCCAAACTACGGCCCGCGGGCCACATCCGGCCCGCCAGGCCATTTCTTCCGGCCCGCAGCGTGAATCCTTAGTTCCCCTGTTAGTTGTGGAACCTGCGCTGCATATTCGCCCCAGGCAATATGCAGCGCAGGTCCCGCAATCCCTCCCGGCGTCTCACTGTGTGTGTTGGCTGCTGGCTGGGACCACGGCATCCCAGCAGCCAATGAGGTGTTTAGGGAAGACCTGTTGCCGCCTCCCTGCTCCCGCCTCCCGCCTCGCTGTTAACCAGTAACGAGTGTGTAATACCAGCGGGGCGGGAGTCGGGAGATGCAGCAGGTCTGCACAGCCAGTGATGGAGAGTGGAGACGCGCTGGACACATGCAAGGAGGGGGGCTGATACACTTGTGTGGGGGTGGGTTGAATGGCGCTGATGGGGCACAAACATCTGGGGGCTGATGACTGACACGTGGAGGGGGTTTTTCAGACTGATTGGGGACACAAATTTTGGGGGACTGATGACTCTGCTGGGGACACACGTGGAGGGGGGGTTGTAGACTGATGGGGACACAAATTTTGGGGGGCTGATGACTCTGATGGGGACACAAATGTGGGGAGGGGGGGGCTGATGACTGATGGGGACATAAATGTGGGGGGGGGGGATGACTCTGATGGGGACATAAATGTGGGGGGGGGGTGATGACTCTGATGGGGACACAAATATCTGTGGGGTCTGATGGGGACACAAATGTGGGGGGCTGATGATTCTGATGGGGACATAAATGTGGGGGGGGGGGGGGGTAATGACTCTGATGGGGACACAAATATCTGTGGGGTTTGATGGGGACACAAATGTGGGGGTGCTGGTGGCTCTTATGGGGACACAAACATGTGAGGAGGGGGGCTGATGGCTCTAATGGTGACACAAATATGCAGGCGGGGGTGGGCTGTGATGGGGACACAAATGTGCAGGGAGACTCGGATAAATTATGGGGGGGCTCTAATGGGGACACCAATTTGTGGGGATAGCCTGATGAGTGATGGGGACACAGATGAATGGGGAGACTGATGGGGACACAGATGAATGCGGAGACTGATGGGGACACAGATGATGGGGACACAGATGAATGGGAAGACTGATGGGGACACAGATGAATGGGAAGACTGATGGGGACACAGATGAATGGGAAGACTGATGGGGACACAGATGAATGGGGAGACTGATGGGGACACAGATGAATGGGAAGACTGATGGGGACACAGATGAATGGGAAGACTGATGGGGACACAGATGAATGGGGACACAGATGAATGGAAAGACTGATGGGGACACAGATGAATGGGGACACAGATGAATGGGGAGACTGATGGGGACACAGATGAATGGGGAGACTGATGGGGACACAGATGAATGGGAAGACTGATGGGGACACAGATGAATGGGAAGACTGATGGGGACACAGATGAATGGGGAGACTGATGGGGACACAGATGAATGGGGAGACTGATGGGGACACAGATGAATGGGGAGACTGATGGGGACACAGATGAATGGGAAGACTGATGGGGACACAGATGAATGGGAAGACTGATGGGGACACAGATGAATGGGGGACACAGGTGGATGGGGACACAGGTGGATGGGGACACAGATGAATGGGGAGACTGATGGGGACACAGATGAATGGGAAGACTGATGGGGACACAGATGAATGGGGGACACAGGTGGATGGGGACACAGGTGGATGGGGACACAGGTGGATGGGGACACAGGTGGATGGGGACACAGGTGGATGGGGACACAGATGAATGGGGAGACTGATGGGGACACAGATGGATGGGGACACAGATGGATGGGGACACAGATGGATGGGGACACAGGTGGATGGGGACACAGGTGGATGGGGACACAGATGAATGGGGAAACTGATGGGGACACAGATGAATTGGGACACAGATGAATGGTAAGACTGATGGGGACACAGATGAATGGGAAGACTGATGGGGACACAGATGAATGGGAAGACTGATGGGGACACAGATGAATGGGAAGACTGATGGGGACACAGATGAATGGGAACACAGATGAATGGGGGACACAGATGAATGGGGGACACAGGTGGATGGGGACACAGGTGGATGGGGAGACTGATGGGGACACAGATGAATGGGGACACAGATGGATGGGGACACAGATGGATGGGGACACAGATGGATGGGGACACAGATGAATGGGGAGACTGATGGGGACACAGATGATGGTGACACAGTTGGATGGGGAGACTGATGGGGACACAGATGAATGGGAAGACTGATGGGGACACAGATGATGGTGACACAGATGGATGGGGAGACTGATGGGGACACAGATGAATGGGAAGACTGATGGGGACACAGATGATAATGACATAGTTGGATGGGGAGACTGATGGGGACACAGATGATGGTGAGACTGATGGGGACACAGATGGACGGGGAGACTGATGGGGACACAGATGATGGTGACACAGATGGACGGGGAGACTGATGGGGACGGGGAGACTGATGGGGACACGGATGGACGGGGAGACTGATGGGGACACGGATGGACGGGGAGACTGATGGGGACACAGATGAATGGGAAGACTGATGGGGACACAGATGAATGGTGACACGGATGAATGGGAAGACTGATGGGGACACAGATGATGGTGACACGGATGGATGGGGAGACTGATGGGGACACAGATGATGGTGACACAGATGATGGGGACACAGGTGGATGGGGACACAGATGGATGGGGACACAGATGGGGACACAGATGATGGTGACACAGATGGATGGGGAGACTGATGGGGACACAGATGATGGGGACACAGGTGGATGAGGACACAGGTGGATGGGGACACAGATGGATGGGGACACTGATGGGGACACAGATGAATGGGGACACAGATGGATGGGGACACAGATGGGGACACAGATGAATGGGGAGACTGATGGGGACACAGGTGGATGGGGACACAGATGGATGGGGAGACTGATGGATAGGGAGACTGGTGGATGGGGAGACTGATGGGGACACAGATGATGGGGACACAGATAAATGGGGACACAGATGAATGGGAAGACTGATGGGGACACAGATGATGGTGACACGGATGTAAAGCCTCATGCACGCTGGAAGTTTAGCCCCGCTGCATGATGCTCCAGCGTTTAGGTGCCAGCAAAGAATATAGGAGCACCATCCAATCCTGCTGTCAGCAGTAAGTCAAATTCTATTCTATTCTTCTTCTACTGTGGATTTATTTATAAATTATGTTTCCGGCCCGCGAATATGTGTAAAATATAGAATGTGGCCCTCGAAGTAAAAAGTTTGGAGACCCCTGCTATAGCTTATCACCTTCAAAGAAAGTCTCATGGAAATAAAAACAACTTCTGCAGGAACCTAGGAGGTAGCTACACATAACTGCATTCTCATCCAGGACCCTGCTTGTACCTGTTACTGACAAATGCCAGGCCGATCTGACAGGCATCAGTAGGAGGGGCAGGCATAGGCATAGCTCCAACTCCCTAGATCAGCCTTTCTCAACCAGAGATCCATTGAACCCTAGGGTACCTCTACAGCAGTGGTTGTCAACTTCTGAGACTCAAATACAGCTCCTCACATCACCAAAAGGCTCCACATAATGTTAAATATATGTAATGCTTGAGAGGACAGTCAGAAACTGTAGACCTAATAGAGTAAATGAGGGTCAGAGAGTGTGGACATGCTACATATTTGATGGGGAATATGCTGCAGAAGACGATATGAAACTGGGAACATGTTACATGATTTTAGTAGATATCAATGTTCCCACTACAAACTTCTGAGGTCTGAGGGCCACACATTATATACCAAAAGGCCACAAGTAGCACCTGGGGGCCGCAGGTTGGACATCGGGCCCCTTCACGCAATTACTTTAGCAATTAGCAATTTCTGCGCTCAGATAAGTAACCACTGACACAATAATCTTTTTAGCTGTAAGTGTGGAATTCTTTCAACTAAAACACCAATGTACTGTAAATTATTCCCACTGACCACCAATGTAAGGCAGTCCTTCTCTAGTCATCACCAACGTAGGAGGCACTTCTCCGCTTGCCACCAGTAGAAGAGGACACTTAATCGCATCGTACGGGCAAAGAGTGTCTTCTCTACTGACCACCAGTGTCAGATGCATCCTCTCCAGTCATCACCAACGTGGGGGGGGGGCACTTTTTCACTTGCCACAACTATAAAAGAGGATACTTCATCTCATTGTAAGGGCAAATACTGTCTTCTCCAATGAACACCAATGTGAGGGGGGCCCTTCTCCAGTCATCAACAATGTAGGGGGCACTTCTCCGCTTGTTACCAGCATAAGAGGACACTTTATCTCATTGTAAGGGTAAAGACTGTCTTCTCCACTGACCACCAGTGTAAGATGTTTTCTTCACGGACCACCAAAATTAGGGCATGCTACAAATGTTACTGTCTACTTTCCTTTTGTAAGCATGACTGCTGAGAAGCTTGGGCTTAACTTAACTTCCACTTAAAAATAGTTTTTCGGGTGAACTCCCGCTTTAACATTAGATGAGGCTCATTTTGTGAAGGGGAATCGGGTGTTTTTTTTTAAATCGAAGCAGTACTTACCGTTTTAGAGATAGATCTTCTCCGCCGCTTCCGGGTATGGTCTTCGGGACTGGGCGTTCCTATTTGATTGACAGGCTTCCGACGGTTGTATACATCGCGTCACGAGTAGCCGAAAGAAGCCGAACGTCGGTGCGGCTCTATACAGCGCCTGCGCACCAACGTTCAGCTACTTTCGGAAAATCGTGACGCGATGTATGCGACCGTCGGAAGCCTGTCAATCAAATAGGAACACCCAGTCCCGCAGCCCATACCCGGAAGCGGAGGAGAAGATCTCTCTCTAAAACGGTAAGTACTGCTTCGATTTTTAAAAAAACACCCGATTCCCCTTCACAAAATGAGCCTCAATCTAATGTTAAAAATTGAGTTTTTGGGTGAACCTCCACTTTAATTAAACCATAACAAACCTCGCCCCCAATAATTACACATAGAACATTTAAAGTTGGAAGTGGGCAAGGCCACAACTTTATTGAAACATATCGGTATAGCAAACTTCAAATCCAAAAACCCATGCAAGTCATGGTTACACCGTGAGCATCTCTAAACAAACTGTCTGGTTTAAGAGGCCTGTCTCCACCATCAGTGTGAGGCATTAAACTGACCCTGTAATTCAACGTGAGGGCTTAGCTCATAAAGTAATGCCAATTGCTGGCCAGGTAAAACCTCCAAAGAAGCTGTGACGAAAAAAATCACAATTGACGGTGGGTGGTCAACTCTTGTGACGTCAAATTCTTCGGAAGTAGTGGGACGTGCCCCTTCATAGCTTTTTCTAGAGTTCTGGCTCCACCACCTCACCTGCTATTGTAGCCAATCCCAGCGGAGCCACTCCCTGCTTATGTTGACGCCCTGCTTGGTTGCCAAGCATCCAGCAGTGAAGGATCCCTTTCCTTAGTGCAGGGCAGGTCAAGGGGCCTTCATTATTATTATCACTTAAAATAATTTTGTTGTGTAGAGCACCCAAGGGTATCAAGTACTGTAAGCATTCCACATTCCTTATACTATTTATTCTTATATATCAACCTACTGTTCTTGCTAATGCACCATGGGTGGCAGGAGTTGCCTGAAACCTGTAGCTTGTTTCAAGGGCTCTTCCAGGTTAAAAAAGGATGAGAAAGGCTGTCCTAGGTGAAATTTGTATTTACATGAAAGAGCAGCCCAGGTCTCAAAATCCTGTCATGATATGGAATACATCTGCAGGTATTGGCAGAAGTATCCAGCGGTCAAAAGTACGATTTGGAAGGTATAACATTATCTGTGTATTTAGCGGTTTGCCTGAAGTTTAGCTTTAAATATTGCACCACAAAGGTGTACTTTACTTGAAATACAGGTATGTCTGAAACGTAAAGTAATGAAGGCTTTCACCCAACAAGCTAGCAGGCCCCAGTGGTGAACATGTAGGCAGATCCGTCACCTACTGTATTTATCGGCGTATACCGCACACTTTTTTGCCCTGAAAATCAGGGCAAAATCGTGGGTGCGCGATATACGCCGATACCCGCTTTCCCGCGTCCAATTTTGAATACTGCGCCGGCATATACCGAGCGCAGTACACTCGTGTATAGTCGGGCAGTCTCGGCTCCTCTCGCGCTCACGTCCTGGACGTACAGGACGTGAGCGCGAGAGTAGCCGAGCCTGCCCGACTATACACGAGTGTACTGCGCTCGGTATATGCCGGCGCAGTATTCAAACTCGGCGCGGGAAAGCGGGAAACGAGCGGGAAGGTCGTCACAGAAGCACGCCGGACCCGACGAAGAGGACACCCGAAGCCGCAGACGGACCCGACGAGGCCGCCGGTGGACGCCACGCAAGAAACCAAAACTGTAAGTACAAAAAAATATTTTTCTACAGGAATGCGGGTCCACATTAGGGGTGCGCGCTATACGACGGAGTGCGCAATACCCCGAAAAAATCGGTATTTCTAGTAACCTTCTAGCGTTCTGTAGACCATGGTACAGGAGGCAATGTGGTCTGCACCAGTATTAAGCTCACAAGGAAATTATGATGTCACCGAGCCACGAGCAACAAAGTGATCCCATATGACTTCCTCCTACTTACCATCTCCATCTGGATTCTGATGCTTAACCCTCTCTAATCCCTCTCCCATGCTGGGCTGGACTTGTCCCAAGAAATACATTCTGGCAAGGTAATTTGACCGAGAATTATTCTCCTGTGACCAGCGATACAATTCTTACAGTCTGCAGAAAGCTTTCAATTGTACTGAATGCACAGCTGCAGGCATGTCACCTCTATGTATGTTGGACCCGAGTAGAACGAAGCAGTCTGCAGTTATGTCACTAGCATAACAAACCTAGAAAAGTTATGTAATGAAACTAAGAAGTTTGGTATGACAGGTGCTGTCCTGTGTTATGTTTTCGGTGTTTAAAATGTATTCAAATCCAAAATAAAAAAAATCGTATATTGTACTTACCAGTGCTTAGATGTGATTAGCTGCCTTCGTTTTTTTAGGCTTCTTTTCACCTAGTGATCCTGCCAGTAACACACTCCCTGTCTTAGGGTGGCTACAATCATTCCTTTACTGCGTCTATGGAGTAGCAGCACAATCACCCTTCTGTGGAGAAGATTATGGACTAGTACAGGCTCCAAACTTTTCAGTATAAGAGCCACATTGTACAGTGGAACCTCGGAAAGCGAGTAACGCGGTTAACGAGCGTTTCACAATACGAGTAATGTATTTAAAAAAATTAAAAAAAAGACTCGGTTTGCCAAAGCCGAAACTGCCACTGAAAAAAGCCTTCCTCTCCACTCAACACAAAAAGTTAAGTTAGTTATATCTTAACCACTTCCGGACCGCCGCATGTACATTTACGTCGGCAGAATGGCACGGACAGGCACATTGGCGTACCTGTACGTCCCTGCCTAGACGTGGGTCGGGGGTCCGATCGGGACCCCCCCCGTACATGCGGCGGTTCCCGTGGCTTCAGGAGTGATCCGGGACGAGGGCGCGGCTAACGAATAGCCGCCCCCTCGCGATCGCTCCCCGGAGCTTAAGAGCGGGGAGAGCCGTATGTAAACACGGCTTCCCCGTGCTTCACTGTGGCGGCTGCATCGATCGTGTGATCCCTTTTATAGGGAGACTCGATCGATGACATCAGACCTACAGCCACACCCCCCTACAGTTGTAAACACACACTAGGTGAACCCTAACTCCTACAGCGCCCCCTGTGGTTAACTCCCAAACTGCAACTGTCATTTTCACAATAAACAATGCAATTTAAATGCATTTTTTGCTGTGAAAATGACAATAGTCCCAAAAATGTGTCAAAATTGTCCGAAGTGTCCGCCATAATGTTGCAGTCACGAAAAAAAAATCGCTGATCGCTGCCATTAGTAGTAAAAAAATAAATAATAATAAAACTATCCCCTATTTTGTAAACGCTATAAATTTTGCGCAAACCAACCGATAAACACTTATTGCGATTTTTTTAAACAAAAATAGGTAGAAGAATACGTATCGGCCTAAACTGAGGGAAAAAAAATGTTATATATGTTTTTGGGGGATATTTATTAGAGCAAAAAGTAAAAAATATTGAATTTTTATCAGAATCGTCGCTCTATTTTTGTTTATAGCGCAAAAAATAAAAACCACAGAGGTGATCAAATACCACCAAAAGAAAGCTCTATTTGTGGGGAAAAAAGGACGCCAATTTTGTTTGAGAGCCACGTCGCACGACCACGCAATTGTCTGTTAAAGCGACGCAGTGCCGATTTTGTAAAAACCCCTTGGGTCATTTAGCAGCATATTGGTCCGGTCCTTAAGTGGTTAAGAAATTGAAAGAGTCGGGCAGGAAAAGGTTAGCTAGAGTCATTGTACAGGTATTCTGAACATTTTAGTGTGGATGGGGGAATCTGCGGGTTTCTCTCGTTCAGCCCAGCGGCCAACTTTTGTTTCCCTCTCGTACAATGTCACCATTCTGTTATAGGATATCACGTTGCTATTCCTGACACTAAACACATGGAGTTTTGGTCTACAGCAGTTTGATAAGTCTGATCTCCCACGACTGAGAGCAGAATCTACCACCCGTAATTGTTGGGCCTGCAGGAGGGAGCAGAGAGTGAGGTCTGCCTGCATTCCACAAGTCCGGCCTATGGCTCCAGGAAGTCTGATGGGGCCTGAGCTGCTTGGAGCTATTCATTTCACAAGGAAGTGAGACACCCACCACCTCTATTACACAGCATGTCATTACAGCATAGCCTGGAGGGCCGAGGAGGGCCGAGGAGGGGGAGGGGTGGGGGGGGTCCTCCAACGTGTGGCCTAGACTTTGTATCAGCATGGACTCTTTGGTTTCTTCTAAACTTCATAAAGTGCCTTTCCATGTGTGTAAACAAAGATGTCATTCCACCAGAGGAAAATAACTGCCTCAAATTGAGCTTTGGAATGTTGTGCTGCGTGCAGAAGCGATCCATAATTAATAAGCGGTACGATATCACAAATAAGAAGTGCTCTATGTTCTTCACCACTAAAAGGGAGAGCGGCTGCGATGGCTGATAAATATCAGGGGATTGATCAGCCAAGGGGGTGATGAAAAAGGCGGTGCAGGAGAGACGCATGTTTTGGATTGTCTGAGGACAATTTGTGGATTCTCAAATGCCCCTCCTCCGATTGTGCTATAGATGGCCACACGCCAGAAGAAATATATTCAAAATAATTCCTTTTTGGAATGTTCGACATTCTAATGGTTAATGGGGTCAAATCGACATTTGATATTTGGCGAGAAAATTCAATACAGCAGGATGGAAATTTTCAAACTTTTCTAACTGTGGGTGTAGTTTTCATTCAGGAATAGGGTCAGGGCCGTTCCATCCTATAGGCTCACTATGCAAGCCGCTTAGGGCCCCGCAAAGCTGTGGAGGGCCCCCCAAATTACGAGAGGGCCCGTCTGGTTTGAAGTCATTTTCGGCCCCTCACCCGGCTTCTCTACTTGCTGGCTGCATGGGAGAAGAGGTAAGAAGTCAGCACCCCCCCCCCCCGCTTCTCACTTCAATGTAAGATGTCATTTCCGACAGCAGAACACCCCCTCCCCCCGCTTCTCAACTGTAATCTTTAATGTGACATGTCCCTGGTGGCAACGCCACCCCCCCCCCCCCCCCCCTGCTTCTCAACTTTAATGTGACATGTCATTTTCGGCAGCCCCCCCCTTCTCAACTTTAATGTAGCATGTAATTTTGCTTAGGGCCCCAGGGAGGTCAGGATCGGCACTGAATAGGGTGACCACATTTCCAAATTACCATTCAGGGACAACCCCCTTCCCAAAAATCAGCTTGTGCTGTAATGAATTACAGCACAGTGATTGGACATAAGAGGCGGGATTTATGATTTCTCCAATCACAAACAGTGGGCGGGGATTGTGCTCCTCCAGGCATTCCCTGCCAGCAAAGCGGTGATGTGGCAGCCTTTTTTCGTGGGGATCAGATTGGCCCGGGGGGTGGCTGTGTTAGTTTCATTCTGGGACACTGTATTGTCCTGGAGTAAAGGTGCCCGGGACAGACCTGCAAAATGCGGGACTGTCCCGAGCAATCCGGGACATGTGGTCACCCTATTCAGGAAACAGTGTACATATTGTAAGGCCCAAAAAAAACATGGCCATCAACTACAAGAAACGTCTTACCACTGTGCTTGCCAACAAAGGTTTATCCACCAAGTACTAAGTCATGTTTTGCTTGGGGATCAAATACTTCTTTTACTCACTGAACTGAAACTTAAATTAGAGCATTTGTTTTAGGTGTTTTTTCTGGTTGATATTCTGTCTCTAGCATTTAAAATACACCTATGATAAAAATGATAGACCCTTAATTTCTTTGTAAGTGGGCAAACTTGGAAAATCTGCAGAGGATCAAATAATTATTTTCCCCACTGTAATATATATATATATATATATATATATATATATATATATATATATATATATATATATATATATATATATATATATATATATATATATATATATATATATATATATATATATATATATATATATATATATATATATACACACACACACACACACACTTTAAAAAAAAAATTAAGGAACACTTTGAAAAATATCATGTTGAATATCCATACTGATATGGACTGGGTAATGTGTTGGGAGCGAAAGGATGCCACTTGGAAATAAAAATATTCAACCTACAGAGGGCTGAATTCAAAGACACCCCGAAAATCAAAGTGAAAAAATGGTGCAGCAGGCTAGTCCATTTTACTGGAATTTCATTGTAGCAACTCAAAACGGTCCTCAGTATTTCGTGTGGCCTTCACATGACAACATCAGGGCATGCTCCTAATGAGATGACAGATGGTGTCCTGGGGTATTTCCTCCCAGATCTGGACCAGGGCATCACTGAGCTCCTGAACAGACTGAGGTGCAACCTGGCTGCGTCAGATGGACTGAAACATAATGTCCCAGAGGTGTTCTATTGGATTTAGGTCAGGCGAGCGTAGGGGCCATTCAATGGTATCAATTTCTTCATCCTCCAGGAACTGGCTGCATGCTCTCGCCACATGAGGCCGGGCATTGTCGTGCACCAGGAGGAACCCAGGACCCACTGTACCAGCGTAGGGTCTGACAATAGGTCCAAGGATTTCATCCCGATACCTAATGGCAGTCAGGGTGCCATTTCCAGCCTGTAGAGGTCTGTGCGTCCCTCCATGGATATGCCTCCCCAGACCATCACTGACCCACCACCCCAAACCGTTCATGCTGAACGATGTTACAGGCAGCATAATGTTCTCCACAGTTTCTCCAGACCCTTTCATGTCTTTCACATATGCTCAGGCTGAACCTGCTCTCATCTGTGAAAAGCACAGGGCGCCAGTGGCGGACCTGCCAATTCTGGTGTTCAATGGCAAATGCCAATCAAGCTGCACGATGCTGAGCAGTGAGCACAGGGCCCACTAGAGGACATTGGGCAGATACCGGTCCTGCTGATGGGTTAAGGACCTTCTACGGCTCTGTCCAGCTCTCTTAGATTAACTGCCGGTCTCCTGGAATCTCCTCCATGCTCTTGGGACTGTGCTGGGAGACACAGCAAACCTTCTGGCAATGACACGTATTGATGTGCCATCCTGGAGGAGTTGGACTGCCTGTGCAACCTCTATAGGGTCCAGGTATCCCCTCATGCTACCAGTAGTGACATTGACCCTAGCTAAATAGCTCAGCACACTATATCATAAAATGCTATTTCACCTTTTTTTCCCTCCTCTTTAGCCACTTCCTATACTGTATGCACTTGCTCCAACCTTGGTTGTAGTTCATTGCTTTTGACTGTCTTCCTGATGGTGACAATGATGCACTACGCCTGAATGTTGGCATAACCACTTGTGATCTCAATCAACGGTGCATGTGATGGGGTGACAACAAAAAAGGCTGGAGGTAATCAGAACCAATATATATATATATATATATATATATATATATATATAAAATTTTGCATTTCAACGATTCTGATCTTCTCCAACAAATTTTAGTCACCTCTTGTCTATATACACTTACTCCAACTTTGGTTTTCCTTCATTGCTTTGGACTGTCTTCTTAATGGTGACAGTTATAGCCCGCGCCTGAAGGCTGGCATAACCACTTGTTATCTCAGTCAGCGGTGCGTGTGATGGGGTGACAACAAAGAAGGCTGGAGGAGATCAGAACTTTATTTTTTTGCATTTCAGTGGTTCTGATGCTTCAACATTGGTTGTACTTGCTTTGACTGGCTTCCTGATGGTGACAGTAGTGAACCATCCCTGTGGGTTGGCACAAGCGCTTGTAATCTCAATCAGGGAAGAGTGATAGGGTGACAAATATATATATATATATATATATATATATATATATATATATATATATATATATATATATATATATACACACATACATATTTCAGGATTCTCTACTTGTAGCAAGCAGGTCTTTTACCTGATACTGCTGATCGCAATTTCTGCTGAGTCTAATATTACTAAAGCGTGAATAGTCTGTGTAATTGAAAAGGATCCCTTTAAAAAAAAAAAACAACGTATTCAGTTGCACGGATTAAAAACACTATATCTACAATTTACTCTTTTTAAACCATCAAGTCTTAATTCTGAAAAGAAAAGGTTGTTCAGAATCTGTAAGTGGAGGTCGTGGTGCTTATAAATCTGTAGAATAAAACAAAAGGCGTCCTTTTGTTTGAACCATTTACATGGAGAGAAGATCATTACAAGTGTTACGCATTCATACCACCTCGATCAAGTGATCCTGGAGTGTTTTTTATTACAAAGTAACTTGTCTATCAATTATAGTGGTTATACTGTATCACTTTTTAAAGTGGAACCATACATGGCTGACATGATAGCCCTCCCACATAGCTGCTCTATAGAGAAATGTCACAAAGCAGTATGAGAGATTACATTTTGGCTGTCAGATGAACTTTTTCCCAAATTAAAAGGGTTAGTTCACTTTTATCTAAAAAAATGTTGACTCAGGAGAAGAATTTACAAAGGCCCCCTGCAGGATCCTTAAGATTTCATTCAGATGGGCAGCCAAGGGGCAGTAAAAATAAGCCGAATTGTATCAAAACAGCCAAACAAGGCTGTACACATCACAACTGTGATGCTTTGCTTCATAGTCATGGCATTTTTAACTCAGACTGCAGAGATTGACAGGCAGTAACACCAGAATCCCCCCCCCCCCCTTATATCAGGGTCCCTCCTTCCAATAACTTTCCCATTAGAGTCCACTCCTTACATCAGGGTTTACATCACAGTCTCTCCTTATATCCGTATCCCCCTTGCCACTTTAAGGTTTACAGAGTTGCTGTAGCAGCAGGGCAGGAGCTTGGAGGCAGAGCAGGTCTGGACGGAGGAAGTTCTGCCTTTCTCTGAATACAGGGACAAGCACATCATTGGTTACAAGATGCCAGGGGGTGGAAACATGGAGACCAAAGGCAGCCCCTGCTGAGCTAAATCCTCAGCCTGAGCCTATTGAGAATAAATAAACCACTGACCCTATCTGTGGGCCAGGATAAATCTTGAATGAAGCCAGATGTGGCTTGAGGGTCGTAGTCTCGGTCTTATGCCGCGTACACACCATCACTTTATGTGATGAAAAAAAACGACACTTTCTGTGAAGTAAAAAATGACGTTTTTGAAACTTCAATTTTCAAAGACGAAGTTGCCTACACACAATCGTTTTCTCACAATGTTCTTGCAAAGTGAGGTTACGTTCCACCACGTTTTACCATTGAAGCTTGCTTCATAAGTAGCTTCTGGGCATGCGTGGATGAAAAAACGTCTTAGAAAACGACGTTTTTTGCTACACACGGTCAATTTCTGTGAAGTAAAAAGTGCACTTTTGAAAAACGACACATAAAATTGAAGCATGCTTCAATTTTTTTTGGTCGTTTTTTACAAGACATAAAACGACGTTTTCCCCCACACACAGTCAATTAAAGTGACGTTTTTAAAAACGTCATTTTTTTTCATCACATAAAGTGATGGTGTGTACGCGGCATTAAACTCCTCAAAGCTACTGTAGATTCATACATGGCAGCTCATGAACGCATGGTTTTCAACAGGCTTCCCTACATGTGAAAAAAAAACATACCAAAAAAGCTCATTTATCTTTTTGGGCATTGAGTGTTGAAGGTTTTAATGCGCGTTCATTAAAAATGGATATGCATTTGTTGCACCTTCCATGAACACTAATGCCGCGTACACACAACCGTTTTTCATGTCATGGAAAAAAAACTATGTTTTTCTCGACGCGATTCCTCTCAAGCCTGCCTTGCATACACACGATCGGGATAAAAAAATGCTTGAGCAAAGTGCGGCGACGTACAACGGCACTATAAAAGGGGAAGTTCCATTCGAATGGCGCCCCCCCTTGGGCTTGGATTATGCAAATTTCCCTTCTCATAACTTCTGAGCTTGCGTGTTTTTTTCCCTGTTAAAGCCTACACATGACCATTTTTCACAACGAGAAAAACGACGACGTGAAAAACGTTGAGAAAAAAATAGGAGCAGGTTCTAAATTTTTAATGCCCATTTTTCTCGTCGAGAAAAATGCTCTGGAGCCTACACACGATCGTTTTTAATGAACAATTAAAAAAAATTGCATTTTTCTCATAATGAAAAACGGTCGTGTGTACGCGGCATGAGGTGTGAATGGAGCATAATCCATGTCAGCCAGCATCCCAGTCCTCCAATCTGCCAGGCTGAAACGTAGGTGGGTACTTCTAGCAGTGCCCACTTCCCACCCCAATAACGTGGACACTGATCCTGCACTTCGTACAATGCAGATTTGATGTTGGCGCTAACACGAGGGAAAGTAAAGATTTAAAGACCATTGTATAAAGGAAAGGGAGTTTAGATATACCTGCCTAGTGTTACATAGTACAAAATAATGTGTCACCCGACTTAGGGTCTCACAAGTCGGATCCCAAGTCAAATGCCCTGTACACACATTCGGTCAATCCGATGAGAACGGTCTGATGGATTTTTCCATCAGTTAACCGATGAAGCTGACTAATGGTCAGTCGTGCCTACACACCATCAGTTAAAAAAACGATCGTGTCAGAACGCGGTGACGTAAAACACAACGACGTGCTGAAAAAAAGTTCAATGCTTCCAAGCATGCGTCGACTTGATTCTGAGCATGCGTGGATTTTTAACCGATGGACGTGCCTACAAACGATTGTTTTTTTCCCTATCGGTTAGGTATCCATCCATTTAAAACAAGTTTCAAATTTTTTAACCGATGGATAAATAACCGATGGGGCCCACACACGATCGGTTTGGTCTGATGAAAATGGTCCATCAGACCGTTCTCATCGGATTGACCGATCGTTTGTACGCGGCATAAGGCTTCTTTCACGCGGGCGGCCCGGCCGGCGGACTCCGCTTTGTTTAGCGGGGGATCACTCCGCTGATCCCCGCTGAGCAGGCAGATGACAGGTCTGTCTCAGCTCACTGTGCCGAGATGGACCTGTCAGAGTCCTCTTCTCCTCTATGGGGAGATCAGATGAAAACAGATTGCCTGTCCGTTTTCATCCGATCCACCAGATGGATGGGAAATAGGGTCACCGGATTGGATCGGATAACAGCGGGTGTCAGCACCACCGCTCCATAGACCTGATCAGAACGCCCGTGTGGAAAGGACCCTACATGTTAGAAGATTTATTTTGAAAAATGGTCTAGAGATGGTTTATGGGGAGGATGGAGGCAGTATTTTATTTTCTGTCTGGGGTTCCTATTTAACCTTTTACATTACGTTATTTTGTGACTGGGCCTTTATAGAGGTCTACAAAAAAAAAAAAAAAAATACCTCTATAAGACCAACTCAAGAAAACACTGGTGTAAGGTATAGCTATACAAATACTTGAATATTCTGGTAGTAAAGACGGAATCCCCTTGGGGAAAATGTTGCGCTTGAAAAGCAATTGAGAAATATAACACCGCATTTATACGTTTTACCCAGCGACTGTCATTGAGAAATGAAAAGTAAATAAGCCAAATTCATTCTTCTGAACAGAATTGTTTGCAGCTGATCTGCGAGCGTGGAGCGCTCCCTTTGTGTTCTCAAACCACATTACTAAGCCAGCTAATAGGCAGCTTGCTGCAAAGGACTCTGGGAGGGGTCATTAGCCACACAAAAGGCCCCTCGTTGCAAGAAGGAAATGTTTTGTCACCCAGCTGAGTGGGCTGTTAACATATAAATACTGGGCTGGCTTTCCCTTAGAAAAGTGCATCTGGCTAAAATAAAAATTTCTTTCTTCTCTCTGTTAAACTATAAACACAACTGTTCCTCCGAAGAGAAAGGAGGGGTGGACGACAAAGAAAGGGAGCAGAGATGCAGATAGAGATATGGAGCGATTTTGCATCCCCATGGCAAGGGCTGGATAAACGAACAGTGGCATATCTTTCTATAGATCTTTATATAACCCCCACCACCCCCCCCTCCGGTATAGCCTGTGGTCATGCGGAGACTTATGCACCTGGTGGGAAAAGCAGAAGGAAGCCCAGGTGTAAGAGTGTGAGGACACACCTGCTGGGTCCCAGCACACACCTGGCCGTTCACACACACCCAGAGGCCGCGTACAATGAAGCTGCTGGGAAATTGAATGACAAGCTGTCAGCAGGTTCTTTTCACAGTAAAATTACATGCATCTATTACATACAAAAAAACAAATGCTAAACTGCAAAAAGGAAAATTAAAGGGGTTGTAAAGGTTCGTTTTTTATTTTCTAAATAGGTTCCTTTAAGCTAGTGCATTGTTGGTTCACTTACCTTTTCCTTCGATTTCCCTTCTAAATGTTTTTTTTCTTTTTCTGAATTTCTCACTTCCTGTTCTTCCTCAGTAAGCTTGCCACCATCATCCGAGCCGTTCTGGCTGGGGGTTAGTCCCTCCCTTGGGACTACATCCCTACAGGGAGACGCTGTGAACGTTCACAGCGTCTCCCTGCAGGGATGTAGTCTCAAGGGAGGGGGTGAGCACGCTGACTAACCCCCAGCCAGAACGGGGGCAAGCATACAGGAAGTGAGAAATTCAGACAAAGAAAAAAAAAACATTTAGAAGGGAAATGGAAGGAAAGGGTAAGTGAACCAACAATGTACTAGCTTAAAGGAACCTATTTAGAAAATAAAAAACAAACCTTTACAACCCCTTCAGAGCCGGTTCACACTGGGGTGACTCGTCAGGCGACTCAGCCGCCTGACAAGTCGCGTCCCATTCTATTCAATAGAACCGTTCTAATAGGAGCGATGCAAGTCGCTCCGACTTAGAAAAAGGTTCTTGTACGACTTTGGGGGCGACTTGCATTGACTTCTATACAGAAGTCATTTTGCAAGTCGCCTCTGAAGTCGTCTTCAGGACGTCTTGCCGAGTCGTCCCCGAAGTCGTGCCGCCCCAGTGTGAACCGACTCTTAAGCTTTTGGACCATGTCACACTAGCAATACTGATATTGGCGGCAAATCGCCAGACTTGGGATGATTACCAGCCATGGGGTCACTGAAGAGACTTTACACGCATAGGTATAATCTTCAACTACAGATTGCTAAAGAGAGCTTATGTCGGTAGAGATGAGCGCCAGGTACAGGATCACTAAAAAGACACTGGACATCCGTAGGGATGATCAGTAGCCACAGAATCTCTAGAGAGGCTCGAAACCTGTAGGGATGTTCAACAGCCACAGGATCGCTAAAGAGACTTGACTCCCATAGTAATGGTCATTTTCCACGAGGTTGCTGAAGAAACTTGACACCCATAGCGATGATTGCCAGTCATGGGATCTCTAAAAACTTGATACCTCTAGGGACGATCTTCAACCATGGAATCGCTAAAGAAACCCAACACCCTTAGGGATGATTGCCAACCATGGGTTTACTGAAAAGACTTGACATCCATAAGGATGATTGCCAGCCACAGGATCACTAAAGAGACTTGACACCTGTTAGCCATGGGATCGCTAAAGAGGCTTGACACCTATTGGGAAGATCACCAGCCATGGGATAGCTGAAGAGATATTACACTCATGGGGATAATCCTCAACTTCCGGTTCGCTAAAGAGTTTACACCTGTATGGATAATTACCAAAGAGACTGGATAACCGTAGGGATGATCAGTAGCCACAAAATCTCTAGAGACTCGAAACCTGTAGGGATATTCATTAGCCACAGGATCACTATAGAGACTTGACTCCCATAGTAATGGCCATTTTCCATGGGGTTGCGAAAGATACTTGACAAAGATATCGATGATTGCCAGACATGTGATCTTTTAAATACTTGATACCTGTAGGGAAATCTTCAACCATGGGATCACTTAATAAACCCAACACCCTTAGGGATGATTGCCAACCATGGGATCACTAAAGAGACTTGACACCCGTAGCAATGATTGTTAGCCATGGGATCGCTAAAGAGACTTGACACTGGTAGGGATGATTTCCAGCCCGGGATCGTCAAAGAGATTCAACACCTATAATGATGACAGTTAGCCACAAAAGTACTAAAGACACTTGACAACCATAGTGATGATTGTTAGCCATGGAATTGCTAAGGAGACTTGACACCTTGTAGGGATGATCACCAGCCATGGGATCACTAAAGAGGATTGACACCCATAGGGATGAATGCCAGCCACCGGACAGCCAAATAGACAACACCAGTAGAGATGACCTCTAGCCATGGGATCACTAAAGAGACTAGGATCCGGTAGGGATGATTGCCAGCCACAGCATCCCTAAATGAACCCAAACACCCATAGGGATGATTGCCAGCCATGGGATCGCTAAAGAGACTAGAAACCTGTAAGGATGATTGCCAGCCACAGCATCCCTAAAGGAACCCAACACCCATATGGATGATTGCCAGCCATGGGATTGCTAAACAGATTCAACACCCATAGTGATGATAGTTAGCCACAGGATCCCTAAAGAGACTTGACATCTGTAGCGATGATCACCAGCCTATGGATCATGTCAAACTGATTGGAGGGGAGGGGCAGGTATTTAAATGTACCTGTAGCTTTGCCATTTAATTATACAGTTTACAACATGATATAGATAAAGGCAGAGTGATCAAGCTTTGTAGAGCTGGTCATTATTGGTGAAGAGCCAGCCCCACTCAAACGCCACTTCCCTGTTTAATTCTTGGAGTAGCCACCGAATGCTAGTACTAAGGAAGCTAGGGAGTATGAAATGTATATCTTTAATAATAAAACATAATTAACTATATAATTTGTTTTAATGACTCCGCCTCCTAAAATATGGATGCATTTATGAACCGATCAAGCTAAACACCTTCCCCACCCACCCCCTGTGTATAAAATATGCCAAAAATGTAGATATACATGGAGATATACTGCAGATGTTATTTTATGTCAATCAGTCCTGCTCTGTCCCATGTCTTTCATTTCAGCATTTAGTGTGTGAACTCCCACCATGACCCTGTTTTGGAATTCCATCTGGTGTCCAGAGGATGATGGCAATTTAAAATGGTTTGACATAACAGCTTAAAGCTTGAAAAACAAGGTCTTGAATCCAGCTAGGTATTTTATAAAATATAACTAAAACGTGTAAAAAATAAAAATAAATAAAAAAAAAGCACAACAGCAGCTATTATAAGTACCTTAATCTATATTTTTTTCACTTTTTAAAGTGTATTTTGTGTGTGTACTCGAGAGAGGAGCCGGACTGCAGGAGTTGGGAGCAGGCAGGCCTCCCCCAGAGGCAATCTGCCACCTTTCTCCATGCCCCGGGTGGCAATGGCGGGTGTGTGAGGGGGTCCTCCCACACAGCCCGCCCTACCTGCTCCGCTTTGAAGCCCAACGGGGCAGAGGGATTCCCTATAAGGGAGTGAGAGGGTCTAGCCCGCTCAACCAGCCCCGTTAGTCCTTCGCCTCTCTTTTTTTTAGAGACCGCGTTGTCAAAGTGCGTGCATGTTAACCCAATTTCGAGTGCGTGCAAGTGTGGTGGTTTTTGTGGGAGGGGGGGTGGGCATACTAAGCGCAGGCTTACCTTGCATAGCACACCCACAGGGAGCCGGGCTGAGACCACCAAACTCAATTCACATGTAGCCGAGACCAGGAACTGAACCCCTAGCTGCAGAGGTGAATGGCTTGTCAGCGCAGTGCCAATCGCGTTGAGCCACCGCAGCTCCCCATCTTTTTTTCTTTTATTCCCTGTATAGCAGAACCTAGGTAGGAAGAGGGAGGAGCAGCAACACAAGCCAACCAGAATCGAATGCACTTAAAAGCGCTGTCAAATCTAGACCTGGCCGTAGACGATTTGAATCTTGGCCGGTTCGGCAGGGACTGGCCAAAATTCGGACCATGTACGGGCAGGCTGATTGTACTCAAGATGATCGATCAACTTGGGTTCAGGATGGATCGATGCTTTCATGTTTACTCCAAATTCTGACCCTACCATCTGAATGCCGCAGCTAAAATCGAGACTCATTAGATTAGGCAACGTTTTTTCTATCTTCTATTGTCAAATTTTGGTGAGCCGGTGTAAATTGTAGCCTCAGTTTCTTGTTCTTAGTGGCATCTGATGTGGTCTTCTGCTGGTGTAGCCCATATGCTTCAAGGTTCGATGTGTTGTGTATTCGGAGATGGTGTTTTGTATACCTTGGTTATTTGAGTTAAGGTTACCTTTCTATCATCTCGAACCAGTCTGCCCAAGGCATTTTCGTCCACACAACTGGATATTTTCTCTTTTTCGGACCATTCTCTGTAAACCCTAGAGATGGTTGCGCGTGAAAATCCCAGTAGATCAGCAGTTTTTGAAATACTCAGAGTAGCCCATCTGGCAACAACAACCATGCCATGTTCAAAGTCACTTAAATCCCATTTCTTCCCCATTCTGATGCTCGGTTTGACCTTCAGTAAGTTGTCTTCACCACGTTTAGATACCCAAATGCATTGAGTTGCTACCATGTGATTGGCTGATTAGCAATTATGATTTTATATATTTCTGGTTATTGAGGAATTTCTAGGCATCTTGTCCTATATATTGCAATTTTTGCCTTTTCCACCAGATTCTCTTTAAACAGATCTCGCTATCCGTTTGTGAAAAAAATACGACGTGACTTGGACAGTGGTCTTTTCATGTGCGGAATGGATGAATTTAGATATTTATATAAAGAATTCCCTTGAAACTCTGGAGCCCGGGGTGTAGTTTGGAAGCTAGACAGTCTGGCTCCAAAGACATATCCCTAAAACGAGTTGATATTTTTTACCTGCTCACACACATGCGTCGCACATGTGTACGGCGATAACGACAAACACATGTCGGGAAACTTGCAAACCCGTAACACGTTTCTCGTTTTAAAAGAAAAAAATTCTTCAAGGAAAATCTATTTATACGCGGGTCGGTTTTTGTCTGTTTAAAGAAGAAAAAAAAAAACCTCTAATCAATGGAGTCTCGGCCTCTAATCTATAGCAGCTGTTCAGGAGACGGGCTGACTCTGTGAAAGCTCACACACCATAACTTAGACATTTCTTCTGCGGGGCCTGGAAATGTCCACGGAGAAATTGGAATTTACTTTGGCTCCGCGCAGTATTCCAGTCTCTGGGCTACTCATCAGATTTATTGGACCATGGTGAACGATATAGAAACTCAACATGTCATTCGACAAATAGATTTCATGGATAGAGTGTGAACAAGCTGTGTAATGCTATTGCACGTCTCCCAAAAGTCCAACTTTTTAAGGGATGGCCCCTATTTTTGGGCCCCCAAATGGGACAAAGCTGGCCGAAAGCGTGTGTGATGTACACCAAAGCTAGGTGGGTGGAGTTTATGTGGCGGATTATAATAGAACAGGATGGGGGGGCTGACTCTAGGGGCAACCGCTGGAAGGCTAACAGTAAATTTCAGCTTTGCGAAAAACATATTTTGAGACCTTGGTCAACAATGAAAGTCTTTGTGTTCTCCTTTGTAAAGCCGAACTCCAGGCAAAACCGCTAAATACACAGTTGAAATACATTCTACCTGCCAAAGGATTTGTGTCTATCCTCTTCTGAGATTTACACAGCTCTGCTACAAAGCACAGTCCTTCCTGACAGGACAGAAGACTTGGGGCCGGATTCACATACCTCGGCGCATATTTCTGCCGGCGTAGCGCATCTCATATGCGCTACGCCGACGTAACACAGAGAGGCAAGCACAGTATTCACAAAGCACTTGCTCCCAATGTTGCGCTGGCGTAACGTAAAATCGTAGGCGTAAGCCGGCCTAATTCAAAGTAGGTGGAAGTGGGGGTGATCCATTTAAATGAAGCGTGACCCCATGCAAATGATGGGCCGAACGAACGGCACATGCGCCGTCCCGTGGCCGTATCCCTGTGCGCATGCTCAGAATCACGTCGAATAAACTCCCTAAGATACGACGGCTCAATGCCTACGACGTGAACGTAACCTACGCCCAGCCCTATTCACGTACTATTACGTAAACAACGTAAAATACGACGGCTGCTCCCTGGTCCATACCTTTGCATGAGTTGCGCCTCATAGATGGGGAATAACTATACGCCGGACGTAAGCCTTATGCAAACCGCGTATATTATGCGCCGGCGCAACTACGTTTGTGAATCGCCGTATCTCCCTCATTTGCATATTTGCAATGAGGCGGCCAGCGTACATATGCGCCGGCGTAGGAAAGTTAAGTCGGTCGGAGGAAGCCTATTTTCAGGCGTATCTAGTTCTATGGGCACGGCGCATAGATACGACGGCGCACATTTACACTTACGCGGCATAAGTGCTACG
Organism: Rana temporaria; assembly: GCF_905171775.1. Classification (NCBI taxonomy): domain Eukaryota; kingdom Metazoa; phylum Chordata; class Amphibia; order Anura; family Ranidae; genus Rana; species Rana temporaria. Next base: position 117,546,131 of record NC_053500.1, on the reverse strand, counting down.
TGAATCCGGGCCTTGATTTTTTCTCTGCTGCAGTTAGGTAGTACTTAAAGTGGTTGTAAACACTTTACAACCACTTTTACCTATAGGTAAGCCTAGATTAAGGCTTATCTGTAGGTGCTTGAAATATCTCCCAGACCTCCACGGTTTAGGAGATATTTACAAATGAGACTGGCGCCGATGTGTCTATGGCACATGCCTTTAGAAACAGCGAGCGTGCCATTTCGAAAGGAGATTGTGCCGTGACTGGTGGCACCTACAGGTAAGCCTTAATCTAGGTGACTTCATCGCGGCTCTGGCCAATCACAGCCGCGATACCCGGAAGGAAGATGGACGCTTCGTAGAACAGAGAACAGCGGTGATATCGCAGGCTTTGGTTTCAGGTAAGTGACACATAATGGGCTACTATGCAATGCACCGCAGTCCTGTTCAAATTGCATGCAATTATTTCTAGTACGATTTGAGCCCATTCATTTTGTATGGGCTCAAATCACACACAAAAAATATCTTTATATTGGTATTGAGCAATATATTGAATATCGAAGACTCACCAGTAAAAAAAAACGTAAGCAGTGCAACCCTAATTAGGGGCCATTAATTATTAATGTCCGCCAAATCTATCTCACAAACGTGCGTTTGCAGCCACTAAAAGGCACGGTACCACGGTTTGGTGCAGCTGCTATTTAAAAGTTGCACCTCATGTACTTTGTGCACCTTCCCGTGCATTGGGCTGCCACCTGTCTGGGATTCACCCGGGCAGTCCAGGTTTTGAATTGTGTGCCCTGGTTTCAGTCCACTTGAAACCCGGACACATTATTTAGACAGGAATGTGGCACAGAACAGGGATTGACAGAAAGATATGGGGGGGCACTCATTACTATTCTCTTTAGAGTGCCCAAAGGTGTCCCACGTCTGTTACAATCCTATAGTGTATACTAAAACAAAACAAAAAATAATAATTTACTGTGCGCCGATAAAGTGTTCGGTTTGGCTTGAAGAAAAAATGGCAACCCTAATTGGGCAGCAGGGGCGGACTGACCATCCGGGCACTGCCCAAGGGCCCCATGCCACTAGGGGGTCCCATCAGGGTTGCCAGCCTCAGTAAAACCAGGGACAGTATGTAAAAATCTGTGTTTTAAAAAATCCCAAGATTATAGCTGCCCCGCCTCTCCAGTACCTTTTCAGTGTGTGTATGTGTATACTTCATATTCAGTGTGTGTATATACTGTGTGGCCCCATAATCTATTGCCTGGGGGCCCCATAATCTCCTATTGCCTGGGAGCCCCATAATCTCTCATTGCCCAGGGGCCCTATAATCTCCCATTGCCCGGGGGCCCCATGAGTTGTCAGTCCGCCCCTGTTGGGCAGCACATTGAAATGAATGGGCTGTCAAAAATGGAATGCGCAAAAAACACGTGCACGAACATGCATGTTCCAGTGTGACCCAGCTCTAATTGCGTGTGCAGCAACACAATCTTAATAAGCCCTGAGAGTTTGGAGATGCAACAGTTTACGATCTAGAAAAAAAAAAAGAAAAAGAAAAAAAAGAGGACTGCCTATAATCTATTATGTAAGTTTATTAATTACTTATAGATTACTTTTATCTTAATAATTCAGATCCGTCAAGAGCATTAGGTGATACTGTATACGTGTATTGGGGGGCTGTTAAACATGTATGACGTCGTATTTTTTTTTGACAAGCGAGATCCGTTTGAAGAAGATCTGGTGGAAAAGGCAAAAAAGTTGCAATATATAGGATCAAAATTCCTCAAAATACCTCAATAACCAGAAATGATATATGACATCATATAAACACTCACCGGCCACTTTATTAGGTACACCTGTTCAATTGCTTGATAACACAAATGGCTAATTAGCCAATCACATGGTAGCAACTCAATGCATTTAGGCATCTAGATGTGGTGAAGACGACTTATTGAAGTTCAAACCGAGCATCAGAATGGGGAAGAAATGAGGATTTAAAGTGGAGGTTCACCCAAAATATATTTTTTTAACATTAGATTAAGGCTAATTATGCGAAGCAGAATCGGGTGTTTAAAATCAATGCAGTACTTACCATTTTAGAGATCGATGTTCTCCGCCGCTTCCAGGTATGGGCTGGGCGTTCCTATTTGATTGACAGCCTTCCGACGGTCGCATACAGCGCGTCACGCGTTCCCGAAAGTAGCCGAACGTCGGTGCGTAGGCGCCGTATAGAGCCGCACTGACGTTCGGCAACTCGTGACGCGCTGTATGCGACGGTCGGAAGGCTGTCAATCAAATAGGAACGCCCATTCCCGAAGATCATACCCGGAAGCGGCGGAGAACATCTATCTCTAAAACGGTAAGTACTGCATTGATTTTAAACAAAAAACCCGATTCTGCTTCGCATAATTTGCCTAAATCTAATGTAATTTTTTTCGGGTGAACTCCCGCTTTAAGTGACTTTGAACATGGCATGGTTGTTGGTGCCAGACGGGCTGGTCTGTGCATTTTAAAACGGGCTGGTCGTTGCAACCAAGGTATGCAGAATACCATCTCTGAACGCACAACACCTTGAAGCAGATGACCACTTTGGGTGTCCCTCCTCTCAGCTAAGAACAGGAAAATTAGACTACAATTCTCACAGGATCACCAAAATTGGACAATAGAAGATTGGAAAAACGTTGCCTGGTCTGATGAGTCTCGATTTCAGATGCGACATTCAGATGGTCGGGTCAGAATTTGGTGTAAAGAACATGAAAGTATGGATCCATCCTGCCTTGTATCAATGGTTTAGGTGGTGGTGGTGTAATGGTGTGGGGGATATTTTCTTGGCACACTTTGGGCCCCTTAGTACCAATTGAGAATCGTTTACACACCACGGCCTACCTGAGTATTGTTGGTGACCATGTCCATCCCTCTATGACTACAGTGTACCCGTCTTCTGATGGCTCCTTCAAGCAGGATAATGCACCATGTCACAAAACTTCAATCATCTCACCACTGGTTTCTTGAACATCACAATGAGGTCACTGAACTCCAATGACCTCCATAGTCACCACATCTCAACCAATAAAGCGCCTTTGGGATGTGGTGGAAGAGTTGTATCATGGATGTGCAGCCGACCAATCTGTAGCAACTGCGTGACGCTATCATGTCACTATGGACAAAATCTCTGAGAAATGTTCCCAACACCTTGGTGAATTGATGCCACGAAGAATTAAGGCCGTTCTGAAGGCAAAAGGGGTCCAACCCACTACTACCACTACTAGCAAGGTGTACCTAATAAAGTGACCGGTGAGTGTATATAGTTAATGCGCCTTTTTGATTGCGTTTTGAAGCTTGTTAATGGACTCGGGAAATCAAACCTAAAGCCAATGGGGGGAATTCTCAACAGGCCCGACCTAAAAGACTCAGTGGTCCCATGTCACCGAAGCCACATACGAGAGTCTTTGATCAGAGACATTACTGCATTATAGTAGAGCATGGCCCCCATCGTAGCAAAGGACCAAAAAAGGATACAGACTGCGCTGAACTATATACACGGCGTAACACTATATATTGAAATAAACATCACACCATGCAGAGACATAATATTTACAGAACGTCGTGTAGACCAGCGCTATCTATATATATACACACAGGCTAAGAGCCGCAGGATTACCACCCACCACCAAGACCTTCCACTTACAGGACCCCGGCCTCCATACACAGAAATGTATAGTAAGGCACAAGCAGTGCAAAAATCCATTAACACAAAGTTGGTCTATGGGCCAGATTCAGGTAGACTTACGACGGGCGTATCAGTAGATAAGCCGTCGTAAGTCCGGCAAATCGGCAAAAGTAGCGCAGGAACTACTTTTGCAAATCGGTGCGGCGCCGCAAAATCGGTGTAGCACTGATTGGAACAGTGCCATTGCCGCCAATAGGCTGCAACTTGTCATGCAATTTGATCTCTCAAATCGCATGACAAATCGCTCCAACGTGATCCTAGGCTTAATCACTTAATGCTCAGGCTACGTATGAGCATGCGTGTGATTCTGGAGAAGCTTTGTTTTTCTTTTTTTTTTGCGCACTTTTTTTCTGGCGTTTTTAGGCTTGAGCTTTTTTTTATTTTAGCCAATGGAAAGCTGGTTTCTAAAGGAAGGAAATAGTTGTTTGCACATCATCAAAAAAACAAACAAACACACAATTTATCTGGCGAAGTGCCATTGGGGTACACTGTGGCAGGAGAGAGCCCAATGGGGTATGGATGGTGGGGGGGGGTGACACCATGTTTTACCGCACCAGGTGACACCAACCCTAGTGACGTCACTGGACTGTGCAATCAAACTGTGTGGTCAGTTTAGGTTTTATCTTCTCGTACTTCTTTTGCTGTTTCTGGTCTCTCCGGCAGCAGTTTCTCCATATTGATAAAAAGCCACATCACACCGCAGCATGCCTTAAACGCCATCACACAGCATGGACATCAAATTATCTATTTAATCAGCAGCAGTCTGTAGACCACACACATTGCATCACAATTTACTTTCCACAAAATGTCCAGGTTATATTGATATAGTAGTTACTGGCGACGCTATCTCAGAAAATAATGGTATAATTTACCAATTACAATACTAAAATGACAGTGTAGATGTAACTGATACAAGAAGGAAAAAGAATGCAGAAAAAATTAATACATATGTTGCTTTATATATATATATATATATATATATATATATATATATATATATATATATATATATATATATATATATATATATATATATCGGTTTCATACTTATTAGAGGATCTAAAACAGTGGTCTCCAAACTGTGGCCCTTTAGTTGCTTTTATCCAGCACTTGAAGCACTATTTCTTTTTTTTTCACTGACACAATTCCTCCCAATGACACCTTAGATCAGTGATGGCGAACCTTGGCACTCCAGATGTTTTGGAACTACATTTCCCATGATGCTCATGTACTCTGCAGTGTAGTGTAGCATCATGGTAAATGTAGTTTCAAAACATCTGGAGTGCCAAGGTTCGCCATCACTGCCTTAGATGTTGGCACAATTAATCAATGATGGGGCACAGTTCTTTCAGATGACACCAAGAATGGGGTCCAATTACACCAATGATGGGGCACAATGCCTCCCAATGACACCAACAATGAAGCAGAATTCTTCCCAATGACGTGAAACAATTTTTCCCACTGACACCAATGATGGGAGGAATTGAGCCCCATCATTGGTGTTAGGCCCCTTTCACACTGAGGACGCGTACACACCATCGGTCCAAACCGATGAAAACGACCTGAAGTCCAGTTTCATCGGTCCAAACCGACTGTGTGTACGGCCCATCGGTCTGTTGTCCTTCAGACAAAAATTAGAGAACTTGCTTTAAAATCGAACCGATGGACGGCTGACCATCAGTCAAAACCGATCGTTAGTATGCAAAAGCATCGGTTCAAAACCCGCGCATGCTCAGAATCAAGTCGACGCATGCTTGGAAGCATTGAACTTCGTTTTTTTCAGCACGTTGTGCGTTTTACGTCACCGCGTTCTGACCCGATCGGTTTTTGAACTGATGGTGTGTACGCACATCAGACCATCGGTCTGCTTCAGTGGTGAACCAATGAAAACGGTCCGTCGGACCATTCTCATTGGATGGATCGACCGTGTGTACGCGACCTGACACGTTTTTTTTCAGGCGGTTTAGCACTAAAAATATCGCTGCTAGCCTTTCCTAGTGGCATTGGCCCCATAACTATGCAGCCACCTTCAAATGAGAAGTCAAGCAATCCATGAAACCCCGGCTGCTCTACAGACTTCTGTTTTATCCTTTTGATCTAGACCTGACTTTCCCAACATTTCTACCCCAGGATATCCCTTTAAATAACTTTGAGGTCCAGGGTGACCCCTTCTGAAACCAGTTCTTTGCTGGCCAGTCACCCCTTTCAGAGATGGTCAGACTTCACCTTAATAGCATACTATGAGCTTATTGGGGTTGTACTGCTGACTCTTTCAAGTGGTATTAGCTCCAGAACTTTGTAGGAACCCTAAAATTGAAAGCCCAGCAAGAACAGCTCAAAGAACACCTAGCAACATCTGGAAGAACACTTGGGTTCCACCGAACCCTGGTTCACAAGGACTGCTGGTAGAATAAAACCTTGGCTTGCGAGCATAATTCGTTCCAGAAACATGCTTGTAATCCAAAGCACTTGTATATCAAAGCATTTTTTACAGGGTATAAAAGAGAAGAGAGGCACCTCTAAGTGTAGCAATAAGTTGCTAAATGTTGTATCTTCATTAAATGTATCCATATTGCTACACTTAAGAGGCTCCTCTCTTCTTTTTTATACTCGGTTGTGATATGACGCTACTCTTATATCAAGACATCGCTTGTATATCAAGGCAAAATTTATTAAAACATTTTGCTTGTCTTGCAAAATGCTCTCAAACCAAGTTACTCTCAAACCAAGGTTTTACTGTATATACACTTCTATTTCATGCTTCTTATCCACTAGCCGACCGCCCACCGCTGTTATACGTCGGCAAGTTGGCTCGGCTGGGCGAGAGCACGTAGTATGATGTCCTCTCTCCCAGCCGCCACTAGGGGCGCGTGCGCGCCGCCGAAAGCGCGCGCGCCCCCCGCTCGCCCCCGACTCCCGTGTGTGTGCCCGGCGGGCGCGATCGCCGCCGGGCACACGCGATCGCTCGGTACAGAGCGGGGACCGGGAGCTGTGTGTGTAAACACACAGCTCCCGGTCCTGTCAGCAGGGGAAATGCTGATCTTCGGTTCATACAATGTATGAACCGAGGATCAGTGTTTCCCCTAGTGAGGCCACCCCCCCCCCCACAGTAAGAACACACCCAGGTATACTTAACCCCTTCCCCGCCCCCTAGTGTTAACCCCTTCACTGCCAGTGGCATTTTTATAGTAATCCAATGCATTTTTATAACACTGATCGCTATAAAAATGCCAATGGTCCCCAAAATGTGTCAAAAGTGTCTGAAGTGTCCGCCATAATGTCGCAGTACCGTAAAAAAAAAAAAAAAAAAAAAAAAAAAAAAAAAAAAAATCGCTGATCGCCGCCATTACTAGTAAAAAAAATATAATAAAAATGACATAAAAATACCCCCTATTTTGTAAACGCTATAACTTTTGCGCAAACCAATCAATAAACGCTTATTGCGATTTTTTTTTACGAAAAATATGTAGAAGAAAACGTATCGGCCTAAACTGAGGAAAAAAAATGTTTTTTTATATATTTTTGGGGGATATTTATTATAGCAAAATGTAAAAAATATTCATTTTTTTCAAAATTGTCGCTCTATTTTTGTTTAAAGGCACAAAAACTAAAAACCGCAGAGGTGATCAAATACCACCAAAAGAAATCTCTATTTGTGGGAAAAAAAGGACGCCAATTTTGTTTGGGAGCCACGTCGCACGACCGCGCAATTGTCTGTTAAAGCGACGCAGTCCCGAATCGCAAAAAGTACTCTGGTCTTTGGGCAGCAATATGGTCCGGGGGGTAAGTGGTTATAGGACCCAGACTTGCCTTTCCCAACCTTTATTTTACTCAAAGAGACTTGTGAAATCGTTTTCAGGTCTAGGGGAACTCCTGCAAACACCTATCCTTTGGTGCCTAGAATGCCCACTTTACAACAGTGATCAGAATGCCACCTTAGAAACAGCTACAAACATTATTAGAGTTGTGTCGTTGGCTCTTTAAAGTGGCATTGACCCCAAAACTATGCAGGCACCCTAAGGTGAAAAATCAAGCAACCACAACTCAATCATCCCCTAGCAACCTCTGGAGGAACCCCCAGGATCTACAAAACCCTGGTTGAGATTTAGAAATATTGGCCTAACATGACATTTATAAATATTTTTCAGATCTAGGGAAACTCCTGCAAAAAAAATTAAATTCTTTGAAAGCACCCCTTGTTTAGAAAGCCCCCTTAGAAACAGCTACAGAGGTTACTGTAGTGTTGCTGGCTCTCTCAATTGCTGATGACCCCAATACTATACAGGCACCCTCAACTGAACATCAAGCAACCACAGCTCAAAAATTCTGTAGCAACCTCTGGAGCCTGGTTGAGAAAGGCTGATTTAAAATCAATAACGTAAAGGGCTAACATGATATTTATAAATCTTTTTCAGATCTAGGGAAACTCCTGCAAAAATACAATTCTTTGAAAGCACCCCTTACAACAGTGACCAGAAAGCCCCCTTAGAAACAACTACAAAAGTTATTAGAGTTGTGTCTCTGGGTCTTCCAAGTGGTGTTGACCCCATAACTACGCAGGCAACCTCAACTCAAGAAACCCGTAGAAATAGAGTTGCAACCTCATCCCTTCAAACCCAAAACACATAATAATTACACAGGTTCGATGGGTGATTAAGGTGGTAATTAAACTCACTTGGTGCCTTAACTGCAATAAATTAGCCTTAGAACCTGTGTAATTCAGATGTGTTTGGGTTTAACGGGATGAGGTGGCAACCCTACTTAGAAACCTCTAGGTTCCACCAAACCCTGGTTGAGAAAGGCCAATTTAGAATCATCAATTTCGAATTTTGAAAATTTTACGTTGTTTGCGTGGATCTGGCCCCGAATATTTAAGAATGTTGTGTTATATTTAAGAATGTTGTGTTAGCTAACACAACATTCTTAAATATTCGGGGCCAGATCCACGAAGCGCGGCGCTTCTTTACGGCCGGCGTAGTGTATCTCAGATACACTACACTACGCCGCCGTAACTTACAGGGTATTTCCCGTATTCCCAAAGAATTTGCGCCGTAAGTTACGGCGGCGTAGTGTAACTGTGTCGGCGTAAGGGCGCACAATTCAAATGGATGAGATGGGGGCGTGTTTTATGGCAATACGTCTTGACCCGACGTAAAATGACGTTTTTTCTGAACGCCGCATGCGTCGTCCGTGGGGGTATCCCAGTGCGCATGCTCAAAATTAACCCGCAACAAGCCAATGCTTACGACGTGAACGTCATTCTACGCAAAGCCCTATTCGCGAACGACTCTCGCAAACAACGTAAAATTTTCAAAATTTGACGCGGGAACGACGTCCATACTTAACATAGGATACGCCTCATATAGCAGGGGTAACTATACGCCGAAAAAAGCCTTACGGAAACGACGTAAAAAAATGCGCCGGCCGGATGTACATTCGTGGATCGCCGTATCTAGCTAATTTGCATACTCGACGCGGAAATCGACGGAAACGCCACCTAGCGGCCAGCGTAAATATGCACCTTAGATCCGACGGCGTACTAAGACGTACGCAAGTCGGATCTAGCCCAGCTTCAGGCGTGGATACAAAACAAAGATACGCCGGAGCAAACTAGAAGTTACGCGGCGTATCAATAGATACGCCAGCGTAACTTCTTTGTGGATCTGGTCCTCGGTCTACAAGAATAAGTAAGGAATTAAATGGTCATTTCGGAGAAACAAGGACCCTCGTATAAAAGGAGCATTTTCTGGGACAAACTTTCAAAACCTAGGACCGTCCCGGAAAAAATGATCAGCGATGCATGGACAGAACTAAACTCAATCGTGTTTTAGTGTGCTTTAGGATTCCTTCAGCGTTGCAGGCCCTTGATGTGCAATAAGCAGTTACAACATACACAAAGTGCAAAACATCAACACAGTCTGTAGAGCAAGGGATCAGTGCAGGGAGCTTGCTTTGCTTCTGCTGCCCCTTCCAACAACATGGAAGAAGGCGGCGATCCTGCCCTCCCACAGCTGCCAACAAGTAATAATAGGAATCAGTACTTACACTGAAATGATCCAGGGATCCCAACCATCTTATATATCCTGTGTGTGATACAATGTAACAGATCTTCTCTCTGACCCTCCTGCTTTCTGTGCTAGGGTTGGAGGAGTCTGTGGGACTGGAGAAGGTTCAGGGAGAGACAAGGAGAAGTGGGGAGGGCTCTGCCTGCATGCAGACTACAGGAGTGAACCCCTCCCCCCCTTCTGAATGACTCTTCCCCTCTCCTCCGGATCACTTTCTCCTCCATAGAAAAGTGTAGCAATGCAGCAGTCGCTACTTAACTAAATACATTTAAATAAAAGGTAAAGTATACAAAACATAATATAAATATTTCTGTGTATGTGCATGCTCCACATGTTGTAACACAAGTTGTTTATTAAACAACAAACACTTGTATAAAAAATATTTATACATTAGAAATATCTAGCCTAATGCCGCGTACACGCGATCGGACACCGTGGGCTAGATTCACATAGATTAGCGGATCTTTAGATCCGCGTAATCTATGTGATTTACGATCCGCCGGCGCACTTTTGCGTGGCTAGTGCAGTATTCACAAAGAACTTACCTCCAAACTTGCGCCGGCGGATCGTAACTCCCACGGCGGAATTCAAATTCCGCGGCTAGGGGGAGTGTACAATTTAAATCAGGCGCGTTCCCGCGCCGATTTAACTGCGCATGCGGCGCCGGCGATATTTCCCAGTGCGCATGCTCCAAATTACGTCGCTAGGACGTCATTGTTTTCGGCGGCAACTTAAATTCCGGCCATCCGTATTCCCGACCGACTTACGCAAACAACGTAAAAATTTGAAACTCGGCGCGGGAACGACGGCCATACTTAACATTTGCTACCCCTCATATAGCAGGGGTAACTATCCGCCAGAAAAAGCCGAACGCAAACGACGTAAAAAAATATCGACGGGCGGGCGTTCGTTTCTGAATCGGCGTATCTCCTCATTTGCATATTCCTTGCGAGTAAAACACGAAACGCCACCTAGCGGACAGCGGAAGATTGCAGCCTAAGATCCGACGGTGTAAGTCACTTACACCAGTCAGATCTAAGGGAGATCTATGCGTAACTGATTCTTAGGAATCAGTCGCATAGATCCGACCGTCGGATCTCAGAAATACGACGTCGTATCAGGAGATACGCCGTCGTATCTCTTTGTGAATCTGGCCCGTGTTTTTTTTTACCGACGGATGTTCGCTCAAACTTGTCTTGCATACACACGGTCACACAAATGTTGTCGGAAATTCCGAACGTCAAGAACGCGGTGACGTACAACACTACGATGAGCCGAGAAAAATTAAGTTCAATGATTCCGAGCACGCGTCGAATTGATTCCGAGCATGCGTAGAATTTTTGTGCGTTGAATTGTGTACACACGGTCGGAATTTCCGACAAGAACTTTTGTTGTTGGAAAAATTGAGAACCAGCTCTCAAATTTTTGTTGTTGGAAATTCCGACAGCAAATGTCCGATGGAGCGTACACACGGTCGGATTTTCCGCTCACATCGAACATTTGTTGTCGGAAATTCCGACCGTGTGTACGCGGCATAAGGGCTCCTTGACACGTTCATTTTTTTGGCATTGGTGTGCACTGGAAAAAAATTAGATTTTTGAGCAGCAAAACACGTTTCGACGCACTATTATGCATCATGAGGCATTGTTTATTTGTTAATGAGTTGAAGTTTAAAGAGGAGTCGCACCCAAAAATGGAACCTCTGCTTTAAAGCAGAGTTCCAGGCTATTATTAGCTTATTATAAGTCAGCTGCTATAGAAAGTATAGCTGCTGACTTTTAATAAACAGCCACTCACCTGTCCAACGACTGGGTGCGCACTGCGCATGCGCGAGCCGCCCTCTCGGAGTGGAAAGGCGCTCTTCTGAGACCTGTCACGTGTCCCAGGAGATCGCCTAGAGGGAGGAGCCACCTAGGGGGAGAGGAGGAGTCGCCTAGGTGGCCCGTAGGCGGAAGGAGGAAGTGGGACAGGAAGTTCCCTTCAAAACGAAGAACCCACTCCCCCCAAAAAAATTACATTTGGCATGTAAGGGGGCGAGGAGTACTTAAAGCGGAAGTTCCTCTTTTGGGTGGAACTCCGCTTTAAAGTGGAAGTAAACCCCCCTATCATTTTCATTAAAGGAAGCTGCCATCTTGGCCTCTGTTTAATCTACAATTGCCATGATGCTGCACATGTGATCAGTTATGATACCAGCCATTGGATGGTTTGACAGTTTGGTTGAGAGCACAACCAATGGGAGTGTTACATTTCCGGCACGGGCCAGAAATGATACTGGTTTTATGGATAGGTTTACTTCTGCTTTAAGTGTAGGTGACCCCCAACATGCCACATCTGGTATGTCATTTTTTTGGGGGGAGGAGTGGGTACCCTGTTTTTACAGGCACCCAGCTTCCACTTCCTGAACGCCAGAAGGAATATCATCTCTCCCCCTTCCTCTCTGCAATCTTCTGGGACATGTCACAGGTCGCAGAATATTGCCCGACCAATCACAGCGCACATCGCGGCTCGCTCATGCGCAGTGCACGCCTGGCTGTGAAGTGGATCGGCGCAGCGTATCAGTGATATGTTACGCGCCGTAACTTTTTCGGCTTTGGTTCGAATCCTGAAAGATTGCGCGACGAAAATTACGGCGGTGTAGTGTATTTCTGGCGACAAAATTCAAATCGGCGATTAGGGGGCGTGATTCATTTAAATGAAGCGCGTCCCCGCGCCGTTGAACTGCGCATGCTGCGTTTCGAAATTTCCCGCCGTGCTTTGCGCGAAATGACGTTGCAACAACGTCATTTTATGAACTTAGACGTGGCTTCCGTCCATACCTATTCACGGACGACTTACACAAAAAAAAAAAAAATTCAAAATTCAACGCGGGAATGACGGCCATACTTAACATGGCAAGTCTATCTATACGCTGCAAAATAGCAGCTTTAACTATACGCCGGAAAAAGCCGACTAGAGACGACGTAAGAGAATGCGACGGGCGCGCGTATGTTCGTGGATTGTCGGAAAAAGCTAATTTGCATACCTGACGCGGAAAACGACGCAAACTCCACCCAGCGGATGCCGAAGTATTGCATCTACGATCCGAAGGCTTATGAAGCCGTACGCCTGTCGGATCGAACCCAGATGCCGTCGTATCTTGGTTTGAGGATTCAAACTAAAGATACGACGCGGGTAATTTTAAAGTAAGCCGGAGTATCAGTAGATACGCCGGGCGTACTCGCTATAAGGATCTGGCCCATGAACTTTAATGGCATCCCAGTGTTAGTCTGTAGGGTTCAATATTGAGTTGGCCCATCCGTTTGCAGCTATAACAGCTTCAATTCTTCTGAGACGGCTGTCCACAAGGTTTAGGAGTGTGTCTATAGGAATGTTTGACCATTCTTCCAGAAGCGCATTTGTGAGGTCAGGCACTGATGTTGCACAAGAAGGCCTGGCTCACAGTCTCCGCTCTAATTCATCCCTAAGGTGTTCTATCGGGTTGAGGTCAGGACTCTGTGCAGGCAAGTCAAGTTCCTCCACCCCAAACTCGCTCATCCATGTCTTTATGGACCTTGCTTTGTGCACTGGTGCAACTGACAGCTCCGGTCGGAGCCGCTGTACTAACCTCCCCCGCTGAGCTATTGTGTTCTGACAGGGGGATGGGCCCCCCCACCAGAACACTCCAATCAGCGCTCTCATTGGCTGAGAGCTCTGACCGGGAGTCAGTCGAATGCTGGTTTTCTAGCATGCACGTCTGACAGAAGATGGCATTTATTTTGTTTTTTTGAACCAGCCATTGTAATTCTGCCTGTGTGTACGGGGCTTTAGACTGGGATGCTATTAAATTCATGTGCCTGTAAAGACAGACGATCCAAAACTTTTGACAATATAGTCCCAGATTCACAAAGCACTTACGCCGACGTATAACAAGTTACGCCGACGTAAGTGCAAATGTGCGCCGTCGTATCTGTGCGCCAGACCCACAAACTAATATGCGCCTAAAAACAGGCTACACCCCGCCGACGTAGCTTGCTTACGCCGGCGTAGGGTGGGCGCACATTTAGGCTGGGAGCATGGTGCCGCTCCCATTGATTAGCCATTCAAACATGCAAATGAGGGAAATACGGCGATTCACGAACGTACGCGTGCCCGGTGCATGCTACGCGAGATGCACGTAAGTTGTACGTCCGGCGTACAGTTATTCCCTATAAAGGAGGTGCAACCCAGCAACAGACATGCTCAGGTCTGCATCAGGGAACACAAGCCAGCGTATTGTGCGTTGGACGTTTGTCTGGCTGGGCGTACGTTATGTTCACGGCGTACGCAGTGATTCGGCGTAGCTTAGGCAGTTGTGCCGGCGTGGTTATGAGCAGGCGCAGGGGGGTGTGCTGTGCATGTGTCCACGTCACGGCGCATGCGCAGTTCGTGATACGTACCTGTCTGGCGCTTGGCCCATCATTTGCATGGGGTCACACATCATTTGCATGGGGTCACGCCCACTTCCACCTACGCCGGCATACGCCTTCGAAACCCACGCCACGCTGGCGCAGCGTTGGGAGCACTGGCTTGCTGAATGCAATGCTTGCCTCACCGCGCTACGTTGGCGTAGCGTACTGTGTTTGCTCTACGGCGGCGTAATGTGCGCCTTGCTCTCTGTGAATCTGGGCCATAGTGTATATTTCTTACTTGGTCATGAGTTCCACTAGTCAAATATAAAAAAATTGAAAAAATAGGACATCATTTTTTTGTGCAGTACAGCGACACTCTATATTGCATTGATTTTAGAATACATAAAAATGCTGCATTTTAAATGAAATGTAAAGTAAATAAAGTAAAAAAATAAAATAAATGTAACATTGTAACAATGCATTGCTGTGCGAATGCACAATGCACACCAACACTCACCATAGCATGTCCACTGGAGTGATCAAGCTAGGCTGACCACATGTCCCAGATTGCCCGGGACAGTCCCGCATTTTGCAGGTCTGTCCCAGGTCCCGGGCACCTTCATTCTGGCACAATACATTGTCCCTGAATGAAGCTGAAACAGTCACCCCCCTCCCCTCTATCTGTCGCCCCTCAAAAAAAGCCACCACATCGCCACTTTACTCACTGACAACCCTTGTTCTGGATGGGAATGTCTGGAGAGGCGCAATCCCCGCCCCTTGCTTGTGATTGGAGAAATCATAAATCCCGCCTCTTGTGTCTAATCACAGCAGGGTGGTGTAAAGCCAGCGTTGGAAGAAGGTAAAACTGGGGTCTCGGCCAGTCAGGACAAGTGCTGTCAGTGAGTAAAGTGGCGATGCGGCCTTTTTTGGTGGCGTGATCAGTGCTTCTGGGTAGCGCTCGCACCGCAGTAGCTCCGTAAATTGCGTGTGCGTTGTGTAAAATTGCGTGTGCGCTGTTCGTAAAATTCGAACGTCGCGACGCGGGAACGACGGGTATACTTTAGCATTGGCTGCCCCTGCTATTAGAAGGGGCAGCCTTACGCTAAACACGCCGTACGGAAACGACATAAATTGCGTACACAGGGCTCGCGCAACATTGTGAATCGGTGTTAGTATGCAATTTGCATACTATACACTGAGCACAATAGGAGCACCCCCTAGCGGTCATCGCTAGAATGCAGCCTAAGATATGCGTGGCATAAGAGCCTTATGTCACGCAGATTTTAGGCTGCAGTCGGCGTTACGATGTTCCTGAATCAGGAGCATTCGTAACACCGGGGCAAGTAAGCAATTGCGCTGTGTAACCTATGGTTACACAGGCGCAATTGCTTCTTGAATCTGGGCCAATGTAATCATTAAAAAATATGACATGTTGGATTTCTGCGTAGCACAGCGCATTATGGTGCCCTATACTGCATCGCAATGTATCGACACGCATAAAGTTAAGTGAAATGTAAGTAAAATAAAGTTCAAGAAAAAAAAAACAAGCACTGGAATGCACTGTAATGTTGTTAAAATGCACACCATAAGTGCGCCCACTGGAGTTAACAAGCCACAAAGTGGAGCAATTATCAGATATTTTGTATACTTCACGCATGCAAAGGTTATATGAGTTTACAGGTATTGGTGTCTGATGGGGCCTATGGCAGTAGAGAGACAATGCAAAGGGAGCAGCTTCTCTATGTGTATTGCAGCCCTTATCAATTCCCTTCAAAGGAATGGAGGGGGAGGGTAAAGATGATATCTTGACTAGGGTCCCATTCCTTTCTTCCTCTGTATCTGCCTGGAAGTCCTGAATTGTGAGCTGCTCTGATATGCAAGTTTCCATCAGCTCCCATTGTTGAAAGACAAGCTTCCTCGGTGGCCTCTGTGCCTTACTATTTCCCCATCACTTTGATGGTCAACACAACATCATGAGATAATAGTAAAGCTGCCCATAGAAGGTGCGATTTTCTTTCCTGCAACCATGGGTTGCAGGAAACGAAATTTGCTTGATTCCCCCATCAACACAGTCAGTGCTGATGGGGGAATCCCTCCTGTGGAGCCATTGTGTTCTCCCAGCAGGGGGAGCCATTATGCCAGGAAAACACACAGTGATCCTTGCTAGCAGCTATAGCTGTTGGCAATAATCACATGAAAAATTGGACAGGCTGGTTGTACCCAAGTTGCTTGATTGATCAACTTGGGTGCAATCAGTCTGCCCACGACTGCCTTTGCTTCTCTTCTATTTACCCAGCAAATTGATGACTTTTCCAGCAGTTTTATGTGTCATGATGACAACTGCCCCTGGGCCGCTCCGCCTGCCCCTATAGTACCCTAGCCTACCCCTATACTACCCTAGCCCAAACCTATACTACCCTAGCCCAAACCTATACTACCCTAGCCCAAACCTATACTGCCCTAGCCTGTCTATATACTACCCCAGCCTGCCCCTATATTACCCTAGCCCAAATACTGCCCTAGCCTCTCTATATACTACCATAGCCTGCCCCTATGCTACAATAGCCTGCCCCTATATTACCCTAGCCTGTCCATATACTACCCTAGCCTTTCTATATACTACCCTAGCCTGCCCCTATACTACCCTAGCCCAAACCTATACTACCCTAGCCCAAACCTATACTACCCTAGCCCAAACCTATACTGCCCTAGCCTGTCTATATACTACCCCAGCCTGCCCCTATACTACCCTAGCCCAAACCTATACTGCCCTAGCCTGTCTATATACTACCCCAGCCTGTCCCTATACTACCCTAGCCCAAACCTATCTATATACTACCCCAGCCTGCTCCTCTACTACCCTAGCCTCGCTATATACTCCCCTAGCCTCTCTATATACTACCATAGAATGCCCCTATACTACCCTAGCTTGTCCATATACTACCCTAGCTTGTCAATATACTACCCTAGCCTCTCTATATTAAACCCTAGCCTGCCCCTATACTACCCTAGCCCAAACCTATACTGCCCTAAAATGTCTATATACTACCCCAGCCTGCCCCTCTACTGCCCTAGCCTCTCTATATACTACCATAGCGTGCCCCTATACTGCCCTAGCCCACCCCTTGGAATTGAACATAATGGTATGTCATATAATTTTGCATATAGACAGGGTGCTGTTGCATGTAAATCTAGCTTCCTGATAAATTTAACTTTTAGTTTTGATTTTCAATATATAATATAATGCATATGGGGGTCTTTTGGAGGGCGTGATTTTAGATATTTGGGGGGGGGGGGGGGGGGCAGCATTTCATTCTTGGACCCAGGCAGCACAATGTCTTGGGCCAGCTCTGAGTCTGCCCATACATGGTCCCTGCTGAAACGGCCAAGATTCGAACATCTATGGCTGGCTTTAGGAGCATAATGTAGAGAAGGTTCCTCTCCATAAGGCCTGGTCTTGTAGATTGCATTGGGAAAACTAAATTGCATTGCACGCTCCTGAAGTTGTCAGATTAAATGGCAGGTTTTGGGGATCCCTAAATACTCTAACGATAAACTGGGCCAGCGAGTAGGCACCTGAATTGTCAGCTTTATGGACCTAGGGACACCTAACAACCTAAATTAACTCACAGGTTCCTTCGAATCTCGAATTGGCAAGGAGATTTTGCATTTGTGCCATAAACGCAGCCTTACCATTGCCATCAGTGCAGCCTGATCGATGCCCATCTGCAGCCTCTGAGGGCAGAGGGAGGGGGGTGGGACGAGGGCCGACAGATTACAAACAGGAGAATATCTTGTTTACTCTGTGGCCTCTTTAATACAAAGTCCCGTCTCATATGATAGACAGAACAGTCGTCCAATGGCATCTCAGGAGACGGGACTCCCAATACAGACGCTGCTGAGTAAACAGGAGATTCTCTTCATGTAATCTGATGGCGCTCGTCCTCCCCCCTCCAAGGCAGTGCCGATAAATACAGTATATATCTTTTGTGGCCCTGGGGGCCACAAACACTATATATATCCAAATCCCCAGAGGGCCATATTAAATCAACAGGGAGGCCGCATTTGGCCCACGGACCTGATCGCCGCTGGGGCCCCGCGATCGGTTCCCAGAACTGAAGAACGGGGAAAGCCGCGTGTAAACACGGCTTCCCCGTGCTTCACTGTGCATCGATCGTGTCATCCCCTTTATAGGGAGACACAATCGATGACATCACTCCTACAGCCACACCCCCCTACAGTTGTAAACACACACTAGGTGAATCATAACCTCTTCAGCGCCCCCTTGTGGTTAACTCCCAAACTGCAACTGCCATTTCCACAATAAAGAATGCAATTTTTGCTGTGAAAATGACAATGGTCCCAAAAATGTGTCAAAATTGTGCGAAGTGTCCGCCATAATGTCGCAGTCACGAAAAAAATCGCTGATCGCCGACATTAGTAGTAAAATTAAATAAATAATAAAAATGCAAAAAAATTATCCCCTATATTGTAAACGCTATAAATTTTGTGCAAACCAACCGATAAACGCTTATTGCGATTTTTTTTAACAAAAATATGTAGAAGAATACGTATCGGCCTAAACTGAGGAAAATGTGTGTTTTTTTATATATATTTTTGGGGGATATTTATTATAGCAAAAAAAAAAAAATATTGCATTTTTTTCAAAATTGTCGCTCTATTTTTGTTTATAGCACAAAAAATAAAAACCGCAGAGGTGATCAAATACCACCAAAAGAAAGCTCTATTTGTGGGAAAAAAAGGACGCCAATTTTGTTTGGGAACCACGTCGCACGATCGCGCAATTGTCAGTTAAAGCGACGCAGTCCCGAATCGCAAAAAGGGGCCTGGTCCTTTACCTGCATTTTGGTCCAGGGCTTAAGTGGTTAACTATTTTACATATTTTTTTCTTTAAGCAGAGCTTCGTGGACTTCTTTTTAAAACTCTGTGGAGCCCAGACGGCTATGATACTCTTTTAGAAGCCTCTACTTTAGCTTTGAATTCAGGGAAATTACCACCCAGCTTTGCTCTCTCTTACTTTAACATGACAAAGTGCCCTTTTTGTGGCCATTGATCTCTCTCTCTGATCGGTAAATTACATTGACAGAAAGGAATCTAGCTTGTACTACAATAAAATGGGGCCTCCTTGACTTGACATCACTCTGAATGCATGTAAGGTCTAGTGAGGTTCATTGTCCAGATCACTGGTGGCAGGTGCAGTGGCTAATCATTAGACATTAAAGAGACATAAATAAAAAATACTCACATACTGTTAGAGTAAATTGCTGTCTTAAAGTGGCTGTAAACCCTCATGCCGCGTACACACGATCATTTTTCGGCATGAAAAAAAAAACGTAATTTAAAATGATCGTGTGTGGGCTTCACATCGTTTTTTGGCTTCTGAAAAATGAAAAAAAAAAAAAAAATCGAACATGCTGCATTTTTTAACGTCTTTTTTAAAAATGTTGGCCCGGATTCAGAGAGCAATTGCGCCTGCGTAACCATAGCTACGCAGCGCAATTGCTGACTTGCTCCGGCGTTACGAATGCTCCTGATTCAGGAACATCGTAACGCCGACTGCAGCCTAAAATCTGCGTGGCATAAGGCTCTTATGCCACGCAGATTTTAGGCTGCATTCTTGCGATGACCGCTAGGGGGTGCTCCCATTGTGCTCAGTGTATAGTATGCAAATTGCATACTAACACCGATTCACAATGTTGCGCGGGCCCTGCGTACGCAAGTTACGGAGTTTCCGTACGGCGTCTTTAGCGTAAGGCTGCCCCTTCTAATAGTAGGGGCAGCCAATGCTAAAGTATACCCGCCGTTCCCGCGTCGTGAAATTTGAATTTCACGTTGTTTGCGTAAGTGATTCGTGAATGGCGCTGGATGCCATTCACGTTCACTTTGAAGCAAATAACGTCCTTGCGACGTCATTTGCCGCAATGCACGTCGGGAAAGTTTCCCGACGGCGCATGCGCTTTACGATCGGCGCGGGAACGCGCCTAATTTAAATGATTCCCGCCCCCTCCGGGATCATTTAAATTGCGCGCGCTTACGCCGGGCAATTTTGCCGGCGCGCCCTCGCAATTTACGTAGCTACTGCTCCGTGAATCGAGGGCAGCGGCGCAAATTTGCGGGGGCGCAGGGCAAAATCGTTGCCCTGTGCCTCCGTAATTTATGCGCAAATCTTACTGAATCCGGGCCGTTGTTTTTCGGGTTGTAAAAAATGATCGTGTGTGGGCAAAAACGACGTTTTAAACCAGCGCATGCTCAGAAGCAAGTTATGAGACGGGAGCGCTCGTTCTGGTAAAACTACCGTTCATAATGGAGTAAGCACATTCATCACGCTGTAACAGACAGAAAAGCGCGAATCGTCTTTTACTAACACGGAATCTGCTAAAGCAGCCCAAAGGCGAATAGAACTTCCCCTTTAGAGTGCCGTCGTACGTGTTGTATGTCACCGCGCTTTGTTCATCATTTTTTAAAAACGATGGTGTGTGGGCAACGTTATTTTTAATGATGAAGTTGGAAAAACGTCATTTTTTGGACATGCTGAAAAACAACGTTTTTTTTTTAAGCCGAAAAATGATCGTGTGTACGCGGCATCATACCCAGTGAAGTGACTAGCCTCATGTGATACACAGAGATAAAACAAATCCTCCTACATAATCTGTACCTGTTTATCTGTGGTCTTCTCTGCTCTACATTCATTCAAAGTGCTGAATTTATACAGCATGTTTGAGCTTTCAGAAAGCAGGGGCAGAGAGCTGTGAGAGCTGATTGGAGGGAAGGAACACACCAACTTTAAAGCACACCAGTGGCAGCTGGTGCTCAAACTGTCTGGGGGGGGGCGCAAACGTAAAAAAATAAAATAAAAAAAATTGCAGCCTTACTGTGCCCATCAAATGTAGCCACTGTGCCACCAATTGTCACCACTGTGCCATGCCATCAAATGCAGTCACTGTGCCATGCCATCAAACGCAGCCACTGTGCCATCAATTATCACCACTGTGCCATGCCATCAAATGCAGTCACTATGCCATCAATTCGCACCGCTGTGCCATGCCATCAAACGCAGTCACTGTGCCATGCCATCAAACGCAGCCACTGTGCCATCAATTATCACCACTGTGTCATGCCATCAAATGCAGTCACTATGCCATCAATTCGCACCACTGTGCCATGCCATCAAACGCAGTCACTGTGCCATGCCATCAAACGCAGCCGCTGTGCCATGCTATCAAACGCAGTCACTATGCCATGCCATCAAACGCAGCCGCTGTGCCATGCCATCAAACGCAGTCGCTGTGCCATGCCATCAAACGCAGTCGCTGTGCCATTCCATCAAATGCAGTCGCTGTGCCATGCCATCAAACGCAGTCGCTGTGCCATGCCATCAAACGCAGTCACTGTGCCATGCCAAACGCAGTCACTGTGCCATGCCATCAAACGCAGTCACTGTGCCATGCCATCAAACACAGCCACTGTGCCATCAATTATCACCACTGTGTCATGCCATCAAATGCAGTCACTATGCCATCAATTCGCACCACTGTGCCATGCCATCAAACGCAGTCACTGTGCCATGCCATCAAACGCAGCCGCTGTGCTATGCCATCAAACGCAGTCACTATGCCATGCCATCAAACGCAGCCGCTGTGCCATGCCATCAAACGCAGTCGCTGTGCCATGCCATCAAACGCAGTCGCTGTGCCATGCCATCAAACGCAGTCGCTGTGCCATGCCATCAAACGCAGTCGCTGTGCCATGCCATCAAACGCAGTCACTGTGCCATGCCATCAAACACAGCCACGGTGCCATCAATTGTCGCCACTGTGCCAATTGTCACCACTATGCCCCTCAATTGTCGCCACTGTGCCAATTGTCACCACTGTGCCCTTTAATTGTCGCCACTATGCCCATTGTCACTACTGTGCCCATTGATGCCACTGTGCCTATTGATGCCACTGTGCCCATTGTCACTACTGTGCCCATTGTTGCCACTGTGCATGTCACTGTGGCCTTTAATTGTTGCCACTGTGCCTATTGTCACTACTGTGCCCATTGATGCCACTGTGCACTTTGTCGCCACTGTGCCCATTGATGCCACTGTGCCCTTTGTCGCCTCTGTGCCCATTGTCGCCGCTGTGCCCTGTAAAATGCACTTACCTTAATCCTTCCACGTCCCTCGATGTCTTCTCCCGCCTTGGTGACGCTTCAGCCAATCAGGTTACCGATAACCAGAATCGGCTAACCTGATTGGCTGAGACGGCCGTCAGTCTTATCCAAGGAACGCACCCCGTACGTTCCCCGGATAAAGCATCCGGGAGACGAGGGCTGAACTCGGAAAGCCTTTCAGAGCCGCTGGCTCTGATAGGCACTTCCGCACAGCCAACCAGCTGCTGTTATTCAGGTGGTCGGCACTCAATGTCCGGCCACCTGAATAGACCAGGGGCAGCTGGCAACAATAACATACATTCATGCAATGCATGAATGTATGTTATTTTCAGTGGCGGTGCGGAGCCAGAGGGGGTGGCGCTCCAGCGCCCTCTATGGATGGACCGCCGCTGCAGCACACAGGAACAGAGCTGAGGCTATCATTTACAGGCTGTGTGCTGGAGATCCCTCCCCTGTCACCCTTTTATCTCTTGAATGACTCATTCAGATAGCAGAATAACAAGGCAGCAGACAGAAAAGACACTTAGGGGGTTATTTACAAAAGGCAAATCCACTTTGCACTACAAGTGCAAAGTGCACTTGGAAGTGCAGTCGCTGTAAATCTAAGGGGTAGATGTGAAATGAGGGGAAGCTCTGCTGATTTTCTCATCCAATCATGTGCAAGCTAAAATGCTGTTTTTTATTTTCCTTGTATGTCCCCCTCAGAACTACAGTGACTGCACTTCTAAGTGTACTTTCAGTGCACTTTGCACTTGTAGTTTGCACTTGTAGTGCAAAGTGGATTTGCCTTTAGTAAATAACCCCCTTAGTGTTCTGGATTGAGACAAGTGCACACTATAGAGGGATATGCTTTGTTCATATTTCATGTCTGAGGTGTACAACCACTTTTTGAATAAAAAAATAAGACAACTGTAAAGTTAGCAGAATTTTTTTTATATTGTGAAAGATAATGTTATGTCGAGTAAATTGATACCCAACATGTCACGCTTCAAAATTGCACCCGCTCATGGAAATCTCCATAGGCGACATTTAAAAAATTCAACAGGTTGCAGGTTTTGAGTTACAAGGGAGGTCTAGGGCTAGAATACAGTTTAGAGTCTGACAGACCTTCTAACCCTTCCTCATATTACCTCTGATGGGAAGAGGGGCTTCTGATGTAATGAGAGGATTCTATGATAGTGAGAATCTGCCGATGTGATGGGGAGGGGGGGGGGGGTTGACTTGATGGTGGGCAGAACTCTGATGTGATGGGGGGCTCTGATATGATAGGGGCTCTGATGTGAGGTTCTGCTGAGTGGGGGTATTACTGAAGTTCTACTGGGCCCCTTTAAAACAAATAAATCAACACACACAGGGCGACTGCAGCTGGTCCTTCTGGGTGTTGAACTACCTCACCCGGGGCTTCAAACCTGTTGGCACTTGCTGACTACATCCGCATGGCTGTTTGGCTCCCATGCCCCAACTCAGTAGTGTATTTAGGTCTTGTGCTGCCCTAGGCCTGACTAAACTCGTGCACCCCCTAATTTAAATATGGCCCACCCCTTCCTGTCAAGGCCACACCCCCTTCAGTTTATGACCCTCCCTGAAATTTTCGAGTGGGGACAATAGTTCTGAGGGCCTGGGGGCAATGGATTGTCTTTATTTGCATAGATTTCCTCTCAGTTCCTGATTGGTTATGGGGCAGGAAGTGAAGGGAAATCTCTACAATGGGACAGGGATGTGTGAAAAATAAATGAATAAAAGTAAAAATTAGAAGCAGCGCCCCCACTTCTCCACAGATGCAGAATGCCGGCCGGCCACCCGCATTGAGGAAGCAATGTGGCCGCTCTATGGGGGTGCCAGACTAATTTGCCTCTCAGCCCAGTCCGTCCCATAAGACTGGTGCTACACTAAAAGTGGTGCTAGACTAATAGTGTAGCGCAAGCCGGCAGGGACTTGAGGCGATTAAGTTCGCATTTGTTGCGCTATAGAAGTTTCTCACTCACTCACTCAGGGACTCTTTTCATGCTGCCCCCCTGCAAAGTGCTGCCCTAGGCCTGGGCCTTGTTGGTCTAGGCCAGGATACAGCATTGCCCCAACTCACAATTCCCTTTCCATCACTAGAGGAAGTGATCATGCAAAGCTTGGGGTGCTGCTCTAAAACCTCCATGACTAAGCTCTGTGGATGGGGCGAAACGCGTTGGGGAGCACGGCCTGGATGGAGCCGGGCTGCAGCCCTTTACTATTACAGACACAGGCTGTGCTGTTGGATGTTTTTTCACTAGAGGAACGTTTTCTTTAAAAGGAGCCCAACACCCAAGGACATAATTCTCTCTACCACACTATATTGGGAACAGAGCCACCAAGTGGCAGTGACCTCTGATGTGTAATGGGCTACTGATGTGAAGGTGATTGTGTTCACCGTCCCAGACTCAGATTTCCCATTAATGGTAAGTAAAATTTACGTCACTTGTGCCTCGAGATTTTCCATTTTTTTTTTTTTAACGGTTGATGTGAATAAAAATATTTTTCGGAGAAATGTTACCCTAGACAAAAATGACCTTTGCAGTTTTTTTTGTAAATTAACCTTTTTTTTTCCATTCCGAAGTTCATTTCCAAGTGTAACGCATATCTGGCGAATGTTTGTTGTGCAGAGTAAATCACCATTCCAAGCCAGTGTTGTGTTTGCATTGGGGACACGTCCTTTGCTGCTTGTCACTTTGTGTGCTCATCAAGTATCTGGTGTCACTGGGGCAGGTGGCAGGCTGAGGGCCTGTGGACTGTTTGTAGAGAAGGAGCGTGTGCCTTTTATTGGACAAACAGCTGATTTACATGGCACGTCATTGGATCATTCTCACCCCTATGGGCTTCTGTCCATATGGCATTGTCAGCTTAGCATTTACATAGGAAAGTACATTCTCTATTGTCTTTTATTCAATTATTAGAGGATGTCATGTAGGATGGAAGATATATTGGGGGCCATTTACTAATACTGGAGAGTGCAAAATTCGGTGAAACTCTGCATATAAACTAGAGGGTGAATGGACATTTTGGTGCCAAAACCAAAAATGCTGGATGCTCTTGTCCGAAAACCCAAACTATTTTTTTTAAATATATATATATATATATGTTTATATATTATTGTATAATATTCCACTTTTTATTAATATCCAATGGCGGTGCGTCCATAGTGGGCGCAGGAGAACCGCCCCCTCTCTCCTGCACCGTCACTCAACAATACATAGATTTATGCATTGCATGAATCTATGTATTGTCGCCGCTGGCCCCCTGTTGAGTGCCGGCCATCTGAATAACAGCGGTGGGTGTGTTTTGGAAGTGTCTATCAGAGCCCGCGGCTCTGATAGGCTTCCCGATTACAGCCTGTGGGCTCTAATCGGCTTCCAAATGGTTAACAAGAGGGCGCACAGGGTGTGCATTCCCTGGTTAACACTGACATGTGTCTCAGCCAATCAGGTTTACCGGGTCTGGTTACCGATTACCTGATTGGCTGAAGTGACATCGAGGGCGGGAGAAGACATCGAGGGATCGTGGAGGAGGATGGCTGACCCTAGAAAGGTAAGTGTCCGGCAGGGGGGCAGGGGGCAATCTGGCGGTATTTTGGGGCAATCTGGCGGCATTTTATGGGGCAAACTGGTGGCATTTTACGGGGCAAACTGCCAGCATTTTACAGGGCAAACTGCCAGCAATTGATGGGCACAGTGGTGATAATTGATCGCACAGTGGTGACAATTGATGGCATTGTGGCTGCATTTGATGGCACAGTGGCGACAATTGATGGCACAGTGGTGACAATTGATGGCACAGTGGCTGTGTTTGATGGCACAGTAGCTGCGTTTGATGGCAGAGTGGCAAATATTAATGGCACAGTGGCGATAATTGATGGCACAATGGCTGCGTTTGATGGCACAGTGGCGACAATTGAAGGCACAGTGGCTGTGTGTGATGGCACAGTGGCTGCGTGTGATGGCACAGTGGCGACCAATAATGGCACAGTGGCTGCGTTTGATGGCACAGTGGCGACAATTGATGGCACAGTGGCTGTGTGTGGTGGCACAGTGGCTGCGTGTGGTGGCACAGTGGCTGCGTGTGGTGGCACAGTGGCTGCGTTTGATGGCACAATGGCTGCGTTTGATGGCACAGTGGCGACAATTGATGACACAGTGGCTGTGTGTGGTGGCACAGTGGCTGCATGTGGTGGCACAGTGGCTGCGTTTGATTGCACAGTGGCGACAATTGATGGCACAGTGGCGACAATTGATGGCACAGTGGCGACAAATGTTGGCACAGTGGCGACAATTAATTGCACAGTGGCAACAATTGATGGGCACAGTGAGGCTGCAATTGATGTTTTTTGTTTGTTTGCGCCCCCCCAAAAATTTTGAGCACCAGTCGCCACTGTTAATATAACGAATTTAAAGAAATATGAATTTATTGTCAGACAATATTGGCACCTTTTGCGCAATAAAAGCTCAAGACAAATGTATCCCTTTAAAATCTATGTATGTCTTCTCCCTGGTCCTTTGCGCTTCCATTGTGGTAATAAAAAAACAACAGCAAAAACGCACCTCCCCATTGAAATTGCATTAACCACTTCAGCTCCGGAAGGATTTAATCCTTTCCTGACCAGAGCACTTTTTGCGATTCGGCACTGTGTCACTTTAACTTCCTTTAACGTTCTTTTTTTCCCCACAAATAGAGCTTTCATTTGGTGGTATTTGATCACCTCTGCGGTTTTTATTTTTTGCGCTATAAACAAAAAAAGAGCAACAATTTTGAAAAATTAGCAATATTTTTTACATTTGCTATAATAAATATCACCAAAAAATAGATACATTTTTTTCCCTCAGTTTAGGCCGATACGTATTCCTCTACATATTTTTGGTAAAAAAATTGCAATAAGCGTTTATTGATTGGTTTGCGCAAAAGTTATAGCGTCTACAAAATAGGGGATAGTTTTATGGCATTTTTATTATAGGCTTGTTACGTAATACCTGTTGCCACAGCGCAAAACGCATGTTATATTTAAGTGACACAAAATTCTGGTTTAAAAAAAGAATTGATAAAAGTATGCATTCATTTTCCATGTTCACGTTCATTCTCCATGGTCCCTCTGTATGTAGGAAGGTAGCCACCCTCTCTTGCTCGCTCCCAAGGTGGACTAGGGACTATGGGATGTGTAGTGTGCACAGAGCACTGTATATGATCGCAATTCGCAACTAACGTGCACTGCTCGTCCCAAGCAAATGATGAGGAGGGGGAGAATTAGAGGCTCTGGAGCTCACAGGGGGCGTTACAAGGAGACAGAAAAACACAGTAAGAAAGTAGCAGATGTTTATGGAAACACTTAGGAGAATAAGGATATTGTTTAGAGTCACTTTAACTAATTTTATCAATTAGAAACCAAAACAAAGTGGCAAAGATGGAGATTGTAGAACAATAGAGGTAAACCCTGTGTATTGCAGCATACTGCTTCTATTCCTTACATATTCATCAAATATTAACTGAAGACAAGTAGAAATGTGCGCAGTGTTAAAGCTGAATAATTCACCATATGCTAAACATAATGCATAAAAGGAGACTGACAGACCACTGCGACCTTATAAATAGAAAAGAGGAACTCGCTCTACAATAGAGGCGAGGGGAGCTCCGCTTCTAACCCCACCATATGGCCTCCAGACCTCAGAACATATAGAAAGACACAGAGAGAAAATAAGGCTAGATAGAGATAGATAGATAGATAGATAGATATACAGACATAGATAGACAGACATAGATAGATAGATAGATAGATAGATAGATAGAGAGATATACAGACATAGATAGATAGATAGATAGATAGATAGATAGATAGATAGATAGATAGATAGACAGATAGACAAATAGAAAGTGTTTAGGGTTGACCTCATATTATATGGTTTTGGTAAATCTAAAGGAAAATTGTACAAGGAAATTGTAAATAGGTAGATAGATAGACAGAGATAGATAGATAGATAGATAGATAGATAGATAGATAGATAGATAGATAGATAGATAGATAGATAGATAGATAGATAGATAGATAGATAGCAGAAGTAAGAAAGACCAAGAAGGAAGGAATATGAAAAAGGAAGGAAGATTGAGAAGGAAGGAAGATTGAGAAGGAAGGAAGATCGAGAAGGAAGGAAGAAGAGCATAAGAAGTATCGAGAAGGAAGGAGGGAAAAAGTAAGAAAGACCAAGAAGGAAGGAAGGAAGAAGAAATGAGAAGGAAAGAAGGAAGATTGAGAAGGAAGGAAGGAAGGAAGGAAGATCAGGAAGGAAAGAAGGAGTAAGTAAGACCAAAAAGAAATGAAGGTGTAAGAAAGAGCGAGAAGAAAGGAAGGAGTAAAAAAGACCAGGAATTAAGGAAGGAAGAAAGGGAAGGAAGGAGTAAGAAATATTGAGAAGGAAGGAGGGAGGGAGTAAGAAAGATCGAGAAGGAAGGCAGATCAAAAAGAAAGATCGAGAAGGAAGAAAGAAGTGAGTAAGGAAGGAAGGAAGGAAGGAAGGAAGAAGTATTGAGGAGGAAAGAAGGAAGATTGAGAAGGAAGGAAGGAGGTAGTAAGAAAGATCTAGAAGAAAGGAAGAAGTGAGTAAGAAAGATCGAGAAGGAAGAAGTATTGAGAAGGAAAGAAGAAAGATTGAGAAGGAAGGAAGCAAAAAAAGAAGGAAGGAAGGAAGATCGGGAAGGAAGATCAGGAAGGAAAGAATGAGTAAGAAAGACCAGGAAGAAATTAGGTGTAAGAAAGAGCGAGAAGATAGGAAGGAGTAAAAAAGACAAGGAATTAAGGAAGGAAGATAGGGAAGGAAGGAGTAAGAAATACTGAGAAGGAAGAAAGGAAGGTCGAAAAAGGAAGGAGGAGATTGAGAAGGAAGGAAGGAGTAAGAAAGATTAAGAAGGAAGGAAGATCAAAAAGGAAGGAAGATCGAGAAGGAAGGAAAGAGGGTGTAAGAAAGATGGAGAAGGGAGGAAGGAGAAAGGAAAGGAAGACATCTAGACAGATGAGTATTGAAGTGTGATGAGAGTTGTGATTGAGGGAAGTATGAATAGAATCTCCCATGGTTTGTGCAGCATCAGTGCTCTTGCTCTCAGGGTTGATGTATTGCATGTGAATGCCTGTGAGCGATGGGAAACAAAAATCAATAAAGAACAATATGCTGCCAAGCTACAAATCCAATTTCACTATTGATTTATCCCAAATTACCTTTTTCTGCACTCACCAGTAGCTGCCTAATAAAAATAGAATTGGCGTCGGAGATAGGTCAGATTGCGAGGGCAGAACAAGAGCCGCATACAGTCAGGAAGTGCAAAGTGCGATTACCTACAGAAACGAATCAACCAATTAATCTGGCTTGAAAAATAATTGTACTCAAATTATTATTATTATTATTTTTTTACACTTAAAAAATCTGAAATATTGCATATAAAGGGTATAGTATTACCATATCAGGCTTACTGGATGAACTCTAGGCTCATTTTGACATTTTTTTCAGTCCCTCCACCAACCCAAGGAGTCATGAGCGCACATGATCCAAGGGGATTATAAGAAGACTCTGTTTACTTAGTGGATATTCAAATGTAGATATAAGAATTATTATTATTATACAGGATTTATACAGCGCCAACAGTCTGCACATCACTTTACAATTTGATGAAAGGTAGTACAATTGAAATACAATCATAGGTGTGCGCACAGGGTGTGCCAGGTGTGCCTGGGCACACCCTAATCACCAGGGGTCAAGTCCTGGGGAAAAAAGTGTGGGAACTCCCACCCAAAATCCACTCCCACCAAAAAAAAATGATACGCTCATATGCATAATTACTAAACCGCATGTTTTTTGTTTTTTTTCAATCCACTGTACCTTAGTAATCCTTTCTGGATTACTTTACGGAGGTCTGCCGCGAGTTATCACGGGAACTTTAAGCAACTTGCGGCAGACCTCCGCAATGTCTCCTGGGAACAATGACAAAAGCTCCCAGGAGACATTGCAGCATTGAGGAAGTGACGGAATACCGCACACTACCCGATGAATCCATATACAGGAAGCGGCCAGTAACATAAAGGATTACTAAGGTTCGCCTGCCCCTGACAGTGATCCGAGCTGGGCATCGCCGCTTAGTGAAGGATTGGCTCGGGCGGCTCGGCTGCTCTAGTCCTGCAAAGGGAACTGTGTTCCTGCTGTGAAAAAAGTGCAGGAACTCCGTTCCCACGCGTTCCCGCAGGACTTGAGCCCTGCTAATCACCCTGTGATGTGCAGATCCCCCCTGCTTCCTGTCTGCAGAGAAAGGGATGTGGGAATCTCTGTCCTCACTCTCTTTTTTCCCCGTACACACGATCGGGATTCCAGGCGGTAAAAAGTCAGCCGGGAATCTCAGGAGGAAAACCGAGAACCTGCTCAGTCACTTTCCCGGTGTACACACCAGAGGTTTGCCCGTTGGGAAAACTGCGGTGAGAGCTTTGGCCGGGAATCCCGGCCTTGTGTATGCTCCACCGCAGTGTTTCCCATAGGTAAACTGCCTGAAAAAAGAGCGCCGGAATGGCGGCAGGAAAAAAGAGAACATGTTCTCATTTTTCCTGCCGCGATTCCCTGTGGTTTTCCTTTCGGGAAAACTGCCATGGAGCATACACACGGTCAGTTTTCCCGGCCAAAAGCTGTCATGGCAGTTTTCCCGACGGAAAAACTGGTCGTGTGTACGAGGCTTTTTCTCTGTCTCAGAAGTGAGCCCCCCAATTGGGCTCCTAAACAATTGTAAAAAAAAATAGTAAAAAAGAATACAAATAAACTACTGACACCAATCTCTGCCCTACTGACATCATCCACTGCTCTACTGACACCGTCCATTGCCCTACTGCTATATATACAAACACACATGTGTGTTTGAGCTCTGGGGTGCACACCCTAATGCAATAGGCTGCACACACCTATGAATACAATACAATGCTCATGAAAGCTTACAATCTAAAACTTACCATAAACTAGTAGATTTCCGAACATTTATACAAAGATTCTGATCAGTACATTTCGAAGCCTTGACACATCATTCGAAAAGCACATAACATTTTTTTTGCTTTCAACATTTGATTTTGAAAAGAGTGGACTTTCCCAAAGAAAAAACACATTCACTGTTTGAAATCTGTTACATTCCAGAAAAATTTCCATCCTGCTTTATCGAATTTTCTCGGCACTGTAGTCAAAAACAAATGTAGATTTAAGCCCACCAATGATTAGGAAATCGCGGGCACCAGGCACGCGCATCGGCATTTCGGTGACGCGCCGTGCATGCGCGCGCACCGCCCAGTGGCCGGAGGACCCAAGCCCGTAAAAGAAAACAGCCTCCCGGCATTGTAGAGCCACCTTGTGGCTGTCTTTTTACAATGGCCCGGGTCTGAAGTAGTTAAAATTCAAGATATAAATGCTCATGTGAGTATTAGAGCTAAAAGAATAAGCTTATGGAGAAGTACAGTTGTTAGGTAGAGTTTGAGTAGGTTTGCCTGAAGAGATGAGTTTCAAGGAATTGCGTACAGCCAGAGTAGAGGATAGCCAGACATGTGGGGTAGGGAGTTCCAGAGGATGGGTGAGGCTCTGGAGAAATCCTGGAAACGAGCACGGGAGGAGGTGGCAAGGGAGCCATAGAGCAGGAGGTTTTCAGAGGAGGGGAGAGAACAGTTTGGTTGATATTTTGAGATTAGGTTGGTGTTGTAGCTCGTGGATGGCTCTGTTGTTAGTATTTTCAGTTTTATTTATTGGATGACTGAAGGCCAGTGGAGGGATTGGCAGAGGGGGTGACAGATACAGGAAGGTTGGTATGGTGGATGAGTCTGGCAGCATCATTCATGTAAGACTGAAAGGGGGATAGCCTATGTAGTGGTAAGTCAATGAGCAGGGAGTTGCAATAGTCGAGGCGAGAGATAACAAGGGAGTGATTTAATATCTTGTGTCATTGTAGTATCTTGAAGGTGTCATTGGTTAACAAAGGGAGTTTTTTTGGAAGTGTTAGGAAGCTGAAGGCAGCAACGTTTGGACAGTAATTGGATGTGGGGCCTGAAGGACAGACACCAGACTCCTCTGGTTTGTGCTGGAGACCACGCTGAACTGAATGGTGGTGTAGACCCTTTTAGGGGCTTGGGCTGCAACCTTTCTGAAATGGCCCCGTGGTCATTTCAGCAAGAAGACTTGGGTAGGACAGAAAGAGCACCTGGTGTCTGGAAAACTGCAACTTTGGATGCATGGTTTATAAGACGTTTGTTAAAAATGTAAACATGTACATAGAGCCAACGCGTTTCGGAATCCACTCCCCCTTTTTCAGGGCTGTTGCTGCGTGCTATTGGATGGGAATGGTTCCCAAATGATATGTTGCTTACAAGGTTTTGGAAAACAGAATGGCAGAGTGCCGGCTAGAGATGCAGAGGTAGCATCTGCACTGGCAACAATGCATTGGCTCAATGTACATTTACATTTTTAATAAACGCCTATGAACCATACATCAAAAGTTGCAGTTTTGTGGACACTGGGCGCTCCTTCTTTCCTACCCAAGACACCAGACTCCAACAGTAGTGGCTATAGACCTGGTATGGATGACTGTCAGAAACCATGAATCAGACGGAGACAGAAGTACAGTTAAATCACACTCGTTTAATAATAATAAAAAGATAAACAGAGTAAGCGTAGTCAAAACATAGCCAGAGTTCAGGAACCGGATTGGATAGTCAGCCAAGCCAAACGTCATAGAGCCAGAGATAAACGTAATAGAACAGCAAGCAGGATCTAGAGCCAGAATGAACGTCAGCCAAGCAAGTCTTCAACAGGAATGCAGGAGATAGTCTCTGTGATGTTGACCAAGGCGAAGGCAGAGAACAACTGAGCTGGACGGCTTAAGTAGGCAGGACTGCCGATCAGGATATCATTAATATGTGAGTCACTTTGGAGAGATAGGAGCTTGCAATTAGCCGACAGCTGAGACTACAACTCAGAGAAGGAAGGGCTAAGCCCAGCCCTGACAATGAATCACTAAGAACAACAGCTAGTGGTAGTTGTATCCTTGCTTGAGTCACCTGACCACTGGAACCCATCATGCCTCCATGACAATGAACACATACAGCACACATGTAAATGCAGGTATGTATCCTTTCCTGTGGAATAAAGGGAACAATCGGTGATAAGTCCTAGAGAGTTGCCAAATTATTGGAAATCCTCTGCAGTATTGGGTGATCCATCGTTCAGTTATTGTTGGCCACTTGTTAAGCTCTCAGGCCTCGTACACACGACCACAGACCAGTTTCAGCGGACATGTTCGGTCGTCTGTACGTCCAACCGGACAATTTTCCGGTGGATCGGACAGGTTTCCAGCGGACAAATGTTTCTTAGCATGCTAAGAAACATGTCCGCTGGAAGCCTCTCCATCGGACATGTTCGGTCGTCTGTACGACTTACCGGACATGTCCGCTCGGCCGAAAGCCCTCGCATGCGTCGAAGTGATTCGACGCATGAGTGGAAGCATTGACCTTCCAGGGTGGCGCACGTCGCCACGTCATCGTCGCAGCGCGGCCACGTCACCGTGTATCCTGTACGCAGGGATTTTGGTTTGATGGTGTGTACAACCATCAGACCAAAATCCGGCAGCGGACATGTCCGATGAAAACGGTCCGGCGGACCGTTTTCATCGGACAGTTCGTCCGTGTGTACGAGGCCTAAGTATCCCAGTTATCACAAATAATGCTTGAACCTAGCATATATCTTGCTCTTCTCAAGCCACGTATGACCACCCCGACAGAAAGAGTGGCCAGCATAGGAAAACAACTAACAAGCTAAAAAAATAAAAAATAAATAGAAAATCATTTTAGTAAATTATTATGTTTTGCATTAAGTATTTAACAAATAGTTTATTGCTTTGATTGATTATTCATAGTGTGGTATCATTAATAGTTAAGTAGATCATTAAGGTTTCATTTATTTATCACGTAAAACCTGTAGCGGCTGCATGGAACAATTGTCCTTATTTAATAGGGCAAAGAGCAGTATGCAAAATGCAGTATTTAAAAGTAACCTATCAGCACTCATGTTTTATCATTCTGACTGCTATGAATTGAAAAAGTGAAATATGGTTGGATGTTCTGTTTTGCTTTGCTCTGTCTCACCTTGCATTTGTGGAACACTAAATTTTGCACACAAAAATCGTTTATTGTAAGCACAATGCTTAACCTATATTTTGTGAAAACCAATTTTTTGTTAACACAAGCATTACGTAGTAAATATATATTAATCAGTAATTATAGCTCAATACACCAAGCAGATTGTTATAGTGAAAGATTACTGCTTTTGGCATATGGCTGTTAAATCTTTTCGTTCTCATATGAGGTCTATTTTTACGTTTTTTTGCTTTTAGTTTGCCCTTAGGCGGACGGACTGGTAAAGATTATAAGCAAGAGATTTTCCTACCGTCATACCAATTGCTGGCATAATATTTAAACATGCAGTACCAACCCTCTCCATCTCCCCACTCTTCATGCTACATGGGTGAAAGAAGAAGAATCATCACAACCAAAAAAATTCCAGGGCACCAAAGTAGATGTAACACTTGCTCCTTTTCTGATCTGTGCTGTTTTTTTTGCACTGAAAGCACCTCTTAATGTGTGGTTGTCAGCTCCACCCCAGGCTGAAGCCCAATTTGTGGATGTTCCTATGGGAGAGCTACAGACAGCACTGATGGCACCTCTGCCTCAGTGTCATCTTAAGAGCATTATAAGCCCCCGGGCAATACAGTGCACTGGGGCCCTGTCTACACAATTACGCACGAGAATTACTGACAAAAATCATAACATTTACTGGCAAAACCACATTTTTTACTGCCACTGCAAAAAAGTACCTAAAATTACAGTTTTCAGTGCCCAACAATACAAATGTCAGTATTTAAACTATAAACATATAGCTAGTGCTATTAGAAATGTGTTTAAGTTAAACAAAAGTAAAAAAAAAAAAATGTCTTCATTGACATGAAGGTCAGGTTACTATAACCCAGCCAGCACAGAGTTTCCTCTTACATCAGAGTCTGCAGGATTCCCCCTTACAGTGAAAGGGAACTCTTATGTAAAGGGGAACGCTGCAGATCATGATCTAAGGGGGGAACTCCGATGTGGAGGGGGGCTATGGTGACCAGAGACAACCTTATATCAGAGTCCACTGCTTTCTCTTTCCCACTTACATCAGGGTCCGCAGACTGAGTTCCCCCTTGCATTGTAAGGGGGAATCCTGCAGACTCTGATGTGGGGGGTACTCTGGTGACCAGAGACCACCTTCCTTAGATTAAATACACTAAGGTAAGGGGGGTCACTAATATAGGAGGGGGAACCTTTATATCAGTGCCCCCTTACATTTTTGCATTCACTCCCCCCCTTACATCAGCAACCCCCCGCACTCGTGGAGGACCGGATCTTCTCTGTGATTTCCGCGAACTGGGCATGGGCAGTTCTAACCCGTCACTCTCCATAATTTTTTACTGGGGTTGCTGGGCAGCCGGTGGGGCCCCCCAGGCAAGCGGGGCCCCCGGGCAACTGCCCAGCGTGCCCAATGGAAAAGATGGCCCTGCTCTGCCTCTCTCAGATTCTCACTTTGTGTACAATCTACACACAGATTCTTACTTTGTGTACATTCCATTGGGATGTGTGCCTATTCGCAGCCCCACCAGCGCTGAATTATCATTTACTATTGTAAATATGAAGGAATGTTACTGCTAACTGCCAGATAGGTCACATAGCCCCGCTAGCGCTGACTGATCATTAACTATTGTACGTATGGGGGAATGTTACTACTAACTGCCAGATAGATCTCACGGCCCCAGGGACGCCATCAGGGGGGTACAGCCAATACACATGTACCGGGCCCGAGTGTCTGGAGGGGCCCAGCGGCAACCAGGAAGTGTGCAGGAGAAAGGAGCCGGAGGAGAAATAGTGCAGGTCTGCAGGA
This sequence comes from Rana temporaria, assembly GCF_905171775.1. Lineage (NCBI taxonomy): Eukaryota > Metazoa > Chordata > Amphibia > Anura > Ranidae > Rana > Rana temporaria. The sequence goes on along the minus strand of NC_053500.1, from coordinate 117,509,830 downwards.
GGTGATCAAATACCACCAAAAGAAAGCTCTATTTCTGGGGAGAAAAAGTTATAAAAAATGTCATATGGGTATATCGTAGCATGGCTGCACAATTTCGTTCAAAGTTTTACACTGCTGAATGCTGAAAATTGGCCTGTGTAAGAAGGGGGTAAAAATTCCCTCTATTGAAGTGGTTAAAAGTACTGCATGCTGCATTTTTAGTGCAGTAAGAAACAGGGCCGATCCTAGGGTCACAGAAGCCTGGGTGCAGAAATATTTCTGGCGCCCCAACACGGGCGTGGTCATCTTACTAACTCCTCCCCTTTACACATGTTTCTATGGTTACCACTCAAACACAAAGATGCTCCCCTAAGAAGTCTTCATTAGTGTCCCCCATAAGAGTCCCCCCCAGCAGGTGTCCCCCATCAGAGCCCCCCACCGCAGATGTCCCTCATCAGACCTCCCCACCGCAGATGTCCCTCATCAGACCTCCCCACAGCAGATGTCCCTCATCAGAGCCCCCCCCAGCAGGTGTCCCCATCAGAGCCCCCCACAGCAGGTGTCCCCATCAGAGCCCCCCACAGCAGGTGTCCCTCATCAGAGCCCCCCACAGCAGATGTCCCTCATCAGAGCCCCCCACAGCAGGTGTCCCCATCAGAGCCCCCCACAGCAGATGTCCCTCATCAGAGCCCCCCACAGCAGGTGTCCCCATCAGAGACCCCCACAGCAGATATCCCTCATCAGAGCCCCCCACAGCAGATGTCCCTCATCAGAGCCCCCCCCATTAGGTGTCCCCCATCAGAGCCCCCCCAGCAGGTGTCCCCATAGATCAGTACTTGTCCAATAGATCCCTGTAGCTTGGGCGCGCTGGGAGCAGAAGCACATTACAGGGGGGCGGGGCATACGTGGCATCTTTGGTTACTTGGAGGGTGGCACTCGGAGAGCATTTCTGGGAGTGCACAGGATGATTGGCAGCAGCTCCGGTCAACCCAGAAGCCTCTCATCACACCGCCTATGGGAGACAGGAGACTGCACCATGCGCACCGGACAGAATTAATTAGTGGAGTCTAGTACCGGAACGTGTTCCGGTACTAGGCTCCGCTGTGATACCCAGCCCGGATTCCGGGGACAGCGGGAGGTATGCGCTCTTGTCAGTTGCCAGAGGAGAGAGCAAGCGGGATGGGGAACCGCAGCACCCGCTACACGCGCTCCGCCTCTGGACACAGACAAGGAGGAGGGAGGGGAGCACTTTGGAGCATTGGCGCCCCCACCTATGCGGCGCCTGGGTGCGGAGCACCCCGCGCACCCTGCCTAGGATCGGCCCTGGTAAGAAAAAAAATGCACTTTCTCATTGAAATAGAAAGCGCATCAAATTCGTGGCAAAAACACATCAAAAATACACCCCCAGTTGCGTTTTTGAAGTCACATGTCCTTTTTTCACAGGTGCAAAATGCACTGGAAACACATATGCAACTTTACCATGTTTTTGCAACGGAACAGTGTGAAAGCAGCCTTAGAATGATCAATAAATATTGCTAAGAATGTTGTTATCCATGTGTGGACACCTTCAAATCTGCTGTCCCATAACACGCTCTCATAGGGGGTACTCATTTTTGCTCTCAGGGGGGCTCTCTCTGTTGCCTGATTATTGAAAGTGATGTTCAAATCAATTTGCTCAGCTGCTTCTGCAATCTGCATGCTACCAGCACTGAAAGGGTACTTCTCCCCCCTGCCCCCCCCCCCCCCCCAGGCCTCCACAGCTTGGACACAGATGACCATTGTAGGCCAGACTGGGAATGATGGAGGAACAGATGGTCGCAGTCCTGGCCATGTCCCGCCTGGGTCTTCTGTATAATAGGATTTTACCAGCAGCTGGCCCTGGGAGAGAGTAGGGGGCACGTGGCAGGTAGTACAATGGGACAGGCAGCAGTGTGAACTATTGTCTCTATCTGCCATCTGACTGCTAAGCAGCCACAGGCTGGGGGAGATAGAGCCTTAGTTAGCCCCAAGCCATTCTGCATAGCTATTTAACATATTTCATTATTCAGTGACAGCTGGTTAGCAAACTTTTTAAAACACCTTTGTACATAAAAACACTGCGCAGGAATAACAAGGTGGTCATGTTAATAACGAGTGGTAAGACAAGGTTGACCACCATGAGTCTTTCAAGCTTCCGAGGTCATTAAAACAGTCTGTATCAAGAATATGCAGGTTTTCCAAGAAGAAAGTATTTATACTGGAGAAAATTACAAGTATCAAGGACTTAGGGCCAGATTCACAAAAGGGATACGACGTCGTATCTCTGGGCCGGATTCATGTAGCTCAGCGGATCTTTAGATCCGCTAGTTCTACCTGGTTTACGATCCGCCGGTGCAATTTAGCGAGGCTAGTGCATGATTCATAAAGCACTTACCTCGCAAACTGCACCGTTGGATCGTAACTCCCCCCGGCGGAATGCAAATTCCGTGGCTAGGGGGAGTGTACAATTTAAATCAGGCGCGTTCCCGCGCCGATTTAACTGCGCATGCGCCACCGGCGAAAAAGCCCAGTGCGCATGCTCCAAATGACGTCGCTAGGACATCATTGTTAGCGGCGGGTACGACAATTGCGGCCATCGGGATTCCCGATCGACTTACGCAAACGACGTAAAAATTTTGAATCTCGGCGCGGGAACGGCGGCCATACTTAACATTAGCTACCCCTCATATAGCAGGAGTAGCTCTCCGCCGGAAAAAGCCGAACGCAAACGACGTTGAAAAAGAGCGACGGGCGGGCGTACGGACGTGAATCGGCGGTTTTCCTCATTTGCATATGCGACGTGTAAAACAAAGCGACGACACCTAGCGGCCGGCGGGAGATTACAGCCTAAGATTCTTATGAATCAGTCGCATAGCTCCGACCGTGGGATCTCACAGATCCGACCGTCGGCTCTCACAGATACGATGGCGGATCAGTAGATCCGCCGGCGTATCTATTGATGAATCTGGCCCTCTGTTTCTATCTATGCGACTGATTCATAGAATCAGTAACGCATAGATATCCCTAAGATCCGACAGGTGTAATTGTTTTACACTGTCGGATCTTAGGATGCAGTACCGCGGCCGCCGCTGGGGGGAGTTTGCGTCGTAAACCAGCGTCGGGTATGCAAATTAGGAGTTACGGCGATCCACGACGGATCTTCGCGTTCGCTACGTCGCCGCTAGTCTAGTTTCCCGTCGCAAAGTTAGTCGTCGTTTTGGGTGCCTTAACTTTAGTCAGCAAATGTATTGCTGTCTAAAGTATGGCCGTCGTTCCCGAGTCGAAATTTAAAAATTAACGTAACACGTCCGGGAATACGGAAGTACGCTACGCGCGTCGCCGTTCGAAAAAATGACGTCACTTCGCGCAAAGCACGGCGGGAGTTAGGAAACGGAGCATGCGCAGTAGGTCCGGCGTGGGAGCGCGCCTAATTTAAATGGCACACGCCCATTTAAATTATGCGGGCTTACGCCAGAGGCCGCCGGCGTAGTTTTCATCGCAAGTGCTTTGTGAATCAGGCACTTGCGATGAAAACTTGCGGCGGTGTAACGTATCTACGATACGTTACGCCGCCGCTAGTCTACGTGAATCTGGCCCTAAAAATCGATTTAGGGCAAAGCTTTAGTTGATATGGGTCCTCCAAGCTCTTGCCATAATGTACAAAGATGGCATACTTTTACCCAAATACGAATCGAATACAGAAAGAAAAAATATGGACTTTGTAGGCACCTCAAGGATCACAAGGGTAAAAAAATATACAACTTTTATTAAGTACTACATAAAAAAAACAGTTAAAACCATAAAATGGCTTCAGAAAATTCAAGGTGATATTCCCCCAGGGGGTCCGCCATTTTTGGGTTAATGCTCTACATGTTTCGCGGTTACCCTCTTCTTCTGGAGCATGTGAAGATCTATAAGTATTCCTTGTATAAACATGATGACATATGAGATTTACATTTATAAATATGTCATCATCAGTGGCGGCTGGTGGTATATTTTTTTTGGGGGGGTGGGGGCAATCCGCACCCCCCTGGTCGGTCAATCAGTCCCTCCACTTACCCCAGCTAGGTCGCGGGCTTCCTCCGTTCAGCTTGCCTCTGCGTCTCCTCCTTTTTCAGCTTCCTCTGCGTCTCCTCCCTCCTCAGCGGCCAATAGGATCACTTCTCCTCTTGGGCAATCGGGTTTCAGGACCCTCTTCCTGAGCCGGCATTGGCTGGGAGGAAAAGCAGGAAGACAATAGCGAATATTAATTCCCTATTGTCACACAAGCCCACCCTTTTTTAAGCCAATTAGAGCCTCAGGCTTTAATCATGTGCTTCTAAAAAAAAAAACTCCCACTGGAATCCATGCGTCCAGCACCCTGCCTGTAAATTAGGGTCCGGGTGCATGGATTAGGGGGCGGCGACCCTACGCCCCGTATGGATGTTTACATTTAGAATGCTTTTTGACCCACAGTGTCTATGGAGGATAACACCAGTTTCGGGGTTGTGCCTCTGCCCCCCCTCACTCTGCTTCACCATTTACAAAGCACAACACAAAGGGCTGCAGAAAGTGAGGTGACACCACTGTATGCCTCATCTCTAACAGATAAAGTGTTGTCACCCACTTGGCTGAGCTGTAGGAATCACAAAATCAGCCAAACAGAATTACATATCTTTTGGCAGATAAAACAGATCCCATATGTGTAGTTAAACTGTGTACAGTGCATCCGGAAAGTATTCACAGCACTTCACTCTCACATTTCGTTATGTTACAACCTCATTCCATAATTTAATTCATTATTTTCTTCAAAATTCTACAAACAATGCCCCATAATGACAATGTGAAAGAAGTTTGTTTGAAATCTTTGCAAATTTATATGTAGCACCTGTGTACTTTCGTACAGGCGCTATATTTAAATTTAGTGGGGGAATGAGAGATTTATGTTGCTCTCATTCTGTGATCTGTTAAATTTGGCTGTCGCCAAATCTGGATTTGTCCTGTGGGTCAGTCTGTGCCCCAGAGATGCAGTCTCATCTCTGGGCGGCAGGTGGCGCCAGAGGGGTCCAGGCGGAGTCGCTCTTTCCCAGCAGCCAATTGGAGGAGGTTTGAGCCGATGTTACCAGAGTCTCAGGGGTTCGGAGGATTCCGTGCCCCCTACACTACCCGGAGGAAGAAACGCTCCAGCCGGAGCGCATCGCGTGGATCCCAAGTATCGTCTCAGGACGTCCCGCAGCTGACCTGGGGAGACGGTGAGTCAGTTCCAGTTCTTTCCTTACCGCTCCCATGCCCCTTGCCGTGCCAGTTTTTAGAAGGGCACCGGACGCTTTAGTGCTGCCGGGATGCTGAGACCCACGCACGCTGCCCAATTTGGCCAGGTTACAGCGCCTGGTGATAAGGAAGGTTGCTGCCAGCCACGGGTACAAATACCCCTACGTGCCCTCCTCTCTCTTGTATCAAGTGGACCAAGAGCAGGAGGCATGGAGCCACGAAGCTATCTGGGCTCATTTAAAAGTACCCCGGGTCGTGAAGAGCACAGACTTATGTTTGGCCCATTTAAACCCTTGGTTTGAGCGTTGTTTCTGAGAGTGGAGCTGGGGCCGACACATTTACAGCGACCAGGTTGTGTTAAAGTCCAGGTCTTTTCGGTCACTTCTACGACTGCAGAAGGTGACATTGTTATCCTGCCAGACCCGCGGTTCTACAAATAGGTCTTATGCCCGTGTTGCCTGACTTATTCTTTTTCAGAAGTTATCTCGCCCCCACTCAAGTTTTGTTTGTGTTTTTTTTTTCCCCCCTGCCTTTCTGGATCCACATAATTTTATATGTGAAGAACTTCGGGGGGTGGGTTCAGTCAGTTAGAGTGGGGTCTTGCCAACTTCTCTACAGCATCAAAAGAGGACTCAGCGAAGGGAATGTCTTGGTTTTTATTTGCCTCTTGCTGCTACATCTTTTAGCAGCAAGAGGGCTGCACTAAGGTAAAGGAAGCTATTTAGGGACGATGCTAGTTGTAGCGAAACGCGTCGGGGCTCTACTGCTGCCATGCACATTACAACATTGATGTCCTTTTTTAATCTACGAAACTGTAAGTGTTTTTAACCGGTATTAAACTTCCCCGTTTGTACGGAATTACACTATGTGCCTTTTATTTTCCTCCACATACCTTGGGCATGTTCTCCAATTTCCATGAGTCATCTCCCAGCTGATGTTACCCTCTCCACCTGTTATCAAGTGAAGACTTCACTGTTTCTTGCTGATCGTACAGTTTGGTGTGTGCCGGTACATCCTCTCATCTACATTTTCACAGCCTTGCTGACCCTTTGGGCATATGCTCACTTGTGTCCATCGCATCTGGTAAGCCTCCCCTTCTGGTGGCGGGTGTTATCACTACAATTTTAGTTCATTTAGAATCACCGTGGGTCTCGATCACTGCAATTGGAATTGGCCTTTTTCATCCATCCAGTTCACGTTCATCTATAATATCTTTGCACTTAGTCTAATTGACATTAGACACATACTAGCATTGTTTTTGTTACATTATCTACCAGTTTTTCACTTATTTGGTTTATGAGCAACCTATGGACTTGCACATTTTTGTTTATACTTATTTGTGTGCGATATAGACAATTAGTGTCTTCTTATCATTTATTTCTCAGCGCTACATTTTTTGTTTTTTTACATCTTTTACAGTAATTGAACTTGAACTTCCAGTGATACCAGCGCACTGACCGCTAGGGGCAGTGTTCTGCAACGTTCTTCTTGCAGGGCTGAAATTGTACATGTTGGCCCAGATTCTCATTTCTTCGCCGGTAGGTGTCGCCTCTGTCGCTTTCCCCGTTGAGTATGCAAATTAGCAAAATATAGCCCCACTCTTCCTCTACAAGTGTGCAAAGTTTGTTGTCCAGGGGACCTACGGCCGGGGAGCACTGATTTTTTTTCAAAGCCGGGCACCCTTTCCACAGACTCCCATGTTAAACGGTCATTTCTCCGGTGACTTTGGGGACCCGGTACCGGCCGGTCGTAGGTCCCCTGAACTCGGAACTCGGCACACATGTAGCCCCATTTCTCCTCTATAGGTTTGCAAAGTTTGCCTGGGGGACCTACGCCTGGGGAGCACTGATTTTTCAAAGCCAGACACCCCTTCTATATACTCCCATGTTAAACGTCAGTCTAGTCATGGGCACAGTGAGGCATGGGCACAGGGAGGCATGGGCACAGGGAGGCATGGACACAGTGAGGCATGGGCACAGTGAGGCATGGGCAAAGTGAGGCATGGGCACAGTGAGGCATGGGCAAAGTGAGGCATGGACACAGAGAGGCATGGGCACAGTGAGGCATGGGCACAGTGTGGCATAGGCACAGGGAGGCATGGACACAGTGAGGCATGGACACAGTGAGGCATGGACACAGTGAGGCATGGACACAGTGAGGCATGGACACAGTGAGGCATGGGCACAGTGAGGCATGGACACAGTGAGGCATGGACACAGTGAGGCATGGACACAGTGAGGCATGGGCACAGTGAGGCATGGGCACAGTGAGCATGGTAATCCATTTTGGAATAAGGCTGTAACATAACAAAATGTGGAAAAAGTGAAGCGCTGTGAATACTTTCCGGATGCACTGTCTATAGCTGGAGTTTCAGACCAGTATCGGGATATTTTGTGTAGTTGATATTTTAGATGTCTGTTTTCTTTGTCAGAAAATCTGTAGGTGAGAATTTCGGATATAATGAATGTGTATATATATAATTTCTTCACTTCTGTCAAATTACTATGAAGCCAATTAGTATGCTGCAGTGTTAATATTTGAAAGTAGCACAATTGTCAGTCATGGGAAAGTCGTCAGTATTCTCGATGGAGACCCAAGTGTCACATAATGATTTTATTATAGGATTAATCCCCTGCCCTGCTTAGTGTTCTCAGGCACAGGATGTTCCAGCAGCTTCTAAAGCGGAAAGTGGTTCTTTGTAGTGGATCCATATGGATGATCCGTCTCATTCTGGAGAACCTCAGACACGCTATATTATAGGTGACACTTTCTTTTCAGACTCTTTATATATATATATATATATATATATATATATATATATATATATATATATATATATATAGAGCCCAGACGTAATGTTAAATCTGGTCAAATGAACTAAACCCCAAAGCAAACCTATAATGCAATGTACTAGTTGGGAGATGTTGTGGCGGTGGGAATTAAAAAATAATACCTGTCTCCAGGCTAGTGCATGAGATATGTAAATAACCTGATGTTGCAACTGTGATCAGGTGACCTTAGACACACACACACTGCAATTCTGCCCAGCTCTCACTAGATACATCTAACCTAAATCAGATCACTTGTCTGTGTATATTCTGCTTTCTGTTCTGTGTTTTCACTGCAATATACATGCATTTCCTCGTCACACTGAACAGTGGACCACACCCCATGATGAGAAACATCCAGTCAAAACACAGTAAATGCAGCCAATCCTGGGAGAGCTGGAAGGGAGAGGAGGGGAGTGGGATGTGAATTGTGAACTTTTTACACAGGATGTGCCTCTGTCTCAGGCTAGTGCATAAGATATGTAAATAACCTGTCACTCACAGCAAGGGGGCGGAACGGACTAAGGTTTTTCTCTGTAAGTCTGTTTTATTTCACTGAACAATAAAAGAGGATTGCTCAGAGCTGGATTAACTCTTTGTGGCAAGACTGGGCACAGATGATAGGAAATCTTATACTGTACATTGTGACATCAAAAAAATAAATTTGGGTTTACATCCACTTTAAAGCTGGATTCTGGGCACAAAAAAATCTTAAAAATATGTGCAAAATAGCCACTTTGTGTGCACCAAATGCATTTGCAAACCCAGGTGATACCTTTTAAAAGTAACAGTGACATCACCACTAGATTGTACATCGTCTGGCAAAGAGCAGAGCTGTGGGAGGAACCCAGCAGGCTCCACCCACTACAGGCTGCCCGAAGAAAACTACAGGAGGGGGCGGAGACTAGACCAGTCACTCTGCACAAGGAGAGGAAGCAGCAGTGACTGGTCTTTATTACAGGAAGCTCCTACACAGAGGCAACGTTTCACACAGGATTACTGAAATACACAAAGCACACCAAGATTCAAGTAAGAATATACATACCAGACAAAAATATTAGACAATAATTGCTTATTACAAAGTTCAGCTTTAAACTTCTCATTGCCCAGGTGGTTCATAAACATGAGCATTCATCCCAGCCCAACATTTATGTTTATGCCAGGAATTAGGACAGGTTTTGTAATGTGCCAGTCAAATGTTCCCTAGACAATGACTGGCGGCGGGGTTGGGGGCCTCCCATAGACATGAGATCATTTGGGTGGATTTACAGTCTGCTCTTTTCTGCAACCTTCCTCGCTAAACACAGAAGAAAAAATTTCCTTCTCGGCAAGAATCAACAGCCATCAGGAATCGCAAACATTTCAATTAGCTCCCGCGCACTCCACAAGCTCCATTAATATCAACGCAATAAACTAATTACAGTGATTAGGGGAAAATAATAAATTAGCAGTGAATGGCAGGGGAGGGAGCTGCGCTGGCGAACAACGTAAATGAAAACAGCTGTCTGGAGGAGAAGGAGAGAAAGAGAAAAATAGGGAAAGAGAAAGAAGGGAGAGGGGGAGAGCAAGGGAAAGAAAGAAAGAAAGAAAGAAAGAAAGAAAGAAAGAAAGAAAGAAAGAAAGAAAGAAAGAAAGAAAGAAAGAAAGAAAGAAAGAAAGAAAGAAAGAAAGAAAGAAAGAAAGAAAGGAAAAAAAAAAGAAGAAGAGAGAGAGGGGCGGAGAAAAAGAAATGATAGATAGATCATAGATAGATAGATAGATAGATAGATGAGGAATTTTGGAAGAAAGCGAGAAAGTAGGGGTGGCGAGCAAGTGTAAAAAAAGAAACAAAAAAGATAAAAAAATTAAAATATAAAGAGAGAGGTGGAGAAAAAGAAAATATAGAAGAAATAAATAGATAGATAGATATGAAAAAATAATAGAGGAGGAGAAAGTAGGGAGGAAGGAAGCAAGGGGAAAGAAAGAAAGAAAATATAGAGAGAGAGAGGGGCGGAGAAACAGGAAAGATAGACAGACAGATAGATAGATAATATCGAAAAAGATCAGAAATGTTGGAAGAAAGAGAAAGAACGAAAGAGAGAAAGTAGGGAGGGAGGGAGCAAGGAGAAAGAAAGAAAGAAAGAAAGAAAGAAAGAAAGAAAGAAAGAAAGAAAGAAAGAAAGAAAGAAAGAAAGAAAGAAAGAAAGAAAGAAATAGACAGATAGATAAATATATAGATAGATAGACAGACAGATAATATAGAAAAAGATGAGAAATGTTGGAAGAAAGAGATAGAACGAAGGAGAGAAAGTAGGGAGGGCGGATAAAGGGTAAAAAAAGAAATGAAGATAAAGAAAAGAAGAGATAGATAGATAGATAGATAGATAGATAGATAGATAGATAGATAGATAGATAAAGAAAAAAATAAGACATTTTGAGAGAAGGAGAGAAAATAGAGGAGCAAAATGTAGAGGGGGGTGGGGGAAAGAAAGAAAGAAAGAAAGAAAGAAAGAAAGAAAGAAAGAAAGAAAGAAAGAAAGAAAGAAAGAAAGAAAGAAAGAAAGAAAGAAAAAGACAATTTAGAGAGAGAGAGGGGCAGAGGAAAAAAAAAAAGATAGAAGAGATAGACAGATAGATAAATAAATATATAGGTAGATAGATAGACAGATAATATAGAAAAAGATGAGAAATGTAGGGAGGGCGGGAGTAAGGGTAAAAGAAAGAAAGAAAGAAAGGAAAAAGATAGAGAGGGGTGGAGAAAAATAAAAAAATATAGATAGATAGATAGATAGATAGATAGATAGATAGATAGATAGATAGATAGATAAGAAAAGAATAAGACATTTTGAGAAAAGGAGAGAAGAATACAGGAGGAGAAAGTAGGGAGGGTGGGAGCAAGGGGAAAGAAAGAAAGAAAGAAAGAAAGAAAGAGAGAGAGAGAGAGAGAGAGAGAAAGAAAGAAAATTTAGAGAGGCGGGGGAGAGAGAGAAAAAAGATAGAAGAGTTAGACAGATAGAAAGATAGATAGATAGATAGATAATATAGAAAATGATGAGAAATGTTGGAAGAAAGAGAAAGAATAAAAGAGAGAAATAGGGAGGGTGGGAGCAAGGGTGAAGAAAGAAAGATAAAGAAAAAGAGAGAGAGCGTGGAGAAAAAAAAAAAGAAGAAGAAATAGATAGATAGATAGATAGACAGATAGATAATATAAAAGAAAATTTGAAATTTTGATAGGAGAAAAAAAGAGATAAGAGGGGCGAAGAAAGTAGGGAGGTAAAAAAGAAGGATAAGGAGAAAAGAAAGAAAGAAAGAAAGAAAGAGACAGAAAGAAAGAAAGAGAGAAAGAAAGAAAGAGAGAAAGAAAGAGAGAAAGAAAGAAAGAGAGAAAGAAAGAAAGAAAGAGAGAGCGAGCGGTGGAGAAAAAGATAGATAGATAGATAGATAGATAGATAGATAGATAGATAGATAGATAGATAGATAGATAGATAGATAGATATGTATATAGATAAGAAAAAAAACCTGAGAAATTTTGGATGAAAGAAAGAAGAGGAGTAACGGAAAAAGTAAGATGAAATGGAGACATAAAATAGGAGTGAAATAAAAGAGGAATGAAAAAAGAAAGGCAGAAAAAGGAGCTGATAACAAGGAGAGAAAGAGAGAAGGGTGAAGAGAGATTGAAAAAGAGAGAGAGAGAGAGAGAGAGAGAGAGAGAGAGAGAGAGACAGAACGGGAGAGATGAAGAAAGAAGTAAAAGAAAGAAATGTGGAGATAAGGAAGGAAAGAGAGAAATGAAGAAAAGAGAAGAGGTTAAAGAGAGAATGATGGAGAGGGAGGAAATAGAAATATGACGTGAGAGACCTGCAGACCAGGAAAAGAAGAGAAATAGAGAAATGTGAAGCTGGGAGAGAAGCCATATATGTGGGCAGACATTAATTGGAGACAGACTATACTCAGATGATTTATTATCATTCATAATGGGGTGCTGAATTACCACTTGCCAGTATTTCCTCCACCAGCTGTTGCTAAACTACAACTCCCAGCATGAGGCTGAGGATGATCACTTTCCAATCTGTGTGCGAAGAAAGGAGAATGATCCCTTTTACTGCAATGCCACATGAACTGGGAGCCAGGCTGCATGGAGCACATAAATTGGAACCAACCCCTCCTAAACTGACATCTTAGCCCCTGTTTAATCTACAATTGCTATGGGACTGCACATGTGATCAGCTATAACACCAGAAATGTTCATAGCTTGACGACAGTTTAGTTAAAGCGGAGCTACACCCAAAAGTGGAAGCTCCACTTATCTGACTTCTCCCCTCTCTGGTGCCACATTTGGCACCTTTCGTGGGGGAGAGGGTATCTGTTTTTCATGGATAGTCCTTGCTGCGGGAGTCCTTGCTGCAGGAGTCCTTGTTGCAGGAATCCTTGCTGTGGGAGTCCTTGCTGCAGGAGTCCTTGCTGTGGGAGTCCTTGCTGCAGCGAGATCACCCGGAAGTCTGTTTTTTTTCCTCCAAAAGAACAGGTGTATCAGTTTACAGGGATGAGGCAAACCATTTACCACTGGCAGGGGTGCTTAGAATGATCAGCTTTGTATTTATTAATGTCAACTATTTATCCTAAAGGGTAAAAACTGTTGTTGTAACTGATTACAAAGTGTGGGTTGGAGTTTGGCTTCAATTTGTTAGTAGTGTATTCAAATCTGCTAGTACATTTGACACTCCCCTCCCCCCAGTCTGACAATGCTGCTGTGCCCCCATGCTCATAATTCTATACAGTGCCTTGAAAAAGTATTCATACCCCTTGAAGTTTTCCAAATTTGTTCATGTTACAACCAAAAATGTAAATGTATTTTATTGGGATTTTATGTGATAGACCAACACAAAGTGGCACATAATTGCGAAGTGGAAGGAAAATTATAAATTATTTTCAAAATGTTTACAAATAATTATCTGGAAAGTGTGGCATGCATTTGTATTCAGCCCCCTTTACTCTGAAACCCCTAACTAAAATCTAGTTGAACCAATTGCCTACAGAAGTCACCTAATTAATAAATAGAGTCCTCCTGTGTGTATTTAATCTTGGTATAAATACAGCTGTTCTGTGAAGCCCTCAGAGGTTTGTTAGAGAACCTTAGTGAACTAATAGCATCATGAAGGCCAAGGAACACACCAGACCGGTAAAAAAAATATCCAAAGCTTTGAAAATCTCACGGAGCATTGTTCAATCCATCATCCGAAAATGGAAAGAGTATGGCACAACTGCGAACCTACCAAGACATGACCGTCCACCTAAACTGACAGGCTGGTCAAGGAGAGCATTAATCAGAGAAGCAGCCAAGAGACCCATGGTGACACTGGAGGAGCTCCAGAGATCCACAGCTCAGGTGAGAGAATCTGTCTACAGGACAACTATTAGTTGTGCTCTCCACAAATCTGGCCTTTATGGAAGAGTGGCAAGAAGAAAGCCATAAGAAGTCCCATTGGCAGTTTGCGAGAAGCCATGTGGGGGGACACAGAAAACATGTGGAAGAAGATGCTCTGGTCAGATGAGACCAAAATTGAACTTTGTGGCCTAAAAGGAAAACACTATATTTTGATGGAAAACTTATGCCGCGTACACGATCAGGCTTTTGCCCGGCCAAATCACATCGAAATTCAGACAGAATTCCATTGGAAAAAGATAGAACATGTTCTATATGTAAAGTCTGATGGAATTCATCGGAATTTCCGATGAAAAAACTCTGATGGGGCTACACACGATCGGAAAATCCGATGGAAAAAGTCCTTTGTACTTTTTCCATCGGAAATTCTGATCGTGTGTATGGGGCATAATACTGCACATCACCCTGAACACACTGTGAAACATGGTGGTGGCAGCATCATGTTGTGGGGATGATTTTCTTCAGCAGGGACAGGGAAGCCTTTCAGAGTTGATGGGAAGATGGATGGAGCCAAATACAGGGTAATCTTAGAAGAAAACCTATTAGAGTCTGCAAAAGACTTGAGACTGGGGCGGAGGTTCACCTTCCAGCAGGACAACGACCCTGAACATACAGCCAGAGCTACAATGGAATGGTTTAGATCAAAGCATATTCATGTGTTAGATTGGTCCAGTCACAGTCCAGACCTAAATCCAATTGAGAATCTGTGGCAAGACTTGAAAATTGCTGTTCACAGACGCTCTCCATCCAACCTGACAGAGCTTGAGCTATTTTGCAAAGAAATATGGTAAAAAATGTCCCTCTCTAGATGTCCAAAGCTGGTAGAGACATCCCCAAAAAGAGTTGTAATTGCAGCGAAAGGTGGTTCTACAAAGTATTGACTCAAGGGGGCTGAATACAAATGCATGTAACACTTTTCACATATTTATTTGTAAAAAAAATTGAAAACCTTTTATAATTTTTCTTCCACTTCACAATTTTGTGCCACTTTGTGTTGGTCTATCACAGGGATCCTCAAACTACGGCCCTCCAGCTGTTCCGGAACTACACATCCCATGAGGCATTGTAAAACTCTGACATTCACAGACATGACTAGGCATGATGGGAATTGTAGTTCCTGAACAGCTGGAGGGCCATAGTTTGAAGACCCATGATTTATCACATAAAATCCCCATAAAATACATTTACGTTTTTGGTTGAAAATTTCAAGGGGTATGAATACTTTTTCAAGGCACTGTAAAGGTAATTGATAAGAAGATACAGCATTCTCTACACGTTTCTTAGACCATCGGCACACTTCTTCAGGGGACACAGGCGGTACGGGGAAGGTATCTCTAATGATGTTTTACAATAGTTGCCAATAAAAACTGATTTGTCTACAAAAAGAATGCCTATGACCTGAATTGCTTTGAAAAGGGCATTTTAACCACTTGCCGCCCGCCAATGACAAATTGACGTCGGCAAAGTGGTTGTAAAATCCTGAGTGGACGTCATATGACGTCCTCAGGATTTTGAGCCGCTGCGCGCCCCCGGGGGCAGGCATCGCGGTGATCGTTGTTGCAGGATGTCGGTCTGACATCCCGCAACACCGATCAAGGTAAAGAGTCTCTCACGAAGACGCTTTACCACGTCATCAGCCGTGTCCAATCAATGATCACATGTAAACAGGAAAAGCCGGTAATCGAGTAGAGGAGAGCCGATCGGCTGCTCCTGTGACAAGGGGGGTTTTTGCTGATCGATTATCAGCACAGCCCCCCCGAGGATGCCCTCTGGACCACCAGGGATGCCCAATGGACCATCAGGGATGCCCACTAGACCACCAGGGATTAAAAAAAAAGTATGCCACCCTAGACCACCAGGGATGAGAAGGACACAAAAAATGGATGCAAATCAGTGCCGCAATGGATGCCAATCAGTGCCCACAATGGGCATCACTGATTGGCATCCATTAGTACAACACATACGATAGTGCCCATCTATGCCCATCCGTGCCACCTATCAGTGCCCATCCATGCTGCCTATCAGTGCCCATCCGTGCTGCCTATCAGTGCCCATCCGTGCCGCCTATCTGTGCCCAGCCGTGCCGCCTATCTGTGCCCAGCCGTGCCGCCTATCTGTGCCACCTATCCATGCCCATCCGCGCCGCCTATCCAAGCCCATCCATGCCGCCTATCAGTGCTCATCCGTGCTACCCATCAGTGCCGCATATTAGTGCCCATCAATGCCACCACATCAGTGCCACCTCATCGGTGCCTATCAGTGCCACCTTTTCAGTGCAGTACCATCAGTGCCCATCAGTGAAGGAGAAAACGTACTTATTTACAATGTTATATAACAGAAACAAAAAAAAAAATTTTTTTTGCAGAAAATAAATATCCCAGAGGTGATCAAATACCACCAAAAGAAATCTCTATTTGTGGGTACAAAACGATAAAAAATTTGTTTGGGTACAGTGTAGCACGACCGCGCAATTGTCATTCAAAGTGCAACAGTGCTGAAAGCTAACAATTGGTCTGGGCGGGAGGGTGTATAAGTGCCCTGTATGGAAGTGGTTAAATCTGTATTCTGGGAGAGCACGGAGATAATTCCTTTTACAAGGGGAAGGGAGTGTGTCACCATGATGTATGCAGCCCCAGGAGAAAGGCACGGCGTGTAAGTGAGCGAAGGTTCTGGACGGGATATATCCTGAAAACGAAAAGCTTTCCTCGTCGCTTACAAACCACTCAATAGTTCCTTTTTTACTGCTAAAGACCCTCTGAGTTCTACTTTAGAAAAAAAAAAGCTGAAAATACTGTTGATTTCGGAACGCCAAAAAGGCTCAGTGTTTCCAGACGCCTCCTACGACCTCAAGACGCAGAGATAGGAAATGCCTCATTCCTGCTTTTTATGTCCTATGGAATGCACTTTAGTTAACCCATGTTCACGCAGAATGCTGTTATTTATAAGAAAAACTAGAACTGTTCACACCAGAAACGTTGCGTTTTTTCATCCACATTTGCATGCATTGGATGAGTGTTTTTATGTGCGTTTACATGCATCTCTGTATGCATATCTACGGCTTTAAAATTGGCATGAAGCTTCTTGCCCCAAAAAAGCAGGAAAATGGCGCGTTTCCCTGTCCGTTTACACCAGGCTGCCTCCGATCCACCCAAACAGAAGAGGACACAAAGTCCTCCATTTTTTAGGCTGCCTGATCAGGTTGGAGGTAGGCGGGTGTAAACGGACACAAGGCTGCTCTGATGGGCACTGATAGAATGCAGTGATGAGGCTGCAGTGATGGGCACTGATGAGGCTGCACTGATCAGGTGCACGGATGGGTACTGATCGGCTGTACTGATGAGGCTGTACTAATGGGCACTGAGGAGGCTGCATTAATGTGTGCCGATTAGGCTGTTCTGATGGGCACTGCTAGGCTGCAGTGATGAGCATTGATGAGGCTGCAGTGATGGGCAGGGCTGTCTTAATAGCATCATGGGCCCCTGGGCAAAGAAATGCTCTGGGGCCCCTACAATGATGACAGTGCAGGTAAACAGACATCAAGTAGGTAGGAGGCAGACTGCCTCCCCTGTGTATCCATCACTCTCAGTGCCATCATGGGGTCCCCAATTTCGGGGCAGCGTGGGCTCAAGGACCAGCTGCTTTGGGGAAAGTGCAGAGGCCCCCCATGCAGTGCCCAGGTGTGCCCTCTCATTAAGATAGCCCTGGTGAAGGGCACTGATGAGGCTGTACTAATGGGCACTGATGAGGCTGCTCTGATGGACACTGATGAGGCTGCACTGATGAGGCTGCATTGATGTGTGCTGATTAGGCTGCTCTAAAGGGCACTGATAGGCTGCAGTGATGAGGATGCAGTAATGGGCACTGATAGGCTGCAGTGATGAGGATGCAGTAATGGGCACTGATAGGCTGCAGTGATGAGCATTGATGAGGCTGCAGTGATGGGCACTGATGAGCGCTAATGAGGCTGTACTAATAGGCACTGATGAGGCTTCTCTGCTGGACACTGATGAGGCTGCACTGATGAGGCTGCATTGATGTGTCCTGATTAGGCTGCTCTAAAGGGCACTGATAAGGCGGCATTAATGGGCACTGATAAGCTGCACTGATGAGGTTGCACTGATGGGCACTGATAAGCTGCATTGACAGGCACTGATAATTAGGATACTGATTCTCAGTGCCTTGATTATCAGTGTAAACAATGTGCTGACAGCCTTGCCGGTTATCGTCTCTCCTTTCCTCACACAGACACAGTGCATGAGCAAAGGAATGCCGATAACTGGCAAGTCTGTTTACATGTGATCAGCTGTGATTGGACACAGCTGATCATATGGTAAATGGCTGATTGGCCCTTTACCCCAATCTGTGATCAGCTGTGTCCAGGGGCAGACTGACAACTCATGGGGCCCCTGGGCAATAGGAGATTATGGGGCTCCCAGGCAATAGATTATGGGGCCACACAGTATACATACACACACACACACACACACACAGTATACACACAATATACACACAGTATACACACACAGGGGTAGATTCACATAGATTTTGGCCGGCGTAGCGTATCTCAGATACACTACGCCGCCGTAAGTTTGAGCAGCAGGTCCTGTATTCACAAAGAACTTGCGCTGAAACTTACGGTGGCGCACTGTAACTGGGCAGGCGTAAGCCCGCCTAATTCAAAATAGGCTGGTTGGGGACGTGTTCTATGTAAAATACTAATGACCCCACGTATTTGACGTTTTAAACGAACGACGCATGCGCCGTCCGTGGACGTATCCCAGTGCGCATGCTCCAAATGACGTTGGCAAATCGTCATGCTTTCGATGTGAACGTAAATTACGGGCAGCCCCATTCACGGACGAGTTACGCAAACAACGTAAAATTTGACGCGGTTCCGACGTCCATACTTAACATTGGCTGCGCCATGTTTTTGGTGGTTTATCTTTACGCCTGAAAACCCCTTACGTAAACAGCGTATCTTTACTGCGACGGCCGGGCGTACGTTCGTGAATAGGCGTATCTAGCTGATTTACATATTCTAGGAGTAAATCAGCGTACACGCCCCTAGCGGCCAGCGTAAATATGCAGTTAAGATACGACGGCGTAGGAGACTTACGCCGGTCGTATCTTGGCAACATTTAAGCGTATCTCAGTTTGAGCATACGCTTAAAGTTGCGACGGCGGGGATTCGGACTTACGACGGCGTATCTACTCATACGCCTGTCGTAAGTCTTTGTGAATCTACCCCATTGTATGCATACAAACACTGAAAATGTACAGATTTTTACATACTGTCCCTGGTTTTACTAAGGCTGGCAAGTGGCATGTGGCCCTCGGGCAGTGCCCGAATGGTCAGTCCGCCCCTGGCTGTGTCTGAAGGACACATCAGTCAAAGAGCGCACCCGATTGCCGTTGCAGGGGGCAGAGTTTTCTTTTGGCTATAGCGCGGTGCTGAAATCCACTTCCCTTTGTGTGGCATATTGATCGAATGGGTTGTAGCGTATTACAGATCGATCATTCCAATCAGAAGAGGTCGATCATAAAAAAAAACCGATCATTTCTAGCCACCATGAGGTTAGCTGTGCTCTTTATGGGTAAGGGTCGATGTCTCAGAGGGTTAAGCCAACATCTGTAATGGATTTCCGGAACGCTGGCGGGAATTCTAGGGAACACAAAGAGAAAATGTGGTTATCCACGGGCACAGGCTGCAAAGGTTCCGATACATTTTTAGTGCTTTCTCTCTGGTCATGGGTTATGATTGGACAGGACTGAACATTGCCCAAGACATTGACTGGAAGCTTAGTACAGCCAACAGCTGCATTCCTTCAGTGTCCAGCTGTCTCCCTTTCCAGAACAGCTGCATTTCAACAAGAGGCTGCGTCCCAGCTGTGCACATGGGTATACCACCCATGTGTGTTTGTTCCAAGCCTTCCTCTCTTCTGCTCCATGGGGAGATCCAGCGGTGAGAAACCGCAGTGCATTGAATACGTGTTATTGATACGTTTGTTCGTTTTCTTTGTTCGTTTTCAGGGTTTTGGATGTAAGAACAAGAGAAAGCTCTAAAGTAAAGAAATGAAAGTGACACTAAACGATCGCTTTATTCTCCAAAAAACAATCCATACACATCCATTACTTATCGCAATTGTAATCTATTGTTCATTGAATTGTTTTACTGTGTTTTTTCTGCCTTCTTGTAATGTCCTCCAACAGCCCTTGAACCTCTCCTCCTCCCCCTCACTTCTGTTTGTTCGGAAGAGCAATGCGCGTTTGTTCCGGTCATGTGACCTTAGAGTGCAGTGTCGGATGGTGCTCAAAATTTTTGGGGGGGCCCAAACAAACTGAAAAATTCTGAAAAACAACCCCATCAATTGCAGCCTCACTGTGCCCATAAAACGCAGGCACTGTGCCCATCAAATGTAGCCACTTTGCCCATCAAACATGCACTGTGCCATCAAACGCAGGCACTTTGCCCATCAAACGCAGCCACTGTGTCCAAACGCAGCCACTGTGCCCATCAAATGTAGCCACTGTGCCCATCAAACGCAGCCACTGTGCCCAAACGCAGCCACTGTGCCCAAACGCAGCCACTGTGCCCATCAAACGCAGCCACTGTGCCCATCAAACGCAGCCACTGTGCCCAAACGCAGCCACTGTGCCCATCAAACGCAGCCACTGTGCCCATCAAACGCAGCCCTGTGCCAATCAAACGCAGCCACTGTGCCATCAAACGCAGGCACTTTGCACATCAAACGCAGCCACTGTGCCATCAAACGCAGCCACTGTGCCATCAAACACAGGCACTTTGCCCATCAAACGCAGCCACTGTGCCCATCAAACGCAGCCACTGTGCCCATCAAACGCAGCCACTGTGCCATCAAACGCAGCCACTGTGCCCATCAAACGCAGCCACTGTGCCCATCAAACGCAGCCACTGTGCCCATCAATCGCAGGAACTTTGCACATCAAACGCAGCCACTGTGCCATTAAACGCAGCCACTGTGCCATCAAACACAGGCACTTTGCCCATCAAATGTAGCCACTTTGCCCATCAAACGCAGCCACTGTGCCATCAAACGCAGCCACTGTGCCCATCAAACGCAGCCACTGTGCCCATCAAACGCAGCCACTGTGCCCATCAAACGCAGCCACTGTGCCATTAAACACAGGCACTTTGCCCATCAAACGCAGCCACTTTGCCCATCAAACGCAGCCACTGTGCCCATCAAACGCAGCCACTGTGCACATCAAACGCAGCCACTGTGCCCATCAAACGCAGCCACTGTGCCCATCAAACGCAGGAACTTTGCACATCAAACGCAGCCACTGTGCCATTAAACGCAGCCACTGTGCCATCAAACACAGGCACTTTGCCCATCAAATGTAGCCACTTTGCCCATCAAATGTAGCCACTTTGCCCATCAAACGCAGCCACTGTGCCATCAAACGCAGCCACTGTGCCATCAAACATAGCCAATGTGCCCATCAAACGCAGCCACTGTGCCCATCAAACGCAGCCACTGTGCCCATCAAACGTGGAAAGTCCTATACTTGATATAATCAAACATGTTCTAACCTCATATCAGTATCAATATTATGCAGTCCTGGTTCTTTACCTTTCTAGTTTCACCAATTTTCCCATAAGAAAGTCCCTGAATCTCCCCTGCACAGTTGGTCTTTGTTCCATCAGTGCTTCCACGAAGGCCTCACACAGTCAGCCTGCTCTTTGTCCTGCACTTGTGGTTTGGGGATGGGGATTCCTGTTCAGTCATGGTTCCCACGTGTGAAAGAATGAGACCACTGTAATTTCCGTTAATCTCTGCACGGTCGTCATCTTCAACAACCCATGAATTCCAGGAATGCTCCTTTCCATGTTTCGGACATATTCATATTACTAAGCATTTTAGAGTTATTCCACCAGCACTCAGGAAGGCTTAATGTGGCATTATCCCTTATGGAATTCACAAAATCCATGTAGTAGACCTCTTTTCACTTCTGCACCTAAAGTTGGGTTCAAACCTAAGCCTGAGCTCCACACTTCTCCCTCTGCAAAGGTCCCTCATGGGTATTTTAGATTTTTTTTCTATACTCACCTTTTCCAAAGTCTTCAGGCCAGTCAGGTGACACCACAGGGACCTCTTTCCCTCTTCCTCAAGATGGATGGTGCTTACTGTTGCAGAGAGCAGAGCTGACAAGATGACTTCAGTACTGCACCAATACACTGTGAATTAAGTCTAATAGCCCTCAGCGGACACCCTGAAGTCATATTGGGGTTGATTTACTAAAACTGGAGAGTGCAAAATCTGGTGCAGCTCTGCATAGAAAAAGCTTCCTGGCTTTATTGTCAAAGCTTAAGGCCGGAATCACACTAGTGCGGTGCGAATTTCAGCTCTCTTATCTCTGCAGAGAGATAAGAGAAGTGTTCAGCAGATTAGCAACATTTTAGATGCGAATTTGGAGACCTGGGAGAAGTTACGGGTGAGAGGAGAGTGAGGGAGAAGTGTATTGAGCTGAATGAGAGAAATTCCTGAAGAGAACTGAACACATCTGCGAATCAGCTGCGTACCCATAGAAGATAATGGGCTTCAATTCGCACCTGAGCCGCACCTCAATGCCAAAAAGACGCACACGGTTTTACTGCAATGCGCAGTGCGAATGCATCGCACATATGTGAACCAGTTTTATTGAAAACAATGTATTTAGAAATGTTCTGCGTATTGGATGCAGTTTAAGCCGCACTCAATTCGCATAGGTGTGAACCTGGCCTAAATGGAATGTAAAGGTACATTTTTCCCCCCTAAATAGCTTCCTTTACCTTAGTGCAGTCCTCCTTCACTTACCGCATCCTTCCATTTTGCTTTTAAATGTCCTTATTTCTTCTGAGAAATCCTCACTTCCTGTTCTTCTGTCTGTAACTCCACACAGTAATGCAAGGCTTTCTCCCTGGTGTGGAGTGTCGTGCTCGCCCCCTCCCTTGGACTAAAAGAGAGTCAGGACGCCCACTAAAACACAGTTCTGTTCTCTATCTGCAACATAGAGAGCGTCCCGACTCTCCTGCTCGCCCCCTCAAGGGAGGGGGGCGAGCACGACACTCCACACCAGGGAGAAAGCCTCGCATTACTGTGTGGAGTTATAGACAGAAGAACAGGAAGTGAGGATTTCTCAGAAGAAATAAGGACATTTAAAAGCAAAATGGAAGGATGAGGTAAGTGAAGGAGGACTGAACTAAGGTAAAGGAAGCTATTTAGGGGGAAACATTTTTTTACCTAAACAACCCCTTTAAAGCGGGAGTTCACCCGAAAAAAATTTGATTGATGCTCATTTTGTCAAGGGAAATCGGGTAGTTTTTTTAAAAACGAAGCAGTACTTACCGTTTTAGAGAGCGATCTTCTCCGCCGCTTCCGGGTATGGTCTTCGGGACTGGGCATTCCTATTTGATTGACAGTCTTCCGACGGTCGCATCTATCGCGTCACGAGTAGCCGAAAGAAGCCGAACGTCGGTGCGGCTCTATACGGCGCCTGCGCACCGACGTTTGGCTACTTTCGGAAAATCGTGACGCGATAGATGCGACCGTCGGAAGCCTGTCAATCAAATAGGAACGCCCAGTCCCGCAGCCCATACCCGGAAGCGGCGGAGAAGATCGCTCTCTAAAACGGTAAGTACTGCTTCGTTTTTAAAAAAAACTACCCGATTCCCCTAGACAAAATGAGCATCAATCTAATGTTAAAAATTTACATTTCCGTGTGAACCTCCACTGTAACTGAACAAGCTGACGTTAGATGCTGATTGGCTGCCATGATTTTGCACTCTACAAAATCTCTAAAGTTTTGGTAAATCAATCCCACCTTGCCCACAATCTTCCAACTGCGTGTAATTCAGCCTGGAAGACTGGGGGCATCTTGTGGCCAAGAAGTTGCCCAGGGGACTATCAATTAAAAATTTAGCTAAGAGTGCGGCTTTACACTTTACATTATAGGTTGAAAGAAAATGGGGGGCCTCATATACCATCTATCTGACTAATTATCTATCTGTCTATTTATCTATCGATCGGTATATCCATCTGTCTGCATATCTGTATATTTGTCTATTTATCTACCTGTGTCTATCTGTCTGTCCTATCCAATCTATCCCTCAGTCTGTCTGTAGGCCCCATCATGGGCGAGTGACGTTGGGGATGGAGCACCAGCCTCTACTGGTGCATACTACACTGTACATAGACATACTTTTCAGTAAGCCAACATTTTTGTATTAAACATTCTTTTTTTTTTATTGGTCTTATGCAATATTATAATTTTCTGAGATACTGAATTTTGGGTTATCAGTAGCTGCAAGCCATCATCAAAATGAAAAGAAAGACATTCTTGAAATATATCACTGTGTGTAATGAATCTATATAATATATGAGTTTTACTTTGTGAATCGAATCACTGAAATTTACTTTTTGATATTCAAATGTTTCAGACTAGAACATCTCTGAGTTTCCATTGCAATCTGGTTTTATCTTGAATGTTTTAGTCAATGATGTGGCACCTTTTTCTCTTCTAAAACCTTTGGTCACTGCTTTCAGGGTCACTGACCTCAATGAAGTGGAGATAAGAAATTCTGATATTGTTCTGATGCTTGTTCACAACCAGCTTAGTCCAGACCCAGCCAGGTAATTAACATATTCAGAAAGAAGCCAGCAATGGCACCTCATCATTTATTCTCATGACAACTGCACTTTAGAAGCCTAAAGGCTTCTATATGAATTGACATAAAGGCTAGATCCACATGGATATGCGGATTCAGTACCGGCCTGCCAAGCAGTAAAAGCTAAAACAGTTAAAATATCCTGCTCTCGAGGACCCTCATCAGTTTGTTGATCTGGAAAGCTCTGAAGACCCCTGCAATGTGGAAACTTAATATTTTGACCAAGGGGACTAAAAACATCATCAGTACTGCACTGCCACCTAGTGTCTGTTTTTCAAATCTATAGGTTTTTCTAAAGTCAAATAGACTGTGCACTTTGTACCTGCATGTGTACTCATTATCCCCAGAGCTTAGTAAATGTGGCAAAGCTTCCCTTTGTAAAAAATATCTGATCAGGTGCAAGGAAAAAAAAAAAGAAGAGAAAAAGATTTTTGCCTGCACTTGACTGGATGACAGAAATCAGCAGAGCTTTACCACAAAATGCACAAGCTATTAGTAAATTGACCTTTAAGTTCATGTAAAAGAGAATTAACCTGCCTGGCGGTATTCCGAGTCTGACTCGGGGTTAGATTTTCCTGCTGCGAGCGGTAACCCCGAGTCAGACTCGGGTTTGCCTCGCTAGATCCACAGGCATGGTTTACTTACCTTGTCCCTGGATCCAGCGATGCCACCGCGCTGTGTGAGCGAGCGGGACCTCGCTTGATTCACACAGTGCCTCCGTGTGACGCCGATCTCCGTTCCCTGCGACGTTACGACGCACGGGGACGGAGAACGGCGCCAAATTCAAAAAAGTAAACAAACACTTTACATACAGTATACAGTAATCTTATAGATTACAGTACTGTATGTAAAAAAAACACACCCCCCTTGTCCCTAGTGGTCTGTCCTGTGTCATGCATGTCATTTTATATAATAAAAACTGTTCTTTCTCCCTGCAAACTGTAGATTGTCCATAGCAACCAAAAGTGTCCCTTTATGTCAAAAATAGTTTTGATCAGCTAAAAAACAGCGATAATAAATTATAATCACTTGCAGAATTGTGCGATAGCGATTTGTGGGGAAATTCGTCATAAAAAAAAAAAAAAATGACAGCAACAATTCTGCAACTGAGAAAATTTCAGTGATTTTGATTTGATTACATTATTGAATAATTTTTATTATAATTATATTATTATTTGTTATAATTATTTATTATATTATAATTTTGTTTTTAAAAAAATGTCATACCCGGGATGCCTATTAGAATCTTGTTTGGTCAGATTTAAGTGAGTTATTTCTAAAAATTACAGGCCTACAGTATAAAACGCCAAATTTCCTTGCAAATAATGGTACCGCTTTCAGCATGTTTTTTCTGACAGAATCATACCGCCAGGGAGGTTAAAAGGAAACTTTAATCCATGTACCTTGATAAATGTAGTGCACCATTTTTTTTTTTACTTCTGTCTAGTGTTGAGCAGAATATGCCATATTCGATTTCGCGATATATCTCGAATATATATTCGAATATTCGAGATATATTCGCTAAATTCGAATATTCGTGATATTTTATCGAAAGTAAATGATTGCGATTTTTCGCTATTGCGAATGCGAAAATAATTGCGATTTTTTGATAACTGCGGTAGGAGCACTCTGGCTCAGAATATTTGTGATATTTTATCGAAATATCGCAACATGCGAATGCGATATTTATTGCGCAATTTCGAGAAATGCTGGAGGAGCGCTCTGATTGGCTCAGAATATTCGTGATATTTTATCGAAATATCGCAACATGCGAATGCGATATTTATTGCGCAATTTCGAGAAATGCTGTAGGAGCACTCTGATTGGCTCAGAATATTCGTGATATTTTATCGAAATATCGCAACATGCGAATGCGATATTTATTGCGCAATTTCGAGAAATGCTGTAGGAGCACTCTGATTGGCTCAGAATATTCGTGATATTTTACAATACAAAATAATTGCGAATATTCGGCAAATGCGGAAGGAGCACTCTGATTGGCTCAGAATATTCTTGATATTTTACAATACAAAATAATTGCGAATATTCGGCAAATGCAGAAGGAGCACTCTGATTGGCTCAGAATATTCTTGATATTTTACAATACAAAATAATTGCGAATATTCGGCAAATGCGGAAGGAGCACTCTGATTGGCTCAGAATATTCTTGATATTTTACAATAGAAAATAAAAAGTGTTTTGCATTGGTGGTGATTCTTTACTCTATCCATCTGTCACAGCCGTTTGTCAATCAAACACCTTGAAGATTGAACACGTTCATGCTGCATGCTTTGGACTTTTTTTTACTTCACATATCAAAGACATTTTTATGAAAGATTATTTTTCTATTATTGGGACTATATTTCTTTATATATTTGTTTCACTGTGTATTTCACAAGTTATTTGCGCTTGCTTATTTTATAATTTGCCCACATGTCTTGTCACTAAACATATTTTTTATTCTTGTAGAGCGACTCCATTTTCTGTCTTGTATTAATTTATGTTGTATAACATTTTTGAGTTGCTGCTGTATTCTCCCCTTTTTTAAGGTATGCGCAATTTTTTCCTTCTTACAAAAAATAATAATATCAAACATACAAATATTCATAACATACACATACACAAAGCCCCCCCCCCCTTTTGCATCAGAGACAATCAGAGTTCTCCTACCACAGTTATCGAAAATTCGCAATCATTTTCGCATTCGCAATAGCGAAAAATCGCAATTTTTTTTTTTTCAATTTGGCAACATAAAAGGATCGCCTCAGCTTAGCTACTCGGCCCAGGGTCTCTAATCATACCAGCAATGCTTTTAGACGTCGATAGGATGTGATCTGTTTTAAAAATCAAATTGAAAAAATGCGAATATTCGGAATTGCGAATATTCACAGCGAAATTCGAAATATAGCGCGATTTCTCGAATATGCTATATTCGAGTCGAATATTCGCAATGCGAATATTCGTGAGCAACACTACTTCTGTCCATGCCATTATCTATTAATCAACATTGGAAACTGCCGGCCATCTACCAGTGACACCATGCAACTCATGGGCATGGCAATAAACACGGCACTTTCATTGGGTAGTTGCACTAGTTTTCCCTGAAGCTTAGTGGATGTGGTGAAGCTTCACTTTATAAAGAATACCCAATCAGGTGAAAAAAAAAGGAGATTTTTGCTTGCTGTGTGCAAGCAAAAATCTCCTTTTTTTTTTTTGGATGATGGAAATCAGCAGAACTTACCATATTTACTAAGCTCTGATGAAAATGAATGAAATTTCACTTGCTAAGTGCAGTTTTTTTTGCCTTTAGTAAACACGCTCTATGCCGTCTATGTCCAGTGATTGCCAAGCCTGACTGGGAAATGTTTCCTTTGTACTCTTTGCTGGTAAAGCTATAGATAGCACACGGGGGGGCAAGTGACACAAGTTAAACCACTTCATTGGTAAATGGCCTGTAGTTTCAAGTGATGACAGCAGAGCTGGTGGAGGTTTCCTCCACCTCCTGTTTGAGGCGCCCCACAGATGCTCAATAGGGTTTAGGTCTGGAGACATGCTTGGCCAGTCCATCACTTTTACCCTCAGCTTCTTTAGCAAGGCAGTGGTCATCTTGTAGGTGTGTTTGGGGTCATTATCATGTTGGAATACTGCCCTGCGGCCCAGTCTCCGAAGGGAGGGGATCATGTTCTGCTTCAGTATGTCACAGTACATGTTGGCATTCCTGGTTCCCTCAATGATCTGTAGCACCCCAGTGCCAGCAGCACTCATACAGCCCCAGACCATGACACTCCCATCACCATGCTTGACTGTAGGCAGCACACACTTGTCTTTGTACTCCTCATCTGGTTGCCGCCCCACACACTCGACACCATCTGAACCAAATACGTGTATCTTGGTCTCATCAGACCACAGGACATGGTTCCAGTAATCTATGTCCTTAGTCTACTTGTCTTTAGAAAACTGTTTGCGGGCTTTCTTGTGCATCATCTTTAGAAGAGGCTTTCTTCTGAGACGACAGCCATGCAGACCAATATGATGCAGTGTGCAGCGTATGGTCTGAGCACTGACAGACTGACCCCATCAACCTCTGCAGCAATGCTGGCAGCGCTCATATGTCCATTTCCCCCCCAAAAAAACTCTGAATATGATGCTAAGCACGTGCACTCAACTTCTTTGGTCGACCATGACAAGGTCTGTTCTGAGTGGAACCTGTCCTGTTAAACCGCTATATGGTCTTGGTAATCTTCTTATAGCCGAAGCCATCTTTATGTAGAGCAACAATTATTTTTTTCAGATCTTTAGAGAGTTCATGAGGTGCCATGTTGAACTTCCAGTGACCAGTATGAGAGAGTGAGAGCGATAACACCAAATTTAACACACCAGATCCCCATTCACACCTGAGACCTTGTAACACTAACAAGTCACATGACACTGGGGAGGGAAAATATCTAATTTGGCCCAATTTGGACATTTTCACTTAGGGGTGTACTCACTTTTGTTGCCAGCAGCTTGGACATTAATGGCTGTGTGTTGAGTTATTTTGAGGGGACAGCAAATTGACACTGTTATACAAGCTGCACACTCACTACTTTACATTGTAGCAAAGTGTCATTTCTTCAGTGTTGTCACATGAAAAGATATAATAAAATATTTACAAAAATGTGAGGGGTGTACTCACTTTTGTGAGATACTGTATATCTGCGGTCTTCAGCTTTCTATACGGTTTCGAAAGTGCACATCCTGTTAGAATATTCTCTTCCTGATTCACCTGTGGGTGTGGATTCTTGCCATACACGATGAGATAGCTGATTGGAGGAAAGGCACACACCCCCCACTCCACATAGGAAGAGACTTGCAGGGCTGTGCTGGGAATAGGCCAGATCTCTGCCAATCCATTTATAGCAACCACCGTGACACACATTTCAGGCTGGTTTTAGCTCAGTTGACAGAGAACTTGCCAGAAGTGATTATGTTGATAACAGAAGAACGGAGCAAGAGAAAGCCACGGGACTTAGTGCTTTGAAGAGAGATAAGAAAACACTGCAGATATGTGTTCAGCTCAAATTTCATGAATCAGGATTACATCCACTTTATCTGCTTGCCGGCCAACCACCTCAGTTATCCCTTTAATGGCTCTAGCAGGCACCGCCAATGTGTACGGCAGTCGGCAGTTACCCGCGATCTCTCCTCAGAGAGCCAG
This sequence comes from Rana temporaria, assembly GCF_905171775.1. Lineage (NCBI taxonomy): Eukaryota > Metazoa > Chordata > Amphibia > Anura > Ranidae > Rana > Rana temporaria. Next base: position 117,480,449 of record NC_053500.1, on the reverse strand, counting down.
AATGGGAATCTGTCATTGTAAACAAACATATCTCCATTCTGTCAGGGGAGCAGAGAGAGATCTGCTGTTCCTAGTGATCAGGAACAGCAATCTCTCTGTACTCCCAGTCAGTACACTGCCCCCACAGTTAGAAACACCTCCCTAGGGAACACTTAACCCCTTGATCGCCCCCTAGTGTTAACCCCTTCCCTACCAGTGTCATTTATACAGTGATCAGTGGCCATTTTTAGCTCTGATCACTGTAATAGTGTTACTGGTCACGAAAAAGTGTCCGATCTGTCCGCCGCAATGTCACAGTCCTGCTAAAAAGCATGTAAATTTTTCTTACATAAAAAAAACACCAAGTTGAATTATTTGGTATCATAGAAAAATGCTGGAACATACGTCTCCTAGCACTTCTTGTGGTGCATAAAAGGCAGTGGACTCACCCCAGTATGAATGGCGCTTACCTACATGTTTTCCTTTACGAGATTCAGTTCTGTAAACCCGAATAAAAGTGTATCTGTACTGCTATTCCAGATCCTATGCATTATTTAAATGGATTAGTCATCACAATATAAAGTCTATGAGGCAATATAATTCCATTCAAATAACTAAATAATAATAATAATAATAATGATGAAGAAGAAGAAGAATTGTTTAATACCGGTACAAACCAAAAGTAGTTTTGAGAAGTTGATGTACACCATTCTTTTTTTAAACCTGATGAACAGATTTTGTAGCATCATGGGAAAAATGTATGCATATAAAAACAGACAGATAGAGAACAGTATATTACCAAAAGTTTTGGGACACCTGCCCTTAAAACGCACATGGACTGGCATCCCAGTCTTAGTCCGTAGGGTTCAATATTGAGTTGGCCCACTCTTTGCAGCTATAACAGCTTTAACTCCTCTGGGAAGGCTGTCGACATGGTTTAGGAGTGTGTCTATGGGAATGTTTGACCATTCTTCCAGAAGCGCATTTGTGTGGGCAAGAAGGCCTGGCTCGCGGTCTCTGCTCTAGGTCATCCTAAAGGTGTTCTATCGGGTTGAGGTCAGGACTCTGTGCAGGCCAGTCAAGTTCCTTCACCCAAAACTTACACATCCATGTCTTTAAGGACCTTGCTTTGTGCACTGGTCCAAATCATTTGGTTGGGGGGGTTATGCTGTGTAGATTTTTATTTTTTTTTAGACAATTTCATGCTCCCATATTTGTGGGAACAGTTTGGGGACGGGCCCTTCCTGTTCCAACATGACTGAGTACCAGTGCACAAAGCAAGGTCCATAAAGACATGGATGAGCGAGTTTGGGGTGGAGGAACTTGATTGGCCTGCACAGTCCTGACCTCAACCTGATAGAACATCTTTGGAATGAATGAATGTGGAGACTGAGCCAGACCTTCAATTCCAAAAATCAGTGCCTGACCTCAGAAATGCGCTTCTGGAAGAATGGTCAAACATTCCCATAGACACACTCCTAAACCTTGTGGACAGCCTTCCCAGAAGAGTTGAAGCTGGTATAGCCGCAAAGGGTGGGCCAACTCAATATTGAACCCTACGGACTAAGACTGGGATGTCATTAAAGTTCATGTGGATTTTTTCCTTAAATGTACAGAATATAACTGTGTACTAACATTTATAGGAAAAGTTAATCCGGGGAAAATAATCAGGAATTGTTTCCTCTGCTGTAGCAAATTGGATCATGCTTTGCTGGGTTTTTCGCCTTCCTCTGGAAGAACTGTGGGTATAGAATTGTGTATATGGGATTGTATAATTTATTGGTTGAACTAGATGGAATTGTGTCTTTTTTTTTTACCCTAACCATGTAAAAGTAAAATATCCCAATACTTTTGGTAATATAGTGTAGATATACAATTTTTTTATTTTTGTTTTCAAAACATAGAAAAAAAATAAAACAAACAAATAAACAAACAAACAAAAAACAGATAGACACCCCAAATAGACTAGCAGTGCAATCCATTTTGATACAAAATAAAAGTATCTGAAAAGGAAACTAAACCAACAATAAAGTGGAGTTCCACCCCCCTTTTTTTTTCTTTTCCCCAAAAACCTTAAAATAAATATTAAATTTTTTTTTTTGTTATACTCACCTGAAAGGGCGGTTGCTATGCGGAAGTAGCTCTTCTGCCTCTTCCTCCACCGCGGTTAATCTTCTGCCTTGTGCTCCGTCACGGTGTCTGGTGAATGAACCGTGCTGCCTTCTGGGAACTGCGTGTATCCCAGGAGGCAGCCGCCCATTCACAAAGCACCGCGCAAGTAGCTGCTGACTTTAAAAAAAAAAATAAAAAATCGCGAGTGGAATGCCGCTTTAATGAGACTATCATTGGGGTAAAAGGGAGGCAAACTGCTGAAGCAAAATAGTGAAGGCACCTAGGAGGTGCACATACCGGCAGCAGCTTCCCTACCAACCTCCTATTATGCTGAAACTCAGGCTATTCCAACAGAAAAAGCTCCAACAACTTCAGGCACTGTCTGTGCTTACAGCTTAGCCTTTACCATACTATTTTTTATTGATCATCAATAACAGGTAACCTCAGTAGCCAACAGAAGTGTGCAGAAGGCAGGAGGAGGCCGGCGCTATCAGAAATGCTGAAACTTTGCCTGGCAGCACATCTAGAGCAGGGGTGTCAAACTCAATTTCATTGTGGGCCGCATCAGCATTAGGATTGCCCTCAAAAGGGCCGGTTGTATCTGTAAGATTAGATGTCCAGCGCAACCCCCTACCTGTACATTAGATGTCAAGAGCCACCACATCATTAGAAGTTGAGTTCCCCACTTTCCCTTACATCACAATGCCCCCCTTTCCTTATGCTGCTGCTGGGAAGAAACTGGATGCATTGCTTGAAAGCAGAAAGTAGGGGTCTGGAGAAGGACCAGAGGAGGGCTGAAGCTCTCCTGCAGGAGAGGTGCGAGGGCCACATAAAATGGCCTGGAGGGCCGGATTCGGCCCGCGGGCCTTGTGTTTGCCACCTATGATCTAGAGATTCGGTTGTAACAGGAAGGTTTTTGGTGAGTGCTGTAGGTGTCTGCATTTCATCCCTGCTGCCCCCCCCCCCACCCCCCTTACCCCAATGACAGTCTCTTTAAAATTCTGCAATTTTCGCAATCATGCTGCTGCTTGATCAAGAATAGCAATCGCTACCGATTACTGATAGCGCTGTATTTACAACAAATGACAGTCGTCACCTGATGAGGAGGAGACCTGTTATAGTCACATTCATTTGAGTTTTTGCTTGCTCGGATGATTACTGGCCCTGTGACCTGTTTCAGGAATGAGATGACTATTTGTTGTAAAATCCACAATCGGTTAAGTATTTAGTAGAACTTCCTTTTTACGTACATACGGCATTGTGCAATCAAGAAGCCTCCAGTGTAGTACAGTACCTTCGGTTTTTTTACAGCCAGACAATAAGTTGCTGAAACTGATTTCACAAGATTCAAAATGAGTTATTCTGGGCTTTGAAAATTGATCATCTGATCCATCTGTAATGAGCAACATCATGTTCACAAAAGAGGCACTCCGCGCAACCTACGAATTTGGTTGGCAATCATCTTCACCAGTCCTCCCTGCTTCGTGTCCTCCACCTGGAAAGTCCTTGTGAGAAGGTTGTAGAAAGACCCGTAGCCCACAGCAACTACAGTGCAAGTCAAACAGATGACATTGTAGGGCATGCTAAAATCAGGAGTAGGCAGATTCACTAGGAGAGGCTCTGTATACAAACGCATGAAGTAACTGAAACCGTCTGATGATGGAAATCTGTCAGGCAAAGAATGATATAAGGTGCAATGTTCTGAATTAGGCTCCAATTAAAGCAGCAGTAAACTTGCAAAAGAAACAAAAAATCTGGCCCCCCCCTGCAGGCGAATGCGCAGAAGTTATGATCACAGCACGGTGCTCTGCAGTCCACAGAACATTTTGAATGCAGATGGTATCAGCAAATGCATGGGTGAAGTTATCGACTAGGAGCAAATTTAGGAGATATTAAATTGTACCTACTGGTAAATCACATTGTAAGCTTACCCGTAGGTACAAGTTCTAATACAAAGTTGTCAATTTTTTATTTTATTTGTTCTTTTCTTAAAGGGGTTGTAAAGGTAAATGTTTATTCACCTTAATGCAGGGCTCGACAAATCCCGGGCGCCAGGTCGCCATGGCGACTAGAAATAGGGTCCTGGCAACTTGGCTTGGAAGGGGGGGCAAAAAAAAAAAACAAAAAAAAAAATAATTTTTTTTTTGAGCTGGCTCCATCTGGTGGTGAGCCGTTGGTATTACAAGTTATTACCACCAGATGTGTAAGCTGGCGCCATCTGGTGGTGGCCGTTGGTATTACAAGTTAAACAGCAATTCTAATGTAATTTTTCACTATTTTCACTGCCATCTTCTTCCCTCTAATTAGAACCCCCAAACATTATATATATTTTTTATCCCAACACCCTAGAGAATAAAATGGCGATCGTTGCAATACTTTCTGTCACGCCGTATTTGCGCAGCGGTCTTACAAGCGCACTTTCGGGAAAAAATTACACTTTTTTTAATTAAAAAATAAGACAACAGTAAAGTTATCCCCATTTTTTTTAATATTATGAAAGATAATGTTACGCCGAGTAAATTGATACCCAACATGTCACGCTTCAAAATTACGTGCGCTCGTGGAATGGCGTCAAACTTTTACCCTTTAAAATCTCCATAGGCAACGTTTAAAAAACTGTACAGGTTGCATGTTTTGAGTTACAGAGGAGGTCTAGGGCTAGAATTATTGCTCTCGCTCTACCAATCGTGGCGATACCTCACATGTGTGGTTTGAACACCGTTTACATATGCGGTCGCTGCTCACGTATGTGTTCGCTTCTGCGCGCAAGCTCGTCGGGACGGGGCGCGTTTTCTGGCTCCTAACTTTTTTAGCTGGCTCCTAGATTCCAAACAAATTTGTCAACCCCTGCCTTAATGCATCCTATGCATTAAGGTGAAAAAACATCCGACGGTACCGGCACCCCCCCAAACCCCCGTTTTACTTACCCGACCCCCTCGAAAGTCCCACATGCGTCCACGTGATCCTCTTCGGTTCCCAGCCTGGCCGTTGATTGGCTAGGCTGGACGGATTGATAGCAGCGCAGCCATTGGTTGGCACTGCTGTCAATCACAGCGGATGATGCGGCGCGCCGGGGGGCCGGGGCAGAGTGATACAGTCGGCGGCTATGCCTGCCGCTGTATCACGGGAGCGCGCTCGCAAAAGCTTTCCACCATGTGAGCTTGCTCGCATGAAGGTGGAAAGCTTTTGCGAGGAGGAGCCGAGACAGCCGCCGAGGGACCCCAGAAGACAGGGTTAGGGGACACTCTGTGCAAAACGAGCTGCACAGTGGAGGTAAGTATAACATGTTTGTTATTTTAAAAAAAAAAAGTTTGCCTTTAGTGACCCTTTAAATACAAAAACATTTACATTTAAACAGGATTCCATCACATTATATATCTATTCCAACTCATTATTCAAATGTACAGAATCTGATCAATATCTATAAACCACATTTCTAAAAAAACTCTTTACCATATATGCCTCCATGTATTCTACTATCTTACCTTCTCATTCATCCTTTCACGCAATTATCCACCCATCAAAAAATAAATAAAAAAACATACCCCCCTCTATTCTCTCCCTTTCCATATACTAATTTTATATTCCTTTTACAATAACCCTTCATATTCTTCCTGATTTTCCATTTATAAATATTTATTCTATTGAGAGCTGAAATTCATCCCATTTTTGCCATAATTCTGGCATCCGACTATTTATGTATCCTCCTTCTCTTATCTGTCCTTCGATATATTGTATTTCGTTCACTTCACATATCCAATCTGATATGTTTGGGCTTTTATTTTTTTCTCCAATTGCAAGCTAAATATTGTTCTAGCTGCTGATGAAAGATATCCTTCTTAATACTTTTTATTAATTCTGGCATCAGGGATAACAATGAGATATCTATATTTAGGATTCCTTTATATTCCCGATATATGAAAAAGTATCTCATATATTGTTTTCCAGAATTCTCTCACCTTATGACATTCATACCAAATAGGGTCCATAGTCCCCCTTTCCACCTTACACCTCCAACAAATATCGGTTTGTCCACTATTTATTTTATTTAACGCTACAGGGCTCCAATACCATCTCATTGCTATTTTATAGTTTATTTGATATTTTGCTGTAGATGTTTTGTCAATTATTTCAAATTGAAGTCGGATCAAAGTAGGATCCTTGTCCTAACCATCCGACTTGTGGCATCCGACATGGTGATTACAGCAGTAAAAGGAATTTATCTCACACTGGGATTGTTTTGATTGGTCAAAGAACAAGTCAAATCAAAGTAGTATCCTGTTCATGAAAGTTGGATGGATGTCGGACCAATGTAGGATCAATGTAGTACTGATGTCGCAGAGCAAAGTAAGTTGTGTAGTATCAGTGTGAACCCAGCCAAAGAAGAGTTGCACCCTTAAACATCCAAGTTTATAATCAATATGGATTAAAGTCAAAGCCCTGTAAGCACCCTGGGTTAATAAACAAATAACAAAAACATGAGTAGTTCCAGACATAATTTTAGCTGTTGCCTTGGACACTTTTGGGGGACCAAATTACCGTATATACGCGAGTATAAGCCGGCCCGAGTTTAAAGCCGAGGCACCTAATTTTACCCCAAAAAACTAGGAAAACATATTGACTCGAGTACAAGCCTAGGGTGAGAATGCAGCAGCCACTGTAAGCGGAAAAAAGAGGGTCAACAATGCCCATTTGCACGCCTCTCTGTGCCTATTGCAGCCTCACTGTGCCCGAATCAGTGTACCTGAAATTTTTACAGGCTGCGGGAGTCCATTCATTGTTTAAAAGTCGCGGTCTCCTCCGGGTTCCGTTCTGTGATAGGCGTTTCCCAGCAGCCTATCATGGACGTTTTCTCATCCTCTAACTCTGTTTCCCAGCAGACGCTGTGTTCAGTGTTGCGCTTTTAACAGACGTTCTCTTGTCGGAGAATGAAAAGACGTCCGTGATTGGCAGAACCCTGAACACAGCGTCTGCTGGGAAACCGAGTCTGAGGATAAGAGGACATCCGTGATAGGCGGAACACTGAACACAGTGTCTGCTGGGAAACGCCCATCACGGAAGGGACCAGGCGGAAGACACGACTTTTAGACAATAGACGCCCGCAGCCCTTCAGGTACACTGACTCGAGTATAAGCCGAGGGGGGTATTTTCAGCCTGAAGGGCTGAAAAACTTGGCTTATATTCGAGTATATATGGTAGTTTTTTTTTTTTTTTTAAGCTAATCTCCAATTGGCTGATAAAAATCCACCTTGCAGGGCCCCCCAGCATTGCAGTAATAAATAATGTGAAATACTTACACTGTAGAGAAAAGTGGACTTTCCTCTAGCTTGTCTGCTTTCAGTGTCCTTACACTGGGGATCAGAACACTCAATACTGAAGGGCTAAACAAGTAAGGCAAAAAAAATTAAAAAAATAATTACACTTGTCAACATCAATACAGAATAGGATTAGACATACACATTAGGGAGATTTACTAAAACGTGAGCGTGCAAAATCTGGTGCAGCTCTGCATAGAAACCAATCAGCTCCCAGGGTTTTTTTTTTGTCAAAACTTAATTTAACAAACTAAAGTTAAGCTGGCCATACTCCATACAATTTTCTTATTCACTTTTCTTTAAATTTCCCTTCAACTATGTAGTAGAAGGGCCTGCCTGATTGCATACAAATTGAAAGGGTTTAGGTTCGACCTCCTATTATATGGTTTTAGTAAATCTAAAAGGAAAGTTGCACAAGAAAATTGTATAATGTATGGCCAGCCTTAGGCCCCTTTCACACAGGCTTTCCCATCAGGTCCGTCTGTCAGTTTTTCAAGTGGACCCGATCAGACACTCTATTTAGCACTACTGTATAGAGAATCGGATGACAACTAACGGATGGTGGCCCTATTTTTCAGCCGTCTGGCAGATCGGACGAAAGCAGACAGGTGATCCATTATCATCCGATCTCCACATAGAGGAGAGCATAATAGCGTGTGTTGACATCAACACACAAGTGAATGATCAGAGGAGATCATTCACTTGATAACATTATTGATAAAATTGTTAGTTTCAGAATTGAGCTTTTAAAGCTGGCCATAGATGGTTCCAGTCTCCGCCGGTTCAGCAGGAACTACCCGAGATTCAATCCATGTATGGGCAGGCTGAATGTATCCAAGTGGTTCATCGATCTGCTTGGGTACAACCAGCCTGTCAGATTTTATATGCAATTATTACTAGCGGCGGTTATAGAAACAAAAGCTCTGCGGATGGGATTTCCCCCCCATCAACACCAACTGTGCTAATGGGGGAAATCAATTAGGAAAGGAAATCACTCCATCTAGGGTCAACTTAAGACTTTGTTTGGACAAACAAAAACGGTTCTTCTACATAGAGGGGTAGAACTCCAGCGGTTTTGAAACTACAAATCCCATCATGCCTCTGCCTCTAGGAGTCATACCTGTGATTGTAAGGGTCTTGCAATGTCTCATGGGACTTGTAGTTTCACCACAGCTGGAGAGCAGAGGTTGCCTATCCCTGAGAGGGATCTACAATGTAAAGATTACCTGACATAGAATCCATGGTTCGGGTCCGGTGGGTACTCTGTCCACTTCAGCAGAGCTCTCTCAAACTGGATACTAATCTTTGTGATGGAATTAGGCGGCAGTTGAATTAACATCTCAAGGAGATGGGGGCGCTGGCGATCCTTGGCAGGTACATAGTGAATATAACCTAGGTGTAGAATAATCATTTGTGATCACAGTAAATCAGCAGTCCAACCTATTGGCACCAGTTTTATGGCAGTCAATTGTTCTCAGTTCCCTTCAAACCACAAGCCCCCCTTTACAACACAGTGCCCCCTTTATATCAAGGTTCACAGTCCCCCTTTAGATTACAGTCCCCCCCTTTAAAAGCAGTCCCACAGTGTACTCAGTTCCTCTTCACATCACAGCCCCCCTTTACATTACAGTGCCCCTTTACATTGCAGTCCCCTTTACATTAATGTAACAGGAACTGCTCTGTAAAAGGGGGCACTGTAACGTAAAGGGGGGCTGTGATGTAAAAAGGGCACTGTGATATTAAAAGCAGAGTTCCACCCATTTAATAGTCAGCAGCTACAAAAAGTGTAGTGTCCCATGGTCCAGCGATGCAGGCCTCTCCCCGGCATTATAACTGTGGGCGCCCGGCCATGGCTTCACAGCCGGGCACGTACTTTGCATGCGCGAGCCGCTCTGTGAATGGCTGGGCAATCTTCTGGGACCTGTGACGTGTCCCAGAAGATTGCAGGGAGGAAGGGGGAGAGGTGAACTTCCTTCCGGTGCCGTGGAGCACCAGGAAGTAGGAACTGTGAGCCTCTAAAAAGAGGGTATCGGCCCCCCCAAAAATGTGGTATGTCAGGGGGTCACCATCACTTAAAGTTACATTTTTGGGTGGAACTCCGCTTTAAGTGACCTGCACTGTGATATAAGGGAACTACACAGTAAAGGGGCACTGTAATGATTACAATACCCCTTTAAAGTGCAGTCCCCTTTAACATTTACATCCTCCTTGATCACAGTGCCCGTGCAGTCCGACTCCCCTACTTTCCTCTCCAGCATCACATTTCCCCATTCCAGGCTCTGCATCTCCTGCACAGTACTCCTACCTATAATCAGTCAGCGTGTCCTCTCCTGTCTCCTCCACGCTCCCGCCCACCTGCCCACCTGAAGACGTCATCACATCAGCAAGGCAGGGGGCAGGAGGAGCTCTCCATGCCAATCTGCAGCTCCTCCTGCCTCGCTGATTGGATGACAGCGTCGGAGCTGGGAGAAGATACACAGCAGGAGGTGAGTGGCGGCTGTGGTCTGTATTAGCCATATGCAGACTGTGGTCACCGCTCACCTCCTGCTGTGTGGCCCGGTTATTAACAGGCCCAGGGGTTGGGGACCCTGCAGTAGATGACAAAACATCCACTTTGAGAGGAAGAAAACAAGAATTTGCAGTCACATAAGACTTCCATACATCAAAACTACCCACACGTCAAAAGGAATTTCTATATTCTAATATCTACTGGCCAATCATTTACTTCTACCCTTGTACCTTTCATACATATTGTATGTTGATTTCAAGTGGAGGGCGCTGATTTGCATGTACAGTGTGACAGTCTTTTTAAGGCAATGTTTAATGAGGAAGTAAACCCTGATGGGTGTTATCTCCTCTTTGTTTCCCTGTAAAGGTAAAGCATAATGGGCTAGTATGCATCGCATAGTAGCCCATTATGTGACACTTACCTGCAGGAGAAGCCTGCGATGTCCCCGTCTTCCTCGCTAGTAGCGAGCGGCCATTCTTCACCCCTCTTCCTTCCCGGGGCCGCGAACTCCGGCACTGTGACTGGCCGGAGTCGCGTGACGTCACTCCTGCGCATGTGTGCGGGAGCCGACTAACAGCATGACCCGAGATAGAAACGCCACAGCGTGCCCTTTCTAACCCTGGCGCATGCGCAAGAGAAATCGTTGTACGCCTATTTGCAAATATCTCCTAGACCGTGCAGGTCTGAGAGATATTTCAAGCACCTACAGGTAAGCCTTAATCTAGGCTTACCTGTAGGTTAAAGTGGTTGTAAAAAGGGTTTACAACCACTTTAACCACTTCAGCCCTGGAAAGTTTTACAGCACTGCGCTACTTTAACGGGTAATTGCACGGTTATGCAACCCTGTACCCAAACAAATTTTATATAACCTTTTTTCGCAAAAATAGAGCTTTCGTTGGGTGGCATTTCGATCACCACTGGGATTTTTATTACAAGAATAAAATAAAAAAAATTGGGAAGAAAATAAACAAACAATCAATATGTTTTACTTTCTGCAATAAATCATGTCCAATCAAAAAAAAAAATAAAAAAAAAAAAAAAGTAGGCCAAAATGCATTCTGCTACATGTCTTTGGTAAAAAAAATAAAAAAAAATCCCAATGAGTGCATATTGATTGGTTTGTGTGAAAGTTATAGCGTCTACAAAACTATGGTATATATATACTAGAATTTTTATTTATTTTTATACTAGTAATGGCGGTGATCAACGACCGATAGCGTGGCAGGCAATCTGACATGAACTGGCAACGACATCAGCAGCGTCACCAATACAGTGATCAGTGCCAATATACATTGTCACTGTACTAATGAAACTGGTTGGGAATAGGTTAACATTTAGGGGCAATCAAGGTGTGTTAACTGTGTGTTTTCAATGTTTACTGTGTGTAATATGTACTGTTTTTAATGCCTGCTAAGCAGGAAAAAAAAAAAGAGTCACACCGCTGCCGTCGGTAGAGAGCTCTGTGCTGTTAATCAATTGCTCAACAGATTTCACCCACAAATCATTGGCCCGGGACCCGCTGATCGTCTTGTACTGGAGCGAATGACAGCATAGCCAGGGGGCGGCATGCGCACCCACTACCCGGAAAGTGCTGGATCACATACATGCAATCTGACCCAGTGCAGCAGAGCCGCTCTGTTGCACCAAATCTGTGGTGGGCAGTCCGCAAGCAGTTAAAATGGAACGCATGGAGACCGATTTTAACCACTTGAGATCCGCGCTATAGACGAAATACGTCCGCAGCGCGGCTCTCAAGTGCCAAGTGGCCGTTTAAAAACGGCCTTTATGCGCATTACCCGCGCGCGCTACTGGGTGGCGCGCGGCGGGTAAAAACTGTCCCGACGCATCGCCGAAGACCCGATGCGTGTACCTGGCGGCCGCGATGTCCGCCGGGTACACGCGATCGTCGGTGACACGGCAGGTGACAGCAGGGACGTGGAGCTCTGTGTGTAATGATGGGCTGTAAACACAGAGCTCCACGTGCTGTCAGAGGAGAGGAGACCGATCTGTGTCTCTTGTACATAGAGACACAGCATCGGTCCCCTCCCCCAGTCACCCCCCTCCCCCCACACAGTTATAACACACCCAGGCTACACATTTAACCCCTTCCTCACCCCCTAGTGTTAACCCCTTCACTGCCAGTCACTGCCAGTCACATTTATACAGTAATTCGTGCATTTTTATAGCACTGATCGCCGTATAAATGTGAATGGCGGCAAATTTGTGTCAAAAGTGTCCGATACGTCCGCCGCAATATCCCAGTCCCAATAAAAATCGCAGATCGCCGCCATTACTAGTAAAAAAAAATAATAATAAAAAAAATCATAATTCTGTTCCCCATTTTGTAGGCGCTATAACTTTTGCGCAAACCAGTCGCTTATTGCGATTTTTTTTTTTTTTTTTTACAAAAATACGTCAAAATACGTATCGGCCTTAACTGAGAAAAAAAATTGTTTTTTTAAAAAAAATTGGGATATTTATTATAGCAACAAGTAAAAAAAAAATATATTTTTTTTAAATTGTTGCTCTTTTTTTGTTTATAGCGCAAAAAATAAAAACCGCAGAGGTGATCAAATACCACCAAAAGAAAGCTCTATTTGTGGGGAAAAAAGGACGCCAATTTTGTTTGGGAGCCACGTCGCACGACCGCGCAATTGTCAGTTAAAGCGACGCAGTGCCGGACGCTGAGATTTCGCCTGGGAACGAAGGGGGTTTATGTGCCCAGTAAGCAAGTGGTTAAGAACTGAATTTACCAGAGAAAACATATTTCATACTTTTTGCACTGAGACACAGCAGGAAAATCGCACGTACCATGCACGCTGCTCAGGGTCAAAGGCAAAGCTGTATTCTGGCCTAGGCCAACAAGACCCAGGCCTAGGGCAGCACTTTGCAGGGGGCAGTATGGAAAGATTCCCCGCCAGTTTACGCTACACTTTATGGGGCGTACTGGGCTGAGAGGCAGATTAGTCTAGCGCTGCCATAAAATGGCCACATTGCTTCCAGTATGCGGGCAGTCACCATTCTGCCACTGTGGGGGGTGCATGCGCCGCTTCTAATTGTGACTGTCCTATCATCTTGGACCACAAACCTTCCTCACTGTGCTATACGTTTTCTGCTGCACCATTGGCATAGTTATATCTTCTTAGTCCTCTCCATAAAATTTCAGAAATTTGTGCTTAAAGTAGATAGAACTATAGGCAACACTCCCCCCCCCCCCCCAATTTGGATAGAGTAAGGGGGGGGGGGGGGGTTAGAGCCCCTGTCAGTTTATTTTTTTACCATCCCTGTCCCATTGCAGAGATTTCCCTTCACTTCCTGCCTCGTAGCCAAACAGGAAGTGAGAGAAAATCTATGCAAATTAAAGGAATGCATTACCCCCCCCCCCCCAGGCCCTCAGAACTAGTGTCCCCACTTGAAAATGTTAGGGCGGGTCTTAAACAGCAAAGGGTGTGGCCTTGACAGGAAGGGGTGGGTAATATTTAAATTAGGGGGTGCACAAGTTAAGTCAGGCCTAGAGCAGCACAAAACCTAAATACACTACTGGTCAAAGGACCACTTTTTCTACAATGTGAACATATTCGTTAACTCCTGGGTCACCCACCTACAATCCAGAATTACATTGTGGAGATCTGATAAATGCTAGAGCTGAACTTCCTTGAACACTCACTTGGCTTGTTGTCCTTGCCCTTGGTGATGATGGTCAGTGTATGGACATACAGTCGGAGGTACCAGGGAACAGTCTCCAGTATCATTACAGGGAAGGCTCGGTATGGGTGGTTGTTGTAAATCATGGTGTTGATCACACCAGTTTGAAGACCGTAACCACTCACATAGCGTTCAGCATGAAAAACAGGGGGCCGTGGCTGGCCTGTGGAAAAAAAATAAAAAAATATAGAGGAATATTTTTTACAAAAGGCACTCCATATAGTTGTATTTCGATCTAAATGGCAGTATGCAATTATATAATTGTCCTTAACCACTTGTCTACCGCACACTTTTACTCCCTCCCAGGCTAAAATTTCAGCTTTCATTGCTGTCACACTTTGAATGACAATTGCACGGTCATGCAACACTGTACCCATGTAAATTTTTTTTTGCATTTTTTCCCCCCACACAATATAGAACTTTCTTTTGGTGGCATTAATCAACACTTTTTTTTTTGCTAAATAAATGAAAAAATTAAAGAGACTCTTTCATAGTTGGTTATAACATTTTGTAATTTTTCTCCTTTGCTGATGAGGAGGCAATGATAGGCTGCACTGATCGGTACTGTTGGGACTGCACTGCTAATCAGGACATTGATAATAAGTGCCCTGATTATCAGTGTAGATGTCCCTTTTAACCCCCGCTAGCGGCCAAAAAAGGGTTAAAAAACCCCCGCAAAGCACTGCTGCAGTGGCGCTTTGCCGTTGCTGCCCATCGATTTCATTGGGCAGGGGCACTTTACGAGCGGTGTATTCACCACTCCTACAGCGCCTCAAAAGATGCGGCTAGCAGGACTTTTTTTATCGTCCTGCCAGCGTACCGCTCCAGTGCGAAAGCCCTCGAGCCTTCCCACTGGAGTAAATGGATCCGCTCTTTCTTTTGCAAGCGCTATTTTTAATGCCTGCAAACTGCCTTAGTGTGAAAGGGGTCTAAGAGTTGTGAAAATGTGGAATAGACTCACTTCAAAGGTGGTTCTGGCCAGCTCAGTAGATTGCTTTAAGAAAGGTTTGGATTCTATCCTAAATGTACATAATATAACTGGGTACTGACATTTATAGGTAAAGTTAATTAGGGGAAAATCCGATTGTCTCTTGGGGGGGGGGGGGGGGGGGATCAGGAAGGAATTTTTCCCCTGCTGTAGCAAATTGGATCATGCTTTGCTGTGGTTTTTGCCTTCCTCTGGATCAACTGTGGGTATAGGATTGTATTATTTTTTGGTCGAATTAGATGGAATTGTGTCGTTTTTTCAAAAATATTATATATATATATATATATATATATATATATATATATATATATATATATATATATATATATATATATATATATATATATATATATATATATATATATATACATACAGATTTTGTACAAGAGAGTGCCACAGTATTGGCTGACAGTCCAGTCTGCAGCACCCAAACCCGCTGCTCAGCAATCGTCCGGTATTCCAGCAACCAGAGATGTCACATGAGTGCCCTGACCCCTGTAGCAATTTTCTCAGCCCAGCTAACTCCCCCTGCAGGTTTTTTTTCTTTCTGCCAGCTCCCACCTATACCTGCCTGGCTATTGGAGGTATACTGTTCACTTGGATGGATTTTATAGGTGCACAGTGGTGGGCCCAAATCCATGGAAAGGGGGGGGGGGGGCTCTGGCGGGCCCATATCCATGGAAGGGGGGGGGGCACTCTGGCGGGCCCATATCCATGGAAGGGGGGGGGGGCACTCTGGCGGGCCCATATCCATGGAAGGGGGGGGGGGGCACTCTGGTGGGCCCATATCCATGGAAGGGGGGGGGGGCACTCTGGCGGGCCCATATCCATGGAAAGGGGGGGGGCACTCTGGCGGGCCCATATCCATGGAAAGGGGGGGGGGGGGGCACTCTGGCGGGCCCATATCCATGGAAAGGGGGGGGGGCACCCTGGCGGGCCCATATCCATGGAAAGGGGGGGGGGGCACTCTGGCGGGCCCATATCCATGGAAAGGGGGGGGGGGCACTCTGGCGGGCCCATATCCATGGAAAGGGGGGGGGGAGCACTCTGGCGGGCCCATATCCATGAAAAGGGGGGGGGGGCACTCTGGCGGGCCCATATCCATGAAAAGGGGGGGGGGCACTCTGGCGGGCCCATATCCATGGAAACTCTGGTGGTGGAACATTATTCTAAGGAGGCACTCTGATGGGAACAACTGACTTAAAAAGGGGACTCTGATGCAGACACCTGACTTACGAGGCACTCCGATTAAAAGAACCTGATGTAAGGGGACACTCTCAAGGGGACAACCGACATAAGAATGTCATAACTAAAAGTTGACAAATATTGTTGAAATGCCATGGAAATTGTACATTTCTCAATTACAGTGACTACAATCTTTTTGAGTCATTGCACAAACTTGATATACGGACCTCGGCTGAAAAAAAAAAAAAAAGAAAAGAAAAAGTGACTGGAACTCAATACCCCCGCTCTAGAAGCTCAAGTCTGTACTTCCCCATTTCAGCTTTCTCCAGTACACTTATAAACACTGCACTTAACCAGAAAAAAATAAAATAAAAAATATCTGATATTGCATATCTATACAACCCAAGACATGCATAGCCTGCTATAAGGTCATCCGTCAATTGTTTTTACTGTTCCATGGATTGTCTGCTGGCGTCACTAAGGTCTAAGTATTGCTGAGAACTTTTCCCATTCACGGATATTTCTGTATCCTTAGACCGATTTCCTTTGTCAAGATCCAGGAACACCACAACAGAACTCACCCGAGTCAGCAGAGCCTCCCTTCCACCTCAGTGCTATATTAAGGTTTCTGGAAGAATTGAAGAAGCCGGGTTCTAGAAGATCATACACCGTGTACACTCTCGGATCACTGTGGATCTGAACCTGAATATCCACAGATGAGGGAGGAGTCACCTCAAACACATCAGGCTCCTATAGTGTAAAAAAGAAAGCCACAGTATTAAATAATCCACATCCCTCATACAAGAAAAAAATTCCAAAGTTAAAGAAGAGATCGTCAAATTTTTATGAATTTGGAAAATTATTATACTGGTCAGAACATCTCCAGGGCCCTCCTATCAGAACAGCGGCAGACTATTTTGCATTAAAAGGAAACCCCTGGAACAGAATGGTTTGAGCCAATTTTACATTTCTGGTAAAACGCAATTATATTATTTTTTTTTATAATAAAACTAAAGCCAGTAACACATACTAGTCAGCAAAGCATCTTCCTTGTGCCCGATCAGTCCTCTGAACCTAGGTGCACACTCTACACAAGCCTCTGTGCCTCAAATATAACAGTCCTCTATCCCTCATAATCCATACATTCAACTGAGTATCCCTCTACACAGACCAATGAAACATCTTCACTGGATTTAACCACTTAAGCCCCGGACCAAAATGCAGCTAAAAGCCCAGGCCACTGCGTCGCTTTAACAGACAATTGCGCGGCCGTGCAACGTTGACTCCCAAACAAAATTGACGTCCTTTTTTTCCCACAAATAGAGCTTTCTTTTGGTGGTATTTGATCACCTCTGCGGTTTTTATTTTTTGCGCTATAAACAAAAATAGAGCGACAATTTTGAAAATAATTCAATATTTTTTACTTTTTGCTATAATAAATATCCCCCAAAAATATATATAACATTTTTTTTTTCCTCAGGTTTAGGCCGATACATATTCTTCTAGATAGTTTTGGTAAAAAAAAAAAAAAAAAAAAAAAAAAAAAAAAAAAAAAAAAAAAAAAAAATCGCAATAAGCGTTTATCGGTTGGTTTGCACAAAACTTATAGCGTTTACAAAATAGGGGATAGTTTTATTGCATTTTTATAATTTTTTTACTACTAATGGCGGCGGTCAGCGATTTTTTTTCGTGACTGCGACATTATGGCGGACGCTTCGCACAATTTTGTGCCTAGAAACGAATAGCCGCCCCCTCATCCCGGATCGCTCCCAGAGCCCGATCGGACCCCCCGGAAAGGCAGGGACGTACGGGTACACTCACCTGCCTGTACGTGCCATTCTGTGGACTTGTATATATACATGCGACAGTCGTTAAGTGGTTAAGCTTAAAAGTAGTATAGGCAAAACTCCCCCCCACTTTTAAATACAGTAAGGGAGTCACATCCGCTTCCCATTGGGGAGATTTCCCTTTACTTCTGGTACCATAGCCAAACCGGAAGTGAGAGGAAATCCCTGCAAATTATGACTGCTCACAGTACATTTACGCCATTACTTTGATGTTAAATACCGTTGTTATGGCAACAGCTAGCTGCCATAACCCCGGTATCCTTTTTTACTATGGCTAAATTTCTTTCAAATTAAAAATTGGTCTCAGTGGCGGATTAGCCACAAGATCACTTTTAGAGGCTTCGGGAGAGTTGCCCCCTTCTGCAGCTTCACGGTCATCTCCGAGCTTACCGGACCTGTCGGTAAGCCCAGAGCCGATCCGATCTGTCGAATGCCTGGGCAGGAAGCTGGGTGACGGCAAGAGGACCGAAGCAACTTCTGACTTAACTTCCGCCTCTCAGCCTTAAAAAAAGGGATGATTTTTTTTCCCCCCAAAAAAAAAAAAAAAAAAAAAAAAAAAAATATATATGTTTTTGAGCTTTTCAAAAAAAAGGTAAAGATTTGAGTTTTTTTTTACCCCAGATCTCTCAATAAAGAGGACCTGTCATGCTTATTACAAGAAATGTTTGCTTAACATTTTTTTAATTAAAAAAAATTAAAAACATAATAATAATAATAATAATAATAAGAATCAGGCTATTTTTACTTTAATTTTTTTTCGAAAAAGTTATGTTTAAAAGACTGCTGTGCAAATACGGTGCGACATAAAATATTGAAATGATCGCCATTCTCTAGGGTTTCTGCTAAAAATAAATAAAATTTATAATAATTGTATATATATTTATATTATGTTTGGGGATTTTGAGTAATTCCAAGCAAAAAGTTCCAAAAAAAGGCATGGTCTTAAAGTGGTTAAGAAATGTCTTCTGTATTATCAGGTCACCAGAAATAGTGTCCCCATTGGAAGATTTCCCCTCTATTACATTTCTGCAGACATCCCAAAATATGTGATTTTCCTTTACTAAAAAAAAAAAAAAGGGGAAACACAGACAGCAATAAAAAAAATTTAAGATTTTCGTATCTCAATTCACTCTGCCTAAAATAAAAAAAGATGTTTTGCCTTTAGTTATACTATAACATGCAACTAAAGTCCATGACGGATTCTCAGAGTAAGAGGGCAAAATAGTTTCAAAAAATGTAAAAAAATAAAAAAAAATATATAATGCAATTTTAGCATCAATTGAGTGTTTTACCTTATCAAATCCAGATGAATCCACATAGATTTTGCTTTGTGTTGCAAGGGGGCAAGGTTCTGTTACTGTGCGAGCAAACATCTTAAATATCGACCAGTCTAAAAAGACAAAAATGATATGCATGAACCTTCACTATTACACAGTAAAAGTAGGAGGAGCACTGAAGTTGCATGGGTGCACCACTGACATTCAGGCTATCATCTCTATATATTAGAAATGGCACAAAAAGGCGTTGGTACTTCTGTACTAAGAAGTGCTATAGAACATGTTTATGTCCCGTTTAACCATTTGACCTCTGGAAGGTTTTACCCCCTTCATGACCAGAATTTTTTTTTTGCCATTTGGCACTACGCTACTTTAACTGCCGATTGCGCGGTTATGCAATGCTGTACCCAAATTAAATGATCATAATATTTTGCCTTACAAGTAGAAAAAAATTCTACTTTGTTATACAAAATATCAAATACTGTAATAAATCATAAAAAAAAAAAACACACACACACACACACACACAACACAGACAAAACAAAAAAACAATAGAATTTATGCAGCTATGATACTATACCAGCGATTTTCAGAGGGACTGTGACAGTGTGGTGGGCAATCTGGAGCTAGTTGATGCTGGCTGGGAGGTACACCGACATCAATAGTGACAGTGATCAGCGCTAATAATATACTGTCACTGTACTAATGATACTGGCTGGGAAGGGGTTAACTGTGTGCCTAACAATGTGTAATGTGTGCTGCTTTTACTTAACTATCTGCTTAAACAACCAGATTGCTAGTCCCCCTCCTTGAGTGTAACTGCAGCCAAAAACAGAATCACCCAGGCACTGATTCATGCCAATCTGGAAGCAGATAAATTATGCAAGTTTGAGAAGCGTTGGCAACCCTGGGGAAGGAAAGAAAGGAAAAAGAAAAAAGAAAAAAAGAAAGTTTGGGGGTTCTAAGTACCATAATTTTCTAGGAAAAAAAAATGATTTTAAAACAGCAAGTGTCAAAAATAGGCTTGGTCCAGAAGTGGTTAAATGCTTGCTGCCCAATAAGGAGAGATTTACTAAAACTGGAACACTCAGCATCTGGTGCAGCTGTGCATGGTAGCCAACAGCTTCTAACTTCTGCATAGAAACCAATCAGCTTCCAGTTTTTTTTTGCCAAAGCTTAATTGAACAAGCTGAAGTGAGCCTGGTTTCGCACTCTCCAGCTTTAGTAAATAAACCCCATATTGTCACGCTACAAACTTTTAATCACTTCCCGCCAGGAGACCATCATATGACATCCTGGACTTTAAGTAGCAATATCTGAATGATGGGTGCAGCTACAGGCATCATTGAGATATCATTTTTTTTCCAGCAAACAATTCCCTGCAAAGTAAAAGGCCTCATAGCGGCTGTTTAGCTGCTTTACAGGTAGTGGGAGGGGTCGCGAGACAAAACGCTGACCGTGGACCAGCGGGTCCCCTCGAACGTCGGAAGAGACTCTATGATATCACTTACGGCATCGGCAGATGTAAACACTGCCTTTTTTTTTTTGCTGGGAAGCTTGAGCTTTTTTTTTTCTTCTCAGGCTTTTCAGCAAGAGATCTGGGGACTTATAGACCACATATGTAAACAGTGTTCAAACCACACGTGAGGTATTGCCACGAACGTTAGAGCAGAAGCAATAATTCTAGTGCAAGACCTCCTCTAACTGTAAACTTGTAATCTGTAAAAAAAAATTAAAGCGTCGCCTATGGAGATTTTTAAGTACCAAAATTTGGTGCCAGTCCACGAGTGTGCGCAATTTTAAAGCGCGACATGTTAGGCATAACATCTTTCACATTATACAAAAAAAAATTGTGTTCTGTTTAGAAATTCATGAAAAGGTTTCTTTACCCCCCCCCCCTAAAAAAATTGCATTTGAAAAATTGTTGTGCAAATACAGTGTGACATTAAAAGTTGCAATGCCATTTTATGCCTTAAGCTGCGTACACACGACCATTTTTCATGTCATGTAAAAAAACGAAATTTTTCTCAACGGGATTCTTGTCAAGCCTGCCTTGCATACACACGATCGTGAAAAAAATAAAAATAAATGCTTGTGCCAAGACGCGGTGACATACAACACGTACGACGGCACTATAAAGGGGAAGTTCCATTCGATTGGCGCCACCCTTTGGGCTGAATATGCAAATTTCCCTTCTCATAACTTGCTTCTGAGCATGCACATTTTTTCCCCTGTCGTTAAAGC
Organism: Rana temporaria; assembly: GCF_905171775.1. Taxonomy (NCBI): domain Eukaryota; kingdom Metazoa; phylum Chordata; class Amphibia; order Anura; family Ranidae; genus Rana; species Rana temporaria. The sequence continues at coordinate 117,459,288 of NC_053500.1, read as the reverse complement.
GTACACGCGACCATTTTTCACGACGTGAAAAGCGACGAGAAAAAAAATAGAGCACGTTGAGAAAAATGCTCTGGAGCCTAAACACGAGCTTCTTTATATTCTTAACAAGTACAGTCCGGAATTTGTTTGTTTTTTTATCCTGTACGTACCTTGTAATCCATGTTTTCAATGTACTTCTTCCCGTGGGAGTAGGCGTTTCTATGCCTAGGGGGATCGTCATCTGGGAGGTCGGCCAGATGATTGACGGCTGTTCCCCCCGGCGGTTAAGGCCCTGCCCCCCGTATTGCGCTAGCGCGCACGAGTTACGGGGTTTCCGAAAGAAGCCGAACATGCAGAGATGCGAGTCGGCTCTATACGGCGCCTGCATGTTCGGCTTTTTTTCGGAAACGCTGTGACTCGTGCGCGCCTACGAAATACAGGGGGTGGGGCCTTATCCGCCGGGGGAAACAACCGTCAATCATCTGGCCGACCTCCCAGATGACGATCCTCTTAGGCATAGAAACGCCTACTCCCGCGGGGAGAAGCAGATTGAAAAGATTGATTACAAGGTACGTGCGGCATTAACAAAAAAAAAATTGCGGACTGTGCTTCTTACAACTATAAGGAAGTTGGTCAGATGTAAATATATTAGGGTGAACCTCTGCTTTAAAAAATGGCATTTTTCTCGTCATGAAAAACAGTCGTGTGTATGCAGCATTAGAAAAAAAAAAAAGTTTGGGGGTAATTAAAAAAATAAAATAAAAAAAAAAATTTAAAAGATTTTTACATGTATGAGAGAAATGTCAGAATTGGCCCGGATGGCAGGATGATCAGGAGTGTAGTCAGCATGCCCTGCAAACAAAGGCAGATTCTAGAATCATCCACACAGGGTATGTATTCTTTTCAGGTCAAAACATTTTCTACAAGTAAAGAAAAATACCTAATGACCCTTCCAGAAACTCGGTTTTTTCTTTGTAACTTTGTGTGAATTGAACTGAAATCAGCTTGACTGGCTATCTTTTGTGAACTGCGGAACCCATATACTGTATTATGAAAATTAGGAAAAAATTAATAAAAGGCAAGGGAAGGGGGCTTGTCTACAGTCCAAATCAGGAGAACAGCCTCGGGTGACAACACTGCTCCTCTATTAGGTACAGTTCAGTGAGTGTTGTCACCCTAGGACAGGAAGTGCATTACTGGCAAATCACCAGGGAAAAAGAAGCCTGAAAGACTAAAACTAAATTGTCACCACCTTAGAGGCGGCCATGTTGTTGGTTAGTATCAGGCAGACCAACATGTTGATTCATTAAAAACAGGCAACTCATCTAAATATCCAATTATTGCTGCTGGACAGTCACCGGAAGTGACGTGGTTGGAGATTTTATCGAGTTGGAATTTTTTGGCAGACCACCACCACATCACCAAAGAATATGATAAATAAATGTATTTTCATATAAACAAGAAATGGACCATCCAATATTGAAAACATACCTCTTTTCCCCTGTCCGTTGGTATACATATCAAACACCACTGTTAAGGATTGGCGCAGCTCCCAGGAAACTTCTGAACAATCTGGTTCCTAAAAAAACAGGTCATATGGCTTTGGTGATAATGACTAAAAGAATTGGCCCAATAAAAATAGATTATTTCTGCTGTTAGATGGCAGTCAGAATCCTCCCTCAAGGTTTTTATTCACCCTCATGTCTGGCAAATATTGCCTTATTAGAGATTGTTAAAGAGCTGCTTATACATGCCAATCTCCATCCAGATCAATAAAAAAACAAAAAAACAAACTCTCCACATGTGGGCAAGGATGAGCTCCGGCGTGTTCGCACACCCCACGTGCAGAACCCACCAGGAAGTCGCACTGCGCCGCTCCAATCACAGGCAGCGAGACATTTTCCTGATCTCTGCAGCCGCGCATAGGGACAATGTCTCACTGCCTGCGATTAGCGCAGCGCCGACTTCCGGGTGTGCTCTGCACGTGGGGTGTGCGAACACGCCGGAGCTCATCCCTACATGTGGGAATAGAAATTGAGACAGAGCCTCCAATAGTGTAAAAATCCCTTAAGGTAAATCAGTTTATTAAAAGTACTGTAATGCACTTTCATCACAAAAGATTCAAAATCGCCTTGTTAAAATTCCAGGCATGCCAGGTGACCTGCGGTCTCCTCATAACTTCCTTCGTACACGTGGAGTCATACCCTGACGTGTTTCGTCACTTATGACTTTGTCACAGCAGCTCTTTAACGACATCTAATAAGGCGATATTTGCCAGACACAAGAGTGCATGACAACGGCATCTGGTGAGCTTAAAAACCCTTTCACTCCAAGGTGGATTTCAGGCTTTTTAGCGCTAGAAACAGCGCCTGTAAACCGCCTCCCATTCATTTCAGTGTGACTTTTCACACTGGGGCGGTGCGCTTGCAGGATATTAGGAAAAGTCCTGCTAGCAGAATCTTTGGGGTGGTTTGGGAGCGCTGTATTTAGCGCTCCCAAAATGCACTGCCCATTGAAATCAATTAGCAGCGCTGCCAAAGCGCTTCGGAAACGCCGTAACACAGGCGCTTTCAACCCCTTCTTTGGGATTAAAATTGCCCCGCTAGCTGCAGAAAAGCGCTGCTTAAACAAGCAGAGCTTTAGCGCCAACGTGGCCCCAGTGTGAAAAGGGTCTTATTCTTAAGGCAGTGGAATTGGCACACATTACTTTCGTGAAGAATTCAATGAGATTTTGTTTCCCTATTTTCTCATCACCTTAAAGCGGAGGTTCACCATAAAAAAAAAAAATTCTAACATTACATTGAGCTCACTTAGGACATTGACAGTATGCAGATTTTATTTATTTTTTGCCGTACATACCGTTATATCTTTATTTTCCCCCCCGGCTTCCGGGTAGTGAATCCCGCGGGAGTACACAGGCTAAGTGATTGACGTATAACAAAAGCTTCCGCCCGGCGCATACGGCCGCGTCACGACTTCACCAAAAAAGCCGAACGTCGGTGCGCAGGCGCCGTATAGAGCTGACTCGCAGTCCGGCTTCTGTCGGCAACTCTTGACGCAGCCGTATGCGCCGGGGGGGAAGCTTTTTATACGTCAATCACTTAGCCTGTGCATAGGAACGCCCACTCCCACGGGATTCACTACCCGGAAGCCGGGGGGGGGGGGGGGGGGGGGGGGGGGAATAAAGATATAACGGTATGTACGGCATAAAAAAAAAAAAAAGAAGAAGAAGATCAGTATACTGTCAATGTCCTAAGTGAGCTCAATGCAATGTTAGAATTTTTTTTTAGGGTGAACCCCCCGCTTTAAGTTGGACCGTATTACCATATTGATTTGCATATATATTTTTGGTATGTGCCATATGCATTTTTTTGTTTTTTATGGTGGGTGTTTTAAGCAAATATTTAGGAGATTAGTAGATTCAGATGCTTTTTTTTTTATTGTTTTTCCCGCTGTATTTTTTTTTTTTATCCATTTTTGATGCCATTTACCATGGTCATTACAGATCTGTGCAGATATTCACAGAACTGAAAATCACTTGAACTCACTGCACCAGTGTGAACTATGCCATTGGAAACCAGATAACCTTACTCTCAATGGAGCTTTCAAAACCTGAACTGGTTGGTGTTACAACTGATCGCACGTGCAGTAGAATGGCAATTATAGATCTAACGAGAGGCCAAGATGGTGCCGTCTTAGGCTGGAAATGACAGAAGGGTCAGCTTAGAATACATAAAACATCTCTTACCCTACAAATTGGCCTGATGTGTACTGACTGGGAGTGGTAGCTGCTGTAATACAGACGTTCTGCCTCCAATAGGGAGGCCAGGCCCACCTGTGTAGATAAAAGGAGAAATAAAAAAATGGCCCTAGATCAGACTGCAAAGAGCAATAGTAAGACTGACACAGTACCTTGGAGCCACAAGGCAGCAGCTTCTTCCATGGGGTGAGATTCTCTGTGCATACTATTTCCCTGGGTAGAGTGGCGTAACGCAGCAGGTGGTGATCGGTCACTGTAGGGAATAATGAATTGCATCAACAAGCCAACTAACATATTTTTTCCTTTTTATATAGGTTTCCCCACTTCAAGCTGTTTGCAGGCGGTCAAGGGCATAACTGAACCTGATCTGGCCTAAGGGCCAGTTCACACCATCCCCCTATAGGAACTGAACAAAAACGCACGTGTGTTCCTTTGTGATTCACATGCAGTTCTGTACGATTTCAGTCAATTCATTTTGAATTCATACCTAAAAGTAGTACATGCATCCCCTCCCTTCCCCCACAACTTGATCATTCACAAATTACAGCACAATTTGCGCATGCGCAGTAGGAAACCGACTGTAAAGCTGCAAGGCTTCACTGCTGGTTTCCCTTAGTCAAGATGGCAGCGCCAGCACCCGACTGAAAAATGGGCTTTGGTGAGGACACTACTGGATTCCTGGATGGGCAAGTGCCCCAATATTAACCTCTTCAGCCCCAGAAGGATTTGCCCCCTTCCTGACCAGGCTGTTTTTACAATACGACACTGCGTCGCTTTAACTGACAATTGCGCAGTCGTGCGATATTGTACCCAAACAAAATGTATGCCCCCCCAACAAATAGAGCTTTCTTTTGATGGATTTGGAAAAATAAACACAATATTTTGTACTTTTTGCTATAATATCCCCCCCCCTAAAAAAAATAAAAAATAAAAATAAAAAAAAGGTTATAGCATCTACAAAATAGGGAATAGATTGATGGCATTTTTTTTTTTTTTTAATGGCACCGATCTGCAATTTCTTATCAGGACTGCGAAATTGCGGTGGATAGATCTGACATTTGACACTATTTTGGGACCATTGACATTTATACAGCGATCAGAGCCAAAAATAGCCACTGATTACTGTATAAATTTCACTGGCAGGGAACTGGTTAACTGTGTTTCCTAACTGTAGGGGGGAAGGGACTGACTAGGAGACCGATCAGCATTCATATGAACATGCGATCGGTCTTCTCTCCTCTGAGAGAACCGGGATTTGTGCGTTTACACACTCTCTCTGTCACAAGCGATCGCAGGTGCCCAGCGGTCATCATGCCTGCTGTGACGTCTTAAAGGAGCGACGTACAGCTACAGTGATTTGCGCAGCTGTGCCAACCTGCCGCATTATGACTGCGGCGGCTGGTCGGCTAGCGGTTAAAAGTTAGCAGCTACAGTATTTGTACCTACCGACATTTTGGGGGGGGGGGGGGGCCTGGAGCTCTTCTTTTAGTGCTAATAAACCTCCAGATGAAATATGAACAAAGCATATCCCTCTATAGCGGCGGTCTTCAAACTACGGCCCCCCAGGTGTTCAGGAACTACAATTCCCATCATGCCAAGTCATGTCTGTGAATGTCAGTTTTACAATGCCTCATGGGATTTGTAGTTCTGCAACAGCTGGAGGGCCGTAGTTTGAGGATCCCTGCTCTATCGTGTGTACTTGTCTGAATTAAGAGCACTAAGTGTAATTTATCTCTGCTGCTTCTTTCCTCTGCTATCAGAATGAATCACTTCTGACAAGTTTTCCTGACACCAAGAGGAAAAAAAAAAAAAAAAGACAAAAAGGGAGGGACCTCCAGCTGATTGACAGCCTCAGCTCTGTTTCTGTTTGCTGTGTGGAGGGGGGGGGGTCTCTTCCTTCCAATCAGCTTTCAGAGCTCTCCTCACAGCTCCCCACCCCCTTGTTACTGACAGCTTAGACAAGCTTTTTACAATTCTGGACTTTGAACAGATGTAGAGATAGGAAGGCTGCAGATAAGGAGGATTAGTTTCATCTGTGTGTATGACTTAAAAAAGTCACTTCACTGGGTTTATAACCAATTAAGGACCGCCTCCTGCAGATATACATCGGCAGAATGGCACGGCTGGGCACAAGCACGTACATGTATGTCCTCTTTAAGTGCCCAGCCGCGAGTCGCGGGCGCGACCCGGTCCGAAGCTATAGCGCAAAAAATAAAAACCAGAGGTGATCAAATACCACCAAAAGAAAGCTCTATTTTTGGGGGAAAAAAGGACGCCAATTTTGTTTGGGAGCCACTTCGCACGACCGCGCAATTGTCAGTTAAAGCGACGCAGTGCCGAATCGCAAAAACTGGCCGGGTCCTTTACCTGCCTAAAGGTCTGGGTCTTAAGTGGTTAAGGAAAAGATTTATATAATTTGCGCCTGGAGTTGAGCCTAAGGCCCCTTTCACATGTGCGGACCATATGTCCACATTTTCATCCATCCGTTTGCGGATGAAAACGGGACATGCATTGGTCCCTATGTGATTGCAGGTGTCAGCGGATGAACATGGACACGCGGTCCGTGCTCATCCGAACCCCCCATAGGGGAGAGCGGAGAAAAGACAGGGCGGTCCCTGCACAGTGTGCGGGGACCGCCCTGTCAGCCGACGGCTCAGCTGGGATTTTACGGAGGATCCCCGCTGAGCTGACGGACACACACAGGGCGGATCATTACTGATCCGCCCCGTGTGAAAGGGCCCTTAATCCTATATCTTCGTGATTTAGCTTTGCACAGAGCATGCAATCTAAACCATTATGTCTGCATGAAACAGACAATAACTTCCCCCACTCCCGGGTGGCTGCAGAAAGCAAAATGTCCTCTGTTACTAAAACGTGAGTTTTGAAGCAATAAGAGCATAAATCACACTTTTTTGGATCACCTTTCTTTGCCCTTGTGCATTAAAAACATTCTTCCACTAACGACTTGTAATAGACCTTTAAATAATTGATTTATATTGTGAAGTATATAACAAAACAAAAAAAAAAAAAAACACACACACAACCTTCAGTAAGAGATAAATGGATAGAAATGGGGGAGGTGTAAATGGATAAGACTTGTACACCAACCGTTGGCTAATCCCAGGGGCTTGAAAGATGCAGTTGGAGTCACTGTGTTAGTCGAGTCAATGAAGTTTAGCGATGCGCAGAAAATCCCCGACAAGATGTTAGTCAGCTCCTTCCAGTTTTTATCGACACTGCAAAAATTAAGAAGGTGACTGAAAACCCAAGAACAAAAATATATATAGCAAATACCAGTTTGGGGGGAGGGGGGGTTAAATATCTTGTTTTTTCGCCCCACTTTATTTTTAAATTGGGGATCTTGTCAGTAAAGCAGGCTACAGATCAAGCAATTTCCTGCTTGATTTCCCCATCAACACAGTTACTGTTGATGAGGAGGGGGGGGGGGGGTGACTCTCTCCCCTGGAGCCCACCTACCAGAAGACAGTGATTATTGCTAGTGGCTACAACAGCTGCTAGCAATAATTGCACGTAAAATCCAACAGGCTGGTTGTACCCAGGTTGATCAATCAGCTTGTGTACATTCAACCTGACCATACATGATTCGAATCTCAGCCGGTCCCTGCTAAACCGGCTGAGCTTCAACCTGTCTATGGGCGGCTTTATACGCCTCCTGTCCCAAGGAGACAACACTCATCCAATGCAGTATTGTCACCCTACGACAGGACAGTGAAACGCCTTCACCTCTATGACTAAAGTGCCAGCCACTGACAGGTGGCTGGCACTGATGGGCAGTACTGACTGGTGGCACTGATAGGCGGCAGTTATGGGCACTGACAGGCGGCAGTTATGGGCATCGATAGGTGGCTGGCACCGATAGGCAGCAGTTATGGGCACTGACAGGTGGCTGGCACTGATAGGCAGCAGTTATGGGCACTGACAGGTGGCTGGCACCGAAAGGCGGCAGTTATGGGCACTGACTCCATTGTATTCTGACAGCCACTGGAAACGGTGACTGCATCTAAGAATGCAGAAGTACAATGCTGCCCAGTCCATCTAACATTGGAGAAGTACAATGCTGCCTACTGCATCTAATGAGTGAAAATCCACTTTATATGAGCTGAAAAGTGATGTGGTGGTGGGGTCATTTTAAATAAACACATCGCTCTGCTTGCCAAAGAAGCAGGAAATCTGAGAATGCCCTTGCCTAGCTGAGGAGGGTTTAAGGACAAATTCCGTCCAATCAAACTGCAGACGCTGTTGCCTTGTGCATTCTTTTTCTGCCTCCTTTGTGAAAGGCAAATGTCTTGTAGCAGCTTTTGGTGAGCATGCTCAGCGGGCAGGATCTGGGTCTAGCACATAACTGGTCACAGACTCGTTCTTCCACAATGTTAAGTGCTGTGGAAAGGAAACAAGAGGCTACATGACAAAGGTGTGGAACGAACTGATGCTCCTTCCACACTGCTCCGATCCGTCTACTGATGCCGCCCGCCTTCTGAGTCCACTCAGCCGCTGCGCCCACTCAGGTCTCACACCAATCTGCCTACTGACTCCGCCCGATCCGGCCCAACGAGCAAGTAACGGGTCAGGCATCGGGAGCATTTGTGCGAGTACAAGTACTCGCACGAATGCTCGGTATCGGTCCCTGCCTCGTTGTATTTAAAATATATGTTTTCCCCATATTAAACTGAAAACGAATGTAGGACATTTGTCAGGATGAGATGCTAAAAGACACTGACCTTGAGCAGCAGTCCCATGTCACAGAACCCGAAATGCATACATGTGTTGGATGTGGCATGCCACAAAAGATCCCTATGGAGCAGTATAAACCAGATTCACACCAATAAACATGCCCTTTCTGAAATAGGAAACATTTCTTACTCTGTCACAGTGTCCTGGAACCAAACCCAGAGCTCAGCCCCGGCCGGCGCCTGCAGAAGAGGCTGACCCCAGGATCTTGTGCGCCAGAACCCCTGAGTGAAGGACAGGTGCAGCTCCTGGATGGAGTATTTGGAGATCACTTGGCCCAGAACTTTGGGAAATAATCTGTAGTGAGAAACTGAAAGAAAAGGTATAAAACAAGTCAATAATAGAATCCAATTACACCTTAAAGTGGAGGTTCACCCAAAAACTAAATTTTTAACATTAGATTGATGCTCATTTTGTGAAGGTTTTTTTTTTTTTTAAATGGAAGCAGTACTTACCGTTTTAGAGGACGATCTTCTCCGCCGCTTCCGGGTATGGGCTGCGGGACTGGGCGTTCCTATTTGATGACAGGCTTCCGACGGTCGCATACAGCGCGTCCCGATTTTCCGAAAGTAGCCGAACGTCGGTGCGCAGGCGCCGTATAGAGCCGCACCGACGTTCGGCTTCTTTCGGCTACTCGTGACGCGATGTATGCGACCGTCGGAAGCCTGTCAATCAAATAGGAGTGCCCAGTCCCGAAGACCATACCCGGAAGCGGTGGAGAAGATCTCTCTCTAAAACGGTAAGTACTGCTTCGATTAAAAAAAAAACACCCAATTCCCCTAGACAAAATGAGCCTCTATCTAATGTTAAAAAAAAAAAAAAAAAAAATTCGGGTGAACTCCCGCTTTAAGAAAAAATAAAATAATAATTAAAATTAACCACTTGTCTACTGGGGCGATTTTTTAGCACATGTTAAAATCTGCTTTTTTACAATAAAACTACTTTAAAACACTTCTAGATTTTCTGAAAGCAGAGACCCTGAAGAATAAATGGTGGCAGCTGCATTTTTTTTTTTATTAGGAGAACCTGTCACTTAGTTCTGAAAGGCAGTGATGCCCATCAGTGGCCATACAGCAGTGATGTCAGCAGGCTGTATAAGGGAATGGCACCTTTTCTGGGAAAAATCCAGATCTGTCCTTCCTATCAATAACAATAGCAACAAGTCCTATTTCTACCAACTAGGAGAAAAAAAAAAATCACACCTGTACAGTGAGAAGCTCAGAGTACAGTACCGCTACGATGGGGTCAGTGTACTGTACAGCTACCGTGTTTCCCAGAAAATAAGACCGGGTCTTATATTAGTTTTGGCTACAAAAAACACACTAGGGCTTATTTTCTGGGGATGTCTAATATTGAATAATCTACATTTATTCAAATACAGTCATGTCATTTTCTGGAGAAAAAAAAAATATCCCGATCCTTTAAAAGCATGATAGACAGCACAATGCTTGTGCGGTGTCATTTACCACTCTATATTCTAAAAAAAAAAAAAAAAAAATTAGAATAAAAACATTTAGGGCCAGTTCACACCAGACACAGTTCTGTGGGGTTTTTTTTCCTGTACAAAATACATGCACAGCGTTTTCCATGTATTCCAATGGCTTTAGTTCTCACCATGCAGTCAGTTCCTGCACCATAAACTGACTGCATGGTGTGAACTAGAGCCAACTAAAGCCATTGGAATACATGGAAAACACTGTGCATTCATTATTAGTGGGAAAAAAATGCGCACGGAAGTAATCGGAACTGCGTCTGGTGTGAACTGGTACTTAAAAAAAAAAAAAAATAATTTATATATATATATATATATATATATATATAGTTCCTCTGTCCCCCTGTTATTCTGGAATCCCAAAAATAATCCTTGTAAATAATGTAATCCGTTTATATAATAAGCAGTGCGTTCCCTTTTGTAACTTGATTGTGGAATTTACAGCGCCGCTGGGCGCTCGTGTGACCGCCGGATCTCTTCTTCCCCGTTTCGAATACTGCAGAGACCCCAATGATGTCAGTCCCGCTCTGAGCACTGCAGGAGCCGGGAGGAGAGGAGAACATGTCTGGCGGGTCACATAAGCGTCCAGCCATGCTGTAAAAAGGTATTTTTGACAATAAAGTTACAAAAGGAGACGCACTGCACATAATATACAGGAATATTTTACAAAAACAGATTACGTGTTTTTACGATGACTTTAACTAGGGCTTATTTTCAGGGTAGGGCTTATATTGCAGCCGTACCCGAAAATAACGCTAGGTCTTATTTTCAGGGAAACAGGGTATGACGTCAGTGTACAGTACAGCACAGGGCAAAATAGATTATAGCGCACACATACAAAAATGACATTTAAATCCTGCAAGGCTATTTATGAATGAAATAGTCTTGCAAGATTTAAATGTCATCTTTGTATGTGTGCGTTATACGCTATTTTGTTCCGTTTGCGGTCTTATAGCAGCACTATCTAGAATTTAAAAGGCATTTTTAGTGTGCCCCCCCCCCCCAGTCTGTTAGAGTAAAGAACTAGAAAAAGGGCCAGTTTATTGTCCGACACCTTAAGAGGGGCCAGACTGTGGGGGTAGGAAATGACCCGGTGTCAGTAGCTATATGACAGTAAGCAATAGTGTCAATGTACGGTACAGTGCTGAGAATAGTGTACAATATAATAATGATGTTAGTGTACAGAGAAGTGATGAGGTCAATGTACAATACGGTGATGTCAGTGTACAGTAGGTCAATGTATGGTGATAGTGTACACTGTACAGAGTGGTGTCAAGGACAGTATACAAAACAGTGGTGTCAGTGTACAGTATAATAATGCCAGTGTACAGTATGATGATGTCAGTGTACAGTGTGGTGTCAGTGTACGGTATGATGATGTCAGAGTACAGTAAAATGTGTACGGCATGAGAATGGTGTCAGTGTACAGTGTGGTGTCAGGGTACAGTATGATGTCAGTGTACAGCGTGGCGATGATGTCAGTGTACAGCGTGGTGTCAGTGTACGGTATGATATTGGTGTCAGTGTACAATACGGTGATGTAAGTGTGCAGTATAATAATGCCAGTGTAGGGTATGATAATGATGTCAGTGTACAGCGTGGCGATGATGTCAGTGTACAGTGTGGTGTCAGTGTACCGCGTGGCGATGTCAGTGTGGTGTCAGTGTACAGTATGATAATGGTGTCAGTGTAATGTCAGTGTAGGGTCATTGTACAGTGTGATGTCAGTGTACGGTATCATAATGATGTCAGTGTACAGTATAATGACAGTGTAGTGTGGTGTCAGTGTACAGTATAATAATGATGTCAGTGTACAGTGTAATAATGATGTCAGTGTACAGTGTGGTGTCAGTGTACGGTATGATAATGATGTCAGTGTACGGTATGATAATGATGTCAGTGTACAGTGTGGTGATGTCAGTGCACAGTATGATAATGATGTCAGTGTACGGTATGATAATGATGTCAGTGTACGGTATGATAATGTCAGTGCACAGTATGATAATGATGTCAGTGTACGGTATGATAATGATGTCAGTGTACAGTATGGTAATGTCAGTGCACAGTATGATAATGATGTCAGTGTACGGTATGATAATGATGTCAGTGTACGGTATGATGATGTCAGTGTACGGTATGATAATGTCAGTGTACAGTGTGGTGTCAGTGTACGGTATGATGATGTCAGAGTACAGTAAAATGATGTCAGTGTACGGCATGAGAATGGTGTCAGTGTACAGTGTGGTGTCAGGGTACAGTATAATGATGTCAGTGTACAGCGTGGCGATGATGTCAGTGTACAGCGTGGCGATGATGTCAGTGTACAGCGTGGTGTCAGTGTACGGTATGATATTGGTGTCAGTGTACAATACGGTGATGTAAGTGTGCAGTATCATAATGCCAGTGTAGGGTATGATAATGATGTCAGTGTACAGCGTGGCGATGATGTCAGTGTACAGTGTGGTGTCAGTGTACCGCGTGGCGATGTCAGTGTGGTGTCAGTGTACAGTATGATAATGGTGTCAGTGTAATGTCAGTGTAGGGTATGGTAATGATGTCAGTGTGGTGTCATTGTACAGTGTGATGTCAGTGTACGGTATCATAATGATGTCAGTGTACAGTATAATGACAGTGTAGTGTCAGTGTACAGTGTGGTGTCAGTGTACAGTATAATAATGATGTCAGTGTACAGTGTGGTGTCAGTGTACGGTATGATAATGGTGTCAGTGTACGGTATGATAATGGTGTCAGTGTACGGTATGATAATGGTGTCAGTGTACAGTGTGGTGTCAGTGTACAGTGTGGTGTCAGTGTACAGTATAATGGTGTCAGTGTACGGTATGATAATGGTGTCAGTGTACGGTATGATAATGGTGTCAGTGTACGGTATGATAATGGTGTCAGTGTACAGTGTGGTGTCAGTGTACAATGTGGTAATGTCAGTGTACAGTATGGTAATGTCAGTGCACAGTATGGTAATGATGTCAGTGTACAGTGTGGTGATGTCAGTGTACAGTATGGTAATGTCAGTGCACAGTATGGTAATGATGTCAGTGTACAGTGTGGTGATGTCAGTGTACAGTATGGTGATGTCAGTGTACAGTATGGTGATGTCAGTGTACAGTATGGTAATGTCAGTGCACAGTATGGTAATGATGTCAGTGTACAGTATGGTAATGTCAGTGTACGGTATGGTAATGTCAGTGTACGGTATGGTAATGATGTCAGTGTACAGTGTGGTGTCAGTGTACAGTGTGGTGATGTCAGTGTACAGTATGGTAATGATGTCAGTGTACAGTGTGGTGTCAGTGTACGGTATGATAATGATGTCAGTGTACAGTGTGGTGTCAGTGTACGGTATGATAATGATGTCAGTGTACGGTATGATAATGATGTCAGTGTACGGTATGATAATGATGTCAGTGTACGGTATGATAATGATGTCAGTGTACGGTATGATAATGATGTCAGTGTACGGTATGATAATGATGTCAGTGTACAGTGTGGTGTCAGTGTACAGTATGATAATGATGTCAGTGTACGGTATGATAATGATGTCAGTGTACGGTATGATAATGATGTCAGTGTACAGTGTGGTGTCAGTGTACGGTATGATAATGATGTCAGTGTACATCAAACAAAACCAGAGACATTTTCAAGCTCAATCTACTGACCAGACCAACTGAACTGACATGTCTAACATTCATTATGCATTAAAAACAGGGCTTGTGATTTTTTTTCCCACAGATTGGCGAATACATGTGTAAGCAGCAGAGACCCCCCCATATTTTCTGTAGTCCATAACTTGAGCTTGTATGAGTCCCCACAGTGGAAGCATGTGTATTTTTATGGATAAGTAGAGGGCAACCTAATCATCAAAATACACGAACTTCCACTGTGGAGACTCATAAAGGACAAAGTTAGTGACTGCAGAAAATACCGGGGTGCCATGACAGGGATCTGAAGCTTACACGTGTATCTGCCAATGGGTGACAAATAAACCCCTCTTCTTAACGACGATTCTTATCCCTTCCAGGGCTCCTTGCTGCAAGGGGCACTTATGGGTGGGGGCAGCGGCCATTTGTTTGGATAAATGTCAGTGTACAGTGCTGATGATGTCAGTGTACAGTGCTGATGATGTCAGTGTACAGTGCTGATGATGTCAGTGTACAGTGCTGATGATGTCAGTGTACAGTGCTGATGATGTCAGTGTACAGTGCTGATGATGTCAGCGTACAATACGATGGACATGACGTCAGTGTGCTCCGGTGTTTCTCACCTCTCTCCCTCCTCAGGTCGGAATCCAGGCGGGTTCTGAACTGGAAAGTGGCGGCGATATCTCCGGAGCGGAGGGGGGTGAGTAGCAGCTCCTCCTGAAAGGAATCATCGGACTTCACACTCTCCGCCCCGCCGGCCCCGGACACCAGCACCGCACACACCAGCAGCGCCCATACACCGGCCATCTTTCACCTGCCGGTGTCCTATTCCGGTTTCCTGTGACCAACCCCTTTGCCCAAGCCAATCAATGTCGCATTTTATCATACAGCCAATGGCAGAAAAGAAAGGGCGGGAATACCAGACATATCTTCCAATCACAGCTTGTAAGAGCCAACCAATCAGAATAACGACATGCAGAACTGAGAGCATGCGGAGAGAGCAATAGTGTGGCTCACATTGAATATCGGGCTATCCGATCAGGTCCTCCTGTCAGTGTTTCAGACGGATCTGATCGGACTTTCCATTCAATCCTACAGAGTGGTGCATGTCAGCGGAGACACATCCGCTGACAGCTGCTGCTATCCGATGCAATCCTGTCTGTGAAATCCAGGCGGATGGTGACCTTATTTTCCATCCGTCTGGCGAAACGAATCAGATGAAAACGGACAGGCGGTCCATTTTCATCCAATCAACCCATAGAAGAGAGCGGTGTCCCGCTCTCTTCTATGGGTTGATTGGATGAAAATGGACAGGCGGTCCATT